>NC_057810.1:613844965-614144965 GCF_018294505.1 Triticum aestivum | reverse complement strand
GGACACGCTGCGGGGCAGATCTGCGAACGCTCCTGGAGAGCTCCGAATTCGGGTAAGTGATAGGTAATTCACACTCACATGCTTACTTTGCATGAAAAATGCCTTACCCGCCGCTATTTTCTTCAACGCCTCGATTTCCTAGAGGGCCTTGTAGGCTTCGGCCTTAGCGGCTTTGGCACTCTCAAGAGCCGATGCAAGCTCGGACTCTCGAGTCTTCGAGTCGCGCTCCAAACTCTCATGTTTTTCCACGAGAGCCTGGAGCTCTTGATGTACCTCCGCCACCCGTGCCTCCTGCTTCTCTCGCTCGGTGCGCTCCGCGGCCACATTACGTTCGGCCGCGGACACCGCCTCCTTCAGGGTCGCCACCTCGTTCGTGGCCCCTGCAATACCCACGTTATCCTTGTCATTCTTCTTGCAACCAAATCCTTTTCTGTAAGGTACAATTTTAATAAGGTGTTACTCACCTTCCTTGTCCTCGAGCTGCTTCTTGGCACGGCCGAGCTCGTTCTCGGACCGCTCGAGACTTTGCTTCAAAGTATTGACCTCGCAGTCAGTGTGGCAGAGGTCAGTAGCACAACCTGCAATCCCATATTGACATATTTTTTATGACTCCTGCGTATATCTTTTTAGATCCTCAGTCCGGCTTTTCTTTCCGAACACCGAACCGAGCATCAGGGGCTACTGTCTATGCGGTACTATTTTACATATATCAAAATTCTTACCTCAAAGCCTGTTAGAAGGCTGCTGCAGGCTTCGGTCAGCCCGCTCTTGGCGAGCTGAACCTTCTGAATCACCGCACTCATGACGGTGCGGTGTTCCTCTTTGATGGAAGCGCCGTTGAGCGCCTCCAGCAAGCTATCCGGCGCCTCCGGTTGGACGGAGGCCGCCGGCGTCACGGTCTTGCCCTTCTTACGAAGGGGCCGCCCGCCGGACTCCGGAGCCACTACAGGTTCCGGTGCGGAGTCCGGTGCAAAGTCCGGGAGGTTGCCCTGCGGCACCTCCGGGGCCTCCTCCTCCTGGCGGGTCCCTTCCCGGGATCCCACCTCGGCATCGTCCGCATCACGGGGGGTGGAGGCGGTCGGAAGGGAATCCATATCCGACGCACCCAAGGACCCGCTCGACGAAGCGGGAAGATCATCCTTGGGCGGACTGCAGGGTTGTATGCGGCATTAGAAAGACACCATGTGGCGAAAAGAAAAATCATGAAGTTATTCGGGAGTCCGGATACTTACGATCTCGCCAGGGGCTTGGCCCTTGGAGGCCAATCCTCGTCGTCGTCGCCGGCGTTGGCAGAGCAGTCCGGGGGAAGAGTCC
This sequence comes from Triticum aestivum, assembly GCF_018294505.1. Classification (NCBI taxonomy): domain Eukaryota; kingdom Viridiplantae; phylum Streptophyta; class Magnoliopsida; order Poales; family Poaceae; genus Triticum; species Triticum aestivum. Next base: position 614,143,651 of record NC_057810.1, on the reverse strand, counting down.
TTCCCTTCTTGGACCCTTCGGCCTCCCTCGTTGGGGAGGCCTTCCTTTTCTTCCCTCCCCCCGCTGGGGGAGAGGCCTCTTTCTTCTCCTCCTCGCCTTCGTGGGAGGAGTCCGCCTCGGAGTCATCGTCCGATGACACCTGAAAACGGGTACTCTTTCGAGTGCCCGTGGCCTTCTTCTTGGCCTTCTTCTCCGGCACCACGTGGGGTGCCGGAACCAGCAGCCCCGTTAAGCGGGCGTCCGCTGGGTCTTCTGGCAAAGGGGCCGGACAGTTAGTCTGCTCGGCCTTCTTCAGCCAGTCCTGTCAAAGGAGAGGGAGTTCTAGATCCCGCATAGAGTCAAACTATGGAAAACAAGTGTCCCGTAAAGGGTAAAATCGCTTACCTCGCTAGCCGGACGCTGCGAGCTGAATCCGCGATCTTCGGTAGCGGATGCGGGAGCCTCGGCGCCCTTAAACAGCACCCTCCAGGCCTCTTCATACGTAGTGTCGAAGAGCCCGCTCAAAGTCTGGTGCTGCGCCGAATCGAACTCCCACATATTGAAGTCCCGTTGTTGGCACGGGAGAATCCGGCGGATGAGCATGACCTGGACTACGTTGACAAGCTTGAGCTTCTTGTTCACTAGCTTTTGGATGCAGGCTTGAAGTCCGGTCAGCTCCTCCGAATCACCCCATGTCCGGCCACTCTCTTTCCAGGAGGTGAGCCGTATGGGGATGCCAGATCTGAATTCGGGGGCCGCTGCCCATTCAGGGTCACGCGGCTCGGTGATGTAGAACCACCCCGATTGCCACCCCTTAATGGTTTCCACGAAGGTGCCCTCGAGCCAAGTAACGTTGGGCATCTTGCCCACCATGGCGCCTCCGCACTCCGCTTGGCTGCCCTTCACAACCTTCGGCTTGACACTGAAGGTCTTGAGCCACAAGCCGAAGTGGGGCTGGATGCAGAGGAAGGCCTCACACACGACGATAAACGCCGAGATGTTGAGGATGAAATTCGGGGCCAGATCATGGAAATCCAGGCCGTAGTAGAACATGAGCCCCCGGACAAAGGGATGGAGTGGGAAGCCCAGTCCGCGGAGGAAATGGGAAAGGAATACTACCCTCTCATGGGGCCTGGGGGTGGGGATGAGCTCCCCCTCGTCGGGGAGCCGGTGCGCGATGTCGCTGGACAGATATCCGGCGCTGCGCAGCTTCTGGATGTGCCCCTCCGTAACGGAGGAGGCCATCCACTTGCCTCCCGCTCCGGACATAGTTGGAGAAGGTTGAGGTGAGATGTGCGGACTTGGGCGCTGGAGCTCGAGTTCGCGGAGATGGATAAGCAAAGGAGGAAGAAGGCGTAGGTAAAAGGGTGGATCTTTATCCCCTTATATGGGCGGACGAAACCATGCGTCCCCACCGGCCTGATAAAACTCGCTTATCTCCCAAGCGCCGCAATCAATGGCGCGGTTGGGTTACCCACGTCCGTATTGATGGGAATCCCGGAATAAGGGGAACACGATCTCTGCTTCGACAAGACGTGCCAAGGAAACCGCTTCGCTAAACGCGCTGAGGTGGTACAATAAAAACAATTCGAGTAAAGGCTTGGTGGTGGTGTGACGTCACGCCACAAAATACGTCAGCAGATTGAACTTGTGTAAATATTATTCTCTCTACGGTGGTATGTGGAATTTATTTTGCAGAGCCGGACACTATCCTGGTGTTCACAATCTTCTATGAATTATTCGGAGGAGGAACCCGCCTTGCAATGCCGAAGACAATATGCGCGCCGGACTCGTCGTCATTGAAGCCTGGTTCAGGGGCTACTGAGGGAGTCCTGGACTAGGGGGTGTCCGGATAGCCGAACTATCATCATCGGCCGGACTCCAAGACTATGAAGATACAAGATTGAAGACTTCGTCCCGTGTCCGGATGGGACTTTCCTTGGCGTGGAAGGCAAGCTTGGCAATACGGATATGTAGATCTCCTACCATTGTAACCGACTCTGTGTAACCCTAGCCCTCTCCGGTGTCTATATAAACCGGATGGCTTTAGTCCATAGGACGAACAACAATCATACCATAGGCTAGCTTCTAGGGTTTAGCCTCCTTGATCTCGTGGTAGATCTACTCTTGTAATACCCACATCATCAATATCAATCAAGGCAGGACGTAGGGTTTTTTACCTCCATCAAGAGGGCCCGAACCTGGGTAAAAACATTATGTCCCTTTGTCTCCTATGACCATCCGCCTAGACGCACAGTTCGGGACCCCCTACCCTGAAGATCCGCCGGTTTTGACACCGACAATAGTCATCCAATCAGTATCCCGACTCTTAACTCCGAAATATCAAACACTCGGAATTTCGAATGAACTCCTAGTCGTTCTATCATCTTTACATGATCATATTGAACTCTCGTATGGCATCCGGGATGAACTACTTCGGTACATCAAAACACATAAACTCATAATACTGAATCGTCATCGAAACGTTAAGCGTGCGGACCCTACGGGTTCGAGAACTATGTAGAACATGATCCAGGACACTCTTCCGATCAATAACCAATAGCGGAACCTGGATGCTCATATTGGCTCCTACATATTCTACGAAGATCTTTATCGGTCAAACCGCATACAACATACGTTGTTCCCTTTGTCATCGTATGTTATTGCCCAGATTCGATCGTCGGTATCGTCAATACCTAGTTCAATCTCGTTACCGGCAAGTCTCTTTACTAATTACGTAATGCATCATCCTGCAACTAACACATTAGTCACATTGCTTGCAAGGCTTATAGTGATGTGCATTACCGAGAGGGCCCAGAGATACCTCTCCGACAATCGAAGTGACAAATCCTAATCTCCATCTATGCAACTCAACAAGTACCATCGGAGACACCTGTAGAGCACTTTTATAATCACCCAGTTACGTTGTGATGTTTGGTAGCACACAAAGTGTTCCTCTGGTAATTGGGAGTTGCATAATCTCGTAGTCATAGGAACATGTATAAGTCATGAAGAAAGCAATATTAGTAAACTAAAAGGATCAAGTGCTAAGCTAACGGAATGGGTCAAGTCAATCATATCATTCTCCTAATGATGTGATCCCGTTAATCAAATGACAACTCATGTCTATGGCTAGGAAACTTAACAGTCTTTGATCAACGAGCTAGTCAAGTAGAGGCATACTAGTGACGCTCTGTTTGTCTATGTATTCACACATGTATTATGTTTCTGGTTAATACAATTCTAGCATGAATAATAAACATTTATCATGAAATAAGGAAATAAATAATAACTTTATTATTGCCTCTAGGGCATATTTCCTTCAGTCTCCCACTTGCACTAGAGTCAATAATCTAGATTACACAGTAATGATTCTAACACCCATGGAGTCTTGGTGCTGATCATGTTTTGCTCGTAAGAGATGCTTAGTCAACGGGTCTACAACATTCAGATCTGTATGTATCTTGCAAATCTCTATGTCTCCCACCTGGACTTGATCACATATGGAATTGAAGCGTCTCTTGATGTGCTTGGTTCTCTTGTGAAATCTGGATTCCTTTGCCAAGGCAATTGCACCAGTATTGTCACAAAAGATTTTTATTGGACCCAATGCACTAGGTATGACACCTACATCAGATATGAACTCCTTCATCCAGACTCCTTCATTTGCTGCTTCCGAAGCAGCTATGTACTCCGCTTCACACGTAGATCCTGCCACAACGCTTTGTTTAGAACTGCACCAACTGACAGCTCCACCGTTTAATAATAAGACGTATCGGTTTGCAATTTAGAATCGTCTGGATCAGTGTCAAAGCTTGCATTGACGTAACCATTTACGACGAGCTCTTTGTCACCTCCATAAACGAAAAACATATCCTTAGTACTTTTCAGGTATTTCAGGATGTTCTTGACCCCTGTCCAGTGATCCACTCCTGGATTACTTTGGTACCTCCCTGCTAAGCTAATAGCAAGGCACACATCAGGTCTGGTACATAGCATTGCATCCATGATAGAGCCTATGGCTGAAGCATAGGGAACACTTTTCATTTTCTCTCTATCTTCTGAAGTGGTCGGGCATTGAGTCTGACTCAACTTCGCACCTTGTAACACATGCAAGAACCCTTTATTTGCTTGATCCATTTTGAACTTTTTCAAAACTTTATCAAGGTATGTGCTTTGTGAAAGTCCAATTAAGCGTTTTGATCTATCTCTATAGATTTTGATGCCTAATATATAAGTAGCTTCACTGAGGTCTTTCATTGAAAAACTCTTATTCAAGTATCCTTTTATGCTATCCAGAAATTCTATATCATTTCCAATCAACAATATGTCATCCATATATAGTATTAGAAATGCTATAGATCTCCCACTCACTTTCTTGTAAATACAGGCTTCACCAAAAGTCTATATAAAACCATATGCTTTGATCACACTATCAAAACATTTATTCCAACTCCGAGAGGCTTGCACCAGTCCATAAATGGATCGCTGGAGCTTGCACACTTTGTTAGCACCTTTTGGATCGACAAAACCTTCTGGTTGCATCGTATACAACTCTTCTTCTAGAAATCCATTCAGGAATGCAGTTTTGACATCCATTTGCCAAATTTCATAATCATAAAATGCAACAATTGCTAACATGATTCGGACAGACTTAAGCATCGCTACAGGTGATAAAGTCTCATCATAGTCAACCCCTTGAACTTGTGGAAAACCTTTCGCAACAAGTCGAGCTTTGTAGATAGTAACATTACCGTTAGCATCAGTCTTCTTCTTGAAGATCCATTTATTCTCTATGGCTTGCCGATCATCGGGCAAGTCAACCAAAGTCCACACTTTGTTCTCATACATGGATCCCATCTCAGATTTCATGGCTTCAAGCCATTTCGCGGAATCTAGGCTCATCATCGCTTCCTCATAGTTCGTAGGTTCGCCATGGTCAAGTAACATGAACTCCAAAATAGGATTACCATACCACTCTGGTGTGGATCTTATTCTGGTTGACCTACGAGGTTTGGTAGTAACTTGATCTGAAGATTCTTGATCAATATCATTAGCTTTCTCACTAATTGGTGTAGGTGTCACAGGAACCGGTTTCTGAGATGAACTACTTTCCAATAAGGGAGCAGGTACAATTACCTCATCAAGTTCTACTTTCCTCCCACTCAGTTCTTTTGAGAGAAACTCCTTTTCTAGAAAGGATCCATTCTTAGCAACGAATGTCTTGCCTTCGGATCTATGATAGAAAGTGTACCCAACAATATCCTCTGGGTATCCTATGAAGACACATTTCACCGATTTGGGTTCGAGCTTATCAGGTTGAAGCTTTTTCACATAAGCATCACAGCCCCAAACTTTAAGAAACGAAAACTTTGGTTTCTTGCCAAACCATAGTTCATAAGGCGTCATCTCAACGGATTTAGATGGTGCCCCATTTAACGTGAATGCAGCCGTCTCTAAAGCATAACCCCAAAATGATAGCGGTAAATCAGTAAGAGACATCATAGATCGCACCATATCTAATAAAGTGCGCTTACGGCGGTCGGACACACCATTACGCTGTGGTGTTCCGGGTGGCATGAGTTGTGAAACTATTCTGCATTGTTTCAAATGAAGACCAAACTTGTAACTCAAATATTCTCCTCCACGATCAGATCGTAGAAACTTTATTTTCTTGTTACGCTGATTTTCCACTTCAGTGTGAAATTCTTTGAACTTCTCAAATGTTTCAGACTTATGTTTCATTAAGTAGATATACCCATATCTGCTCAAGTCATCTGTGAAGGTGAGAAAATAACGACACCCGCCGCGAGCCTCAATATTCATCAGACCACATACATCAGTATGTATGATTTTCAACAAATCTGTTGCTTGCTCCATTGTTCCGGAGAACAAAGTTTTAGTCATCTTGCCCATGAGGCATGGTTCGCATGTACCAAGTGATTCATAATCAAGTGATTCCAAAAGTCCATCAATATGGAGTTTATTCATGCACTTTACACCAATATGACCTAAATGGCAGTGCCACAAATAACTTGCACTATCCTTATCAACTATGCATCTTTTGGCTTCAACATTATGAATATGTGTATCACTACAATCAAGATTCAACAAAAATAGACCACTCTTCAAGGGTGCTTGACCATAAAAGATATTACTCATATAAATAGAATAACCATTATTCTCAAATTTAAATGAATAACCATCTCGCATCAAACAAGATCCAGATATAATGTTCATGCTTAACGCTGGCACCAAATAACAATTATTCAGGTCTAAAACTAATCCCGAAGGTAGATGTAGAGGTAGTGTGCCGACCGCGATCGCATCGACTTTGGAACCATTTCCCACACGCATCGTCACCTTGTCCTTAGCCAATCTTTGCTTAATCCGTAGTCCTTGTTTCGAGTTGCAAATGTTAGCAACAGAACCAGTATCAAATACCCAGGTGCTACTGCGAGCTTTAGTAAGGTACACATCAATAACATGTATATCACATATACCTTTGTTCACCTTGCCATCCTTCTTATCCGCCAAATACTCGGGGCAGTTCCGCTTCCAGTGACCAGTCCCTTTGTAGTAGAAGCACTCAGTCTCAGGCTTAGGTCCAGACTTGGGTTTCTTCTCCTGAGCAGCAACTTGTTTGCTGTTCTTCTTGAAGTTCCCCTTCTTCTTCCCTTTACCCTTTTTCTTGAAACTGGCAGTCTTGTTAACCATCAACACTTGATGCTCCTTCTTGATTTCTACATCCGCAGCCTTTAGCATCACAAAGAGCTCGGGAATTGTCTTTTCCATCCCTTGCATATTATAGTTCATCACGAAACTCTTGTAGCTTCGTGGCAGTGATTGAAGAATTCTGTCAATGACACTATCATCAGGAAGATTAACTCCCACTTAAATCAAGTGATTATTATACCAAGACATTTTGAGTATATGTTCACTGACAGAACTATTCTCCTCCATTTTGCAGCTGTAGAACTTATTGGAGACTTCATATCTCTCAGTCCGGGCATTTGCTTGAAATATTAACTCCAACTCCTGAAACATCTCATATGCTCCATGATGTTCAAAACATCGTTGAAGTCCTGGTTCTAAGCCGTAAAGCATGGCACACTGAACTATCAAGTAGTCATCAGCTTTGCTCTGTCAGATGTTCACAACGTCCGGTGTTGCTCCTGCAGCAGGTCTTGCACCTAGCGGTGCTTCCAGGACATAATTTTTCTATGCAGCAATGAGAATAATCCTCAAGTTATGGATCCAGTCCGTGTAATTGCTACCATCATCTTTCAACTTAGCTTTCTCAAGGAACACATTAAAATTCAACGGAACAACGGCACGGGCCATCTATCTACAACAACATAGACAAGCAAAATACTATCAGGTACTAAGTTCATGATAAATTATAGTTCAATTAATCAAATTACTTAAGAACTCCCACTTAGACAGACATCCCTCCAATCATCTAAGTGATCATGTGATCCAAATCAACTAAACCAGTTCCGATCATCACGTGAAATGGAGTATTTTTCAATGGTGAACATCACTATGTTGATCATATCTACTATATGATTCACGCTCGACCTTTCGGTCTCAGTGTTCCAAGGCCATATCTTCATATGCTAGGCTCGTCAAGTTTAACCCGAGTATTTCTGCATGTGCAAAACTGGCTTGTACCCATTGTATGTGAATGTAGAGCTTATGACACCCGATCATCACGTTGTGTCTCGGCACGATGAACTTTGGCAATGGTGCATACTCAGGGAAAACACTTATACCTTGAAATTTAGTGAGAGATCATCTTATAATACTATCGTCAATCAAAGCAAAATAAGATGCATATAAGATAAACATCACATGCAATCAATATAAGTGATATGATATGGCCATCATCATCTTGTGCCTTTGACCTCCATCTCCAAAGCACTGTCATGATCACCATCGTCACCGGTGCGATACCTTGATCTCCATCGTAGCATCATTGTCGTCTCGCCAATTATTGGTTCTGCGACTATCGCTACCGCTTAGTGATAAAGTAAAGCAATTAAATTGCGATTGCATTTCATACAATAAAGCGACAACCATATGGCTCCTGCCAGTTGCCGATAACTCTGTTACAAAACATGATCATCTCATACAATAAAATTTAGCATCATGTCTTGACCATATCACATCACAACATGCCCTGCAAAAACAAGTTAGACGTCCTCTACTTTGTTGTTGCAAGTTTTACGTGGCTGCTACGGGCTGAGCAAGAACCGTTCTTACCTACGCATCAAAACCACAATGATATTTCATCAAGTTAGTGCTGTTTTAACCATCAACAAGGACCGGGCGTAGACACACTCGATTCAACTAAAGTTGGAGAAACTGACACCCGCCAGCCACCTGTGTGCGAAGCACGTCGGTAGAACCAGTCTCGCGTAAGCGTATGCGTAATGTCTGTTCGGGCCGCTTCATCCAACAATACCGCCGAATCAAAGTATGACATGCTGATAAGCAGTATGACTTGTATCGCCCACAACTCACTTGTGTTCTACCCGTGCATATAACATCTACGCATAAACCTGGCTCGAATGCCACTGTTGGGGAACGTAGTAATTTCAAAATTTTCCTACGCACACGCAAGATCATGGTGATGCATAGCAATGAGAGGGGAGAGTGTCGTCCACGTACCCTTGTAGACCATAAGAGGAAGTGTTATGACAACGCGGTTGATCTAGTCGTACGTCTTCACTATCGACCAATCCTAGTACCGAACGTACGGCACCTCCGCGATCTGCACATGTTCAGCTCGATGACGTCCCATGAACTCACGATCCAGTAGAGCTTCGTGGGAGATTTCCGTCAGCATGATGACGTGATGACGGTGTTGATGAAGCTACCGACGCAGGGCTTTGCCTAAGCACCACAACGATATGACAGAGGTGGATTATATTATGGTGGAGTGGGGCACCGCACACGGCTAAAAGATCAATGATCAACTTGTGTGTCTTGGGGTGCCCCTGCCCCTGTATATAAAGGAGCTAGGGGGGAGGCGGCCGGCTAAGGAGGAGGGCGTGCCAAGGGGGGAGTCCTACTCCCACTGGGAGTAGGACTCCTTCTTTCCTAGTAGGGGTAGCAGAAGGGGGAAGGGAAGGAGAGAGGAGGAAGGAAAGGGGGGTGCCCCCCTCCTTGTCCAATTCGGACTAGAGGGGGAGGGGGCACGCGGCCTGCCCTGGCCGCCCCTCCTCTTCTCCACTAAGGCCCAATAAGCCCATTACACTCCCCGGGGGGTTCCGGTAACCCCCCGGTACTCTGGTATATGTCCGAACTTTCCCAGAACCCTTCCGAAGTCCAAACATAGTCATCCAATATATCGATCTTTATGTCTCGACCATTTCGAGACTCCTCGTCATGTCCGTGATCATATAAGGGACTCCGAACTACCTTCGGTACATCAAAACATATAAACTCATAATACCGATCATCACCAAACGTTAAGCATGCGGACCCTACGGGTTCGAGAACTATGTAGACATGACCGAGACACGTCTATGGTCAATAAACAATAGCGGAACCTAGATGCTCATATTGGTTCCCACATATTCTATGAAGATCTTAATCGGTCAAACTGCATAACAACATACGTTGTTCCCTTTGTCGTCGGTATGTTACTTGCCCGAGATTCGATCATCGATATCTCAATACTTAGCTCAATCTCGTTACCGGCAAGTCTCTTTACTCGTTCCGTAATACATCATCCTGCAACTAACACATTAGTCACATTGCTTGCAAGGCTTATAGTGATGTGCATTACCGAGAGGGGCTAGAGATACCTCTCCGACAATCGGAGTGACAAATCCTAATCTAGATCTATGCCAACTCAACAAGTACCACTAGAGACACCTGTAGAGCACATTTATAATCACCCAGTTACGTTGTGACGTTTGGTAGCACACAAAGTGTTCCTCCGGTAATTGGAATTTGCATAATCTCATAGTCATAGGAACATGTATAAGTCATGAAGAAAGCAATAGTAGTAAACTAAAACGATCAAGTGCTAAGCTAACAGAATGGGTCAAGTCAATCATATCATTCTCTTAATGATGTGATCCCGTTAATCAAATGACAACTCATGTCTATGGCTAGGAAACTTAACCATCTTTGATCAACGAGCTAGTCAAGTAGAGGCATACTAGTGACGCTCTGTTTGTCTATGTATTCACACATGTATTACGTTTCCGGTTAATACTATTCTAGCATGAATAATAAACATTTATCATGAAATAAGGAAATAAATAATAACTTTATTATTACCTCTAGGGCATATTTCTTTCATAATGGTTGTTCTATTTATATGAGTAATATCTTTTATGGTCATGCAACCTTGTTGAGTGGTCTATTTTTGTTGAATCTCGATAGTGATGATACACATATTCATAATATTGAAGCCAAAAGATGCGAAGTTGATAATGATAGTGCAACTTATTTGTGGCACTGCCATTTGGGTCATATCGGTATAAAGCGCATGAAGAAACTTCATGGTGATGGACTTGTGGAATCACTTGATTATGAATCACTTGGTGCTTGCGAACCGTGCCTTATGGGCAAGATGACTAAAACTCCGTTCTCCGGAACAATGGAACGAGCTACTGACTTGTTGGAAATAATACATACGATGTATGCGGTCCAATGAGTGTTGAGGCTCATGGCGGGTATTGTTATTTTCTTACCTTCATAGATGATTTGAGAAGATATGGTTATATCTACTTAATGAAGCATAAGTCTGAAACATTTGAAAAGTTTAAAGAATTTCAGAGTGAAGTGGAAAATTGTCGTAAGAAGAAAATAAAGTTTCTACGATCTGATCGTGGAGGAGAATATTTGAGTTACGAGTTTGGTCTTTATTTGAAACAATATGGGATAGTTTCACAACTAACGCCACCTAGAACACCACAGCAAAATGGTGTGTCCGAACATCGTAACTGCACTTTATTGGATATGGTGCGATCTATGATGTCTCTTACTGATTTACCGCTATCATTTCGGGGGTTATGCTTTAGAGACGGCTGCATTCACTTTAAATAGGGCACAATCAAAATCCGTTGAGACGACGCCTTATGAACTGTGGTTTGGCAAGAAACCAAAGTTGTAATTTCTTAAAATTTGGGGCTGTGATGCTTATGTGAAAAAGCTTCAACCTGATAAGCTTGAACCCAAATCGGAGAAGTGTATCTTCATAGGATACCCAAAGGAAATTGTTGGGTACACCTTCTATCACAGATCCGAAGGCAAAATCTTTGTTTCTAAGAATGGATCCTTTCTAGAGAAGGAGTTTCTCTCGAAAGAAGTGAGTGGGAGGAAAGTAGAACTTGATGAGGTAATTGTACATTCTCACTTATTGGAAAGTAGTTCATCATAGAAATCAGTTCCAATCATTCCTACACCAATTAGTGAGGAAGCTAATGATGATGATCATGAAGCTTCTGTTCAAGTTACTACCGAACCTCGTAGGTCTTCTCGAGTAAGATCCGCACCAGAGTGGTACGTTAATCCTGTTCTGGAAGTCATGTTACTAGACCATGATGAACCTACGAACTATGAGGAAGCGGTGATGAGCCCAGATTGCGCGAAATGGCATGAGGCCATGAAATCTGAGATGAGATCCATGTATGAGAACAAAGTGGGGACTTTGGTGGACTTGCCCGATGATCGGAAAGCCAAAGAAAATAAATGGATCTTTAAGAAGACCGACGCAGACGGAAATGTTACTGTTTACAAAGCTCTACTTGTTGCGAAAGGTTTTCGACAAGTTCAAGGAGTTAACTATGATGAGACTTTCTCACCTGTAGCGATGCTTAAGTCTGTCCAAATCATGATAGCAATTGCTGCATTTTATGATTATGAAATTTGGCAAATGGATGTCAAAACTGCATTCCTGAATGGATTTCTAGAAGAAGAGTTGTATATGATGCAACCAGAAGGTTTTGTCAATCCAAAAGGTGCTAACAAAGTGTGCAAGCTCCAGCGATGCATTTATGGACTGGTGCAAGCCTCTCGGAGTTGGAATAAACGCTTTGATAGTGTGATCAAAGCATATGGTTTTATACAGACTTTTGGAGAAGCCTGTATTTACAAGAAAGTGAGTGGGAGCTCCGTAGCATTTCTGATATTATATGTGGATGACATATTGTTGATTTGAAATGAATAGGATTTCTGGATAGCATAAAGGGATACCTGAATAAGAGTTTTTCAATGAAAGACCGCAGAGAAGCTGCTTACTTATTGGGCATCAAGATCTATAGAGATAGATCAAGACGCTTAATTGGACTTTCACAAAGCACATACCTTGATAAAGTTTTGAAGAAGTTCAAAATGGATCAGTCAAAGAAAGGGTCCTTGCCTGTTTTACAAGGTGTGAAGTTGAGTCAGACTCAATGCCCAACCACTACAAAAGATAGAGAGAAAATGAAAGTCATTCCCTATGCTTCAGCCATAGGTTCTATGTATGCAATTCTATGTACCAGACCTGATGTGTGCCTTACTATAAGCATAGCAGGGAGGTAACAAAGTAATCCCGGAGTGGAGCACTGGACAGCGATCAAGAACATCCTGAAATACCTGAAAAGGACTAAGGATATGTTTCTTGTTTATGGAGGTGAAAAAGATCTCGTCGTAAATGGTTACGTCGGTGCAAGCTTTGACACTGATCCGGATGACTCTAAGTTGCAAACTAGATACATATTTTTATTGAATGGAGGAGTTGTCAGTTCGTGCAGTTCCAAGCAGAGCATCGCGGCGGAATCTACGTGTGAAGCGGAGTACGTTGCTTCTTCAGAAGCAGCAAATGAAGGAGTTCATATCCAATCTAGGCATCATACCTAGTGCATCGGGTCCAATGAAAATCTTTTATGACAATACTGGTGCACTTGCCTTGGCAAAGGAATCCAGATTGCACAAGAGAACCAAGCACATCAAGAGATGCTTCAATTCCATCCGTCATCAAGTGTCGGAAGGGGACATAGGGATTTGCAAGATACATACGGATCTGAAAGTTGCAGACCCTTTGACTAAGCCTCTTCCACGAGCAAAACATGATCAACACCAAAGCTCCATGGGTGTTAGAATCATTACAATGTAATCTATATTATTGACTCTAGTGCAAGTGGGAGACTGAAGGAAATATGACCTATAGGCAATAATAAAGTTATTATTTATTTCCTCATTTCATGATAAATGTTTATTATTCATGCTAGAATTGTATTAACCGGAAACTTGGCACATGTGTGAATACATAGACAAAACATATTGTCCCTAGTATGCCTCTACTTGACTAGCCCGTTAATCAAAGTTGGTTATGTTTCCTAACCATAGACATGTGTTGTCATTTGATGAATAGGATCACATCATTAGGAGAATGATGTGATGGACATGACCCATCCATTAGCTTAGCATTATGATCGTTACCGTTTCATTGCTACTGCTTTCTTCATGACTTATACAAGTTCTTCAGACTAAGAGATTATGCAACTCCCGAATATCGGAGGAACAATTTGTGTGCTACCAAACGTCACAACATAAAAGGGTGATTATAAAGGTGCTCTACAGGTGTCTCCGAAGGTGTTTGTTGGGTTGGCATAGATCGAGATTAGGATTTGTCACTCCGTGTTTCGGAGAGGTATCTCTGGGCCCTCTCGGTAATTCTCATTGATATGTCTCCGTCATCTCTATAATTTTTGATTGTTCCATGCCAATATTATTCAACTTTCATATACTTTTGGCAACTTTTTATACTATTTTTGGGACTAACATATTTGAGGGAGTCCTGGATTAGGGGGTGTCCGGATGGCCGGACTAAGACGTTTGGCCGGACTCCTGGACTATGAAGATACAAGATTGAAGACTCCGTCCTGTGTCCGGATGGGACTTTCCTTGGCGTGGAAGGAAAGCTTAGCGATACGATATGAAGATCTCCTCCCATTGTAACCGACTTTGTGTAACCCTAGCCCTCTCCAGTGTCTATATAAACCGGAGAGTCTTAGTCCATAGGACGAACAACAATCATACCATAGGCTAGCTTCTAGGGTTTAGCCACTCCGATCTCGTGGTAGATCTACTCTTGTACTACCCATATCATCAACATTAATCAAGCAGGAGTAGAGTTTTACCTCCATCGAGAGGGCCCGAACCTGGGTAAAAACATCGTGTCCCTTGTCTCCTGTTACCATCTGCCTAGATGCACAGTTCGGGACCCCCTACCCGAGATCCACCGGTTTTGACACCGACATTGGTGCTTTCATTGAGAGTTCCTCTGTGTCGTCGCCTTTAGGCCCGATGGCTTCTTTGCTTGTCAATCATGATGCGGTCGGGGAGGAGACTTTTCTCCCCAGACAGATCTTTGTATTCGGCGGCTTCACACTGCGGGCCAACTCGTTCGACCATCTGGAGCAGATCGAAAGCTACGCCCCTGGCCATCAGGTCAGGTTTGGAAGCTTAAACTACACGGCCGACATCCACGGGGATTTGATCTTCGATGGATTCGAGCCACGACCGGGCGCGCCGCACTGTCACGATGGGCATGATTTAGCTCTGCCATCGGACAACACCCAGAGCGTTGCTCAGGTGTCCGCTCCGACCATTAGCTCGGAGCCCACTGCGCCAGTCGGGGACGGACGGTTGGACGCTGCCCCGGAAGCTGCAACCTCTACAGCGATAGAGCCGGATACCAGCCTAGTCCCTCGCAAGGCCCGTGACTCTAAGGTGCCGGACTCCGATCCGGACTCTGTAAATCCCGCACCTCTTCCGATTAAGCCCGATTGGGCTCTGGTCATGGAGTTCACCGCCGCAGACGTCTTTCAGCACTCTCCTTTCGGCAATATCCTGAGTTCATTAAAGTCTCTCTCTTTTTCAAGAGAGCCCTGGCCGAACTACGGCCAACACGGTTGGGATGCAGACGTTGAAGAAATTCGAAGCCCACCCACCACCCACTTCATAGCCACTGTCGACGATTTAACCGACATGCTCGACTTTGACTCCAAAGACATCGACGGCATGGACATATAGGGAACTGGAAAGCCACCTTGTCATATGACATATGCATCGTGGACACCCCTAAAGCGGGGGATGGCGAGGAGAAAACGGAGGATGATCCCTCCAAGAAGCAACCCAAGCGCCGACGTCACCGGCGCCGCTCTAAGTCCCGCCAAAGCAAAAATGGCGATTCCGGCACCGGAGTTAACAACACGCCGGACAGTGCCGAAGACAACCCCCTCCAGTAGGATCCAGTGCAGGAGGACGAAGGAGCCAGCCCTCATGAGAGAGCGGCTGACAAAGAGGATGAGGACGACAATTACATGCCTCCCTCCGAAGACGAGGCAAGCCTCAACGACGACGAATTCGTCGTGCCAGAGGATCCCGTCGAACAAGAGCGTTTCAAACGTAGGCTCGTAGCCACGGCAAGCAACCTCAAGAAGAAACAGCAGCAACTTAGAGCTAACCAAGACTTGCTAGCCGACAGATGGACCGAAGTCCTAGCGGCCGAAGAGTATAAACTAGAACGCCCATCCAAGAGCTACCCAAAGCGCAGGCTGCTACCCCAACTTGAGGAGGAAGCAACTAAACCTACATCACCAGCGTACGATGCACCCGACCGGCCACCCCTTGGCCGCGATAGAGGGGCTTTCAGGCCCTCAACCCAAGCCGCACCCCGACACCGCTCAAAACATACCAGAGTACGGGGAGATGCACCAGACATGCGAGACATCTTGGAGAATAAGGCAAGGCAAACAAGATCGATCCACGGATCACATGGGCGCCCCGCTTCACATGACGCTAGCCGTCACGCCGGACATAATAAGTATGGCCCGGCCGAATACAACAGACCAAGCTCGTCCGAGCTGCGTCATGATATAGCCCAGTACAGGGGTGCCGCACACCCACTATGCTTCACAGACGAAGTAATGGATCATCAAATCCCCGAGGGCTTCAAACCCATAAACATCGAATCATACGATGGCACAACAGATCCTGCGGTATGGATCGAGGATTATCTCCTTCATATCCACATGGCCCGTGGTGATGATCTACACGCCATCAAATACCTCCCGCTCAAGCTTAAAGGACCAGCTCGACATTGGCTTAACAGCCTGCCAGCAGAGTCAGTTAGTTGTTGGGAGGACCTGGAATCCACATTCCTTGACAACTTCCAGGGCACGTATGTGCAACCACCAGACGCCGATGACCTAAGCCACATAATCCAGCAGCCAGAGGAATCGACCAGACAATTCTGGACACGGTTCCTAACCAAGAAAAACCAAATAGTCGATTGTTCAGACGCCGAGGCCCTTGCAGCCTTCAGGCACAACATCCGAGACGAATGGCTTGCCCGGCACCTAGGACAGGAAAAGCCGAAATCTATGGCAGCCCTCACAATACTCATGACCCGCTTTTGTGCGGGAGAAGACAGCTGGCTAGCTCGTAGCAATAACATAACCAAGAGCCCCGGCAATTCGGATACCAAGGATAACAACGGCAGGTCATGTCGCAACAAGCATAAGCGCCGCATTAACGGTGACAATACTGAAGATACGGCAGTCAACGCCGGATTCAGAGGCTCTAAACCGGGTCAGCGGAAGAAGCCATTCAAAAGAAACCCTCAGGGCCCATCCAGCTTAGACCGGATACTCGATCGCTCGTGCCAGATACACGGCACCCCCGAACAGCCAGCCAATCACACCAACAGGGATTGTTGGGTGTTCAAGGAGGCAGGCAAGTTAAGTGCCGAGACCAGAGACAAGGGGCTACATAGCAATGACGAGGAGGGGCCCCGGCCGCCGAACAACAAAGGACAGAAGGGATTTCCCCCGCAAGTTCGGACGGTGAACATGATATACGCAACCCACATCCCCAAAAGGGAGCGGAAGCGTGCTCTCAAGGACGTCTATGCGTTGGAGCCAGTCGCCCCAAAGTTCAACCCATGGTCCTCCTGCCCGATCACCTTCGATCGAAGGGACCATCCCACCAGCATCCGTCACGGCGGATTCGCCGCACTGGTCCTAGACCCAATTATCAACGGATTCCACCTTACCAGAGTCCTAATGGATGGCAGCTGTAGCCTGAACCTACTTTACCAGGACACAGTGCGAAAAATGGGCATCGATCCCTCAAGGATTAAACCCACAAAGACAACCTTCAAAGGTGTCATAGCAGGTGTAGAGGCAAGCTGTACAGGCTCGGTTACACTCGAAGTGGTCTTTAGATCCCCGGATAACTTCCGGAGCGAGGAGTTAATCTTCGACATAGTCCCATTTCGCAGCGGCTATCACGCCCTGCTTGGACGAACCGCATTTGCAAAATTCAATGCGGTACCGCACTACGCATATCTCAAGCTCAAGATGCCAGGACCTCGCGGAGTCATCACGGTAAACGGAAACACCGAACGCTCTCTCCGAACGGAGGAGCACACGGCGGCCCTGGCGGCGGAAGTACAGAGTAGCCTCTCAAGGCAGTTCTCCAATCCAGGCGTCAAACGTTCGGACAACGTCAAGTGAGCCCGAAGTGACCTACAACAAATCCGACTGGCACGTTCCGAGCAAGCATAGCAGTGCGGCCCCAACCCCAGCCCCCGCCAAATGGCGATACTGGTACCACGCATACATAATTACGTTAGAGATACCATGGGCATAAGGGGAGGGGCACAACAACGACACGCCCAGAATGCGGCTCAACCACACTAAGGGGCTTCCTATTTCGCCGTTTTCCTTTTTACACACTTTCAGGACCCAACTATTTGGAAGGCCTGTCCGGCAATACACTCGCCAAACCCACGATGCAATAGCCAGGGAGGGAGCAAGCCACGTCAAAAGTCCAGGTGGTCTCTATAACGAGTTTAATACCTGTTTTACTTACAATCCCGCAGCTTGCCCCTGGAGGGGAATATGTCAAATACTCCCATCTCTTGCTTACCGCACTTCTTGTATCGTTCTGCTTTCGCAGCAGCCCTTTTTTAATAAACAATATATAGCTCTTACTTATTATTGTACTTATCTATTTTTATATACAAATATGTTCAGTCATGACATTCTACAACCGTACACTTTGGTGCGGACAATACACCAGGGGCTTACAACACCCCATAACATGGTGCGAGAAGACCGAACACTCTCACGAGTGCGGCACCCCGAACTTATAGCACTATATGCATCGGCTTCGAATCATGTCTTTGGTCAATAGTTGGGTTTGCCCGGCTCCCATGTTTTGGTACCTTACGTTCCGCATTGTTGGCTAAGGTAGCACTGGGAGAACTACTGCGATTGTGCCCCAGTTGAGCTGGGTTAACACCTCAGTAGAGAAAGCTAAAACTAACTATCATGATAGTGCGCAAGACCGGTCGCTGTTCGCGAGGTTTCTTCGAGTCCTTAAAGACTTATGCCGCTTCGAGCGAGGAACAGGACTTATCCGGCCTAGGCGTGGATAGCGCCCCGAACTCGGTCTTCCGAATACTAGGGGCTTCGCCGAAATTTAAAATTATAGAATTCTATGGCTAAGTGAGAGTGATAAAGCATTATAAGTCCGATGGCCTGGTTCGTTGTGCTGAACGCCTCCCTAGATTGACCCAAGAATGGGAACAAGAGTGCTCAGGTTTATCCCGAACACCCCAGCTGTCACGCCCAATATGCGACCCTATCCAAAAGGAACTCGAAGGTCCCACCAAGGATAGACCCGCATATTGAAACACTTTTGCAAGGTGGATATCATTACATCAACATTACATAATAGATGGGGATACATACATAAGGCATACAATGCCACACGAATACAACATCACAATACAAGAGAGCAACATCCGACTACGGATGAAACACAAACAGAAGCTCAAACGACATCCACCCTGCTAGCCTAGGCTGCCGACCTGGAACCTATCCCCTGATCGAAGAAGAAGCAGAAGAAGAACTCCAAGACAAACAAACATCGCCCTCGCGTCATGGTCATCGCATAACCTGTACCTATAACTGTTGTTGTAGTAATCTGTGAGCCACGAGGACTCAGCAATCCCATTACCATGGGTATCAAGACTAGCAAAGCTTAAAGGGAAAGGAAGGGGTAAAGTGCTGAGGTTGCAGCAGCGACTAAGCATATATGGTGGCTAACATACGCAAATAAGAGCGAGAAGAGAGAAAATGGAACGGTCGTCAACTAGTAATGATCAAGAAGTGATCCGGAACTCCTACTTACGTCAAACATAACCCAGAAACCGTGTTCACTTCCCGGACTCCGCCGAAAAGAGACCATCACGGCTACACACACGATTGATGCGTTTTAATTCGGATCTGGTGTCAAGTTATCTACAACCGGACATTAACAAATTCCCATCTGCCTATAACCGCAGGCACGGCTTTCGAAAGATTATTACCCTGCAGGGGTGTCCCAAATTAGCCCATGATAAGCTCTCACGATCAACGAAGGATATACCTTCTCCCAGGAAGACCCGATCAGACTCGGAATCCCGGTTTACATGACATTTCGACAATGGTAAAACAAGACCAGCAAAGCCTCCCGCTGTGCCGACAAATCCCGATAGGAGCTGCACATATCTCGTTCTCAGGGCACACCGGATGAGCCAGACGTCGGGTTGGCATAGATCCTAGTTGCCCAGGGGGCACCGGACATCGCTCGGTTTGGACCAACACTTAGACAAGCATTGGCCCGGGGGGGGGGCTAAAATAAAGATGACCCTCGGGTTGGCCGACCCAAGGTAAAGGGATAGGTGGTGGTGAGGCAAATGGTAAAACCAAGGTTGGGCCTTGCTGGAGGAGTTTTATTCAAAGCGAACTATCAAGGGGGTCCCATAAATCACCCGACCGCGTAAGGAACGCAAAATTCGGGAACATAACACCGGTATGACGGAAACTAGGGCGGCAAGAGTGGAAAAAAACACTAGGCATAAGGCCGAGTCTTCCACCCTTTACCAAATATATAGATGCATTAATAATAATATAAGAGATATTGTGATATCCCAACAAAAATCCTGTCCACCATGGAGCAATCTGCAACTTCACCTGCAACTAGCAATGCTATAAGAGGGCTGAGCAAAGCGGTAACATAGCCAAACAACGGTTTGCATAGGAAAGGTGTCAAAGGTTAGAGGTTCATGGCAACATGGGAGGCTTGAAGAGCAAATGATAGGTAACGCATCATAGCGATAGAACGAAGCAACTAGCATGGCAATGATAGTAGTGAGATCCAGGGTAGCGGTCATCTTGCCTGAAATCCTGCAAGGAAGAAGAACGAGTCCATGAAGAAGACGAATGGATGAAGCCGAAACAAGCGTAGACGAACGAATCCTCACGATCGCAACGAAACAGGAACTATCGAGAAGAAGCACACAACACGGTAAATACACCACACATAGACAAGACATGATGCACAACCAAGCATGATGCATGACCAATCTAGATGAGGCTACTCATGGCAAGCGATGATGCAAACAAGAGCAACACATCAAGGCAAGTTTAAATGAGGCTAGGAACAACATATAACAATTCCGGTAAGTCCTCATATGCAACTTTCGAAATTGGTCCAGATCTGAATAAACATTATGTTCAAGTTGTTAAACAGCAAGTTAAAATGCACAAGGATGATCTACACGAGATTCTAGTCAAGTTACACATGAAGTTCATTAGATTCGGAGCTACGGCCTAGAAGATATGAGCAAAACAAGTTAAACATGGCATTGATGCAAAATGCATACAAACACCAAGCAAACACCTCAAAACAAGGATGCAACATGATAATATTAAACTACATGCAAAATCAAGCAAGTTTCATATAGAGCACACTCAAAACCGAGCAACGGTTCAACACACACACTAAACAAGTTATAGCAACAATCTGTCCAAAACAGCAACTAGGCATATTGAAAGCATCAAAACAATAAGCTACAGCATCTCAACATGAAAACAAAAGACATGGGCATGATGTACAGGTAAAGCATAACAAAACATGAACACTGAGCTAACTCCAGAAATCACTAGAACAAGCTCAAACACACATGGTAAGATTGCAAATGATAACAGTTCAGACTTTGCAGAAAATAACATCAGGTTGCAATGTTTAGAGCTATCAAACAACATGTTACAAGAACTTATAATAGCAAAACAAGACATGGAATGGTTCTACTCAAAGCATAGATCAAAAGTCCCTTAATGACCATGAGCCAAAAAGGAGCAGAAAATATGATGGTACCCATGTAAACATAGCAAGTTATAATACAGATTCAAACATGGCAGAAACAGAATTATGAAGGCATGTTGGTGAGCTTGTACCACTCACTACAGAGCAATACATGGCATGGCAAGGCACCCAACAGTAAGAAGACATGTTTGTGAAGCTAAGCATGGAAATAGCAAGTCCATAGGGTGCATGGATCACTAGCAACAAACATGGAAACAACTGAACTTAATGTTAACAGGCTGACAGCAACATTATCAAGCAACTTTGGAGCAAGATATGAACAAGCTACAGCTGGCTATAAATGCAACCAGGGGCATGGATGGATATGGCATAACATTTAGAACAAAACATATTTAGTGGACATCTCCAGATTATGCATAGAATGATTTGTAGCAGCAGGTTCACATAGCATCACGAAATAACAGATTCAGCCTAGCAAAACAGCAACATCAAGTACCCTACTTAACAAGCTCGAATCACTCACCACAAGTCATTGCATGACAAGATAAGCATAGCATCATCAAGAAGACATGTTTTTGAAACAAACCAAGGCAAGAACAAGTCCATAGCATGCAAGGATCAACTATAGCAACCTTGGCAAAATTGAATAACATGTAAACAATCTGCCAGGAAACGTTTTGAAGCATAAG
Source organism: Triticum aestivum (assembly GCF_018294505.1). Lineage (NCBI taxonomy): Eukaryota > Viridiplantae > Streptophyta > Magnoliopsida > Poales > Poaceae > Triticum > Triticum aestivum. Next base: position 614,121,812 of record NC_057810.1, on the reverse strand, counting down.
TAAAGCACGAAAATGACATGCTAGACTACTCCATAATTGCAAACAGGGGCATGAATGGATAGAGCATAACCATATGTTCAAAACATCCTTACTGAAGCATCTCAAAATATGCATGGATCTCTCTGTAGCAACATGTTTACATGTCATCAAAATAACAGCAGAACAGGGACTAAAACAGCAACATCACGATGCCTACTTTACATGCTTGTGCTAGTCACCACATTGATCACAAAAATACATGGCATACACCCCTGTAAATAAGACATAGCATAGTTCAAAACACATGTAGACATCAACCTCATAGGATGCACACATCAATCATGGCAAAAATGACAAATGAGCTCGTTCTGATAACAGACAACAGAAAACATTATGAAACACTCTTGCAACGATGTTTCAGGTATCTAGATGACCTCAAATGAATATGATGCCATGGAATGAAATGATGTACTTGTTGAGAAGAACAATTTGACATATTACACGCACGAAACGGAGCTACAGATGCAGAGATACGATGCGATGAACAGGGCATGAAAATTACACAGATTCGGGGACTTGGTCAAAAACAGAGGGGGAAAAGTCAACCTCGTGCACGGATTTTGAAGCAACGACGGATCTCGCCGGAGATCGGCCGGAGGGAGGCCGGAGGAGGCGGGGAGAGGGCCGGGGAGGCGGATCCGGCCGGTCCCATCCCGGATCTGGCCGGGGACGGCGGGGCACGGGCGCGGCTCCGGCGTCGGCGGAGCTCCGGCTCGGTGGCCATGGCTAGGCTGGCGGGGCCGAGCAGGGTGGCGGAGGGAGCCCTGCGAGCGCGCGACGGCGGCGGCCGGGCCGGGCGGCGGCGCGGAGGCCGGCGGCGGGGCTTGGACGCGGAGCGGCGGATCGGCGGACATGGCGCGGGCGCGGGGCGCACCGGCGAGGAGACGGCGGCTGGCGGGGCGCCCGGGCGGCGGCGGACGGCGCGCGGGCCGGGCGGCAGACGGCGGCGCTCGCGCAGGCCCGCGGTGGGCCTGGCGGGCCGCGGCGGCGCGCGGGACGGGGACGAACAGGTGGCGGCTGGCGATTCGCCCAGGAACGGCGGCGGACGTGTCCGGTCCGGTCCGGACATGTCCGGCGCGGCGCGGAGGGGAAAATTAGGGTTTCGGGGGGATTTGATCCGCGAATTTCAGGGGAGAGGCATATTTATAGATTCTGGGAGCTAGGAGAGTCCAAATGAGGAGCGGTTTTCGGCCACGCGATCGTGATCGAACGGCGGAGAGCATGGAGGGGAGTTAAATGGGCTTTGGGCCACTTTGGAAGGGTGTTGGGCTGCAAAGAGAAAGGGGCTTTTGCGGTTACCCGGTTAACCGTTGGAGTATCAAATGACCTCCAAATGGCACGAAACTTGACACGCGGTCTACCGGTGGTATACCAAGGCCACTTGGCAGGCCTCGGGCCATTCCGAGAAAGTTTAACACCCACTCACAATGAGAGACAAAAAGGGGAACGCCGGAGGGCATAGGAGCGCCGGATTGCAAAACGGAGAACGGGGAAAATGATCGGATGCATGAGACGAACACGTATGCAAAATGAAATGCACATGATGACATGGCAAAATGCAACACGCAAGAAAATGACATGGCAACAACGGCGAATAACTGACAGACACCTGGCGCATCGAATCCGGGGCGTTACACCAGCACTCATGGCATGGGGGTCGAGCCGACGACTTGCATCTCTCAGATTTGATAAACGGCCGCACAGAAGGTAATATTTTAAATTAACAAGCGTTGCTTAACGCATATGAACAAAGCTTCAGCGTATAGGATAACAAATGCGAGTCTAGTCAAAAATTACATCTTTGGAGCACTTATCCGCTATACAGCAGACACCCTTCAGAACGCCATTATAATACATCTCGGGCGTACGATACTCCTTGCCCGGTGGTGGCGCGTCGGTCAACAGCTTCTCCGCGTCTAGCTTGCCCCAGCGCACCTTAGCACGGGCAAGGGCCCGACGGGCACCTTCAATACAAATGGAGCGCTTGACGACCTCAATCCACGAACACGCGTCCACCAGCCGCCGCACCAGACCGAAGTAGCTCCCAGGCATGACTTCTCCAGGCCACAGCCGAGCTATGAGGCCCTTCATGGCCTGTTCGGCCACCTTGTGGAGCTCGACCAGCTGCTTCAGCTGGTTGCTCAGGGGCACCGTATGTTCGGCCTCAGCATACTGAGACCAGAACACCTTTTCCGTTGAGCTCCCCTCTTTGGCTCGGTAGTATGCGGCGGCATCGGACACACTACGGGGCAGATCGGTGAAAGCTCCTGGAGAGCTCTGGATTCGGGTAAGTAGTAGATAATTAACTTTTATATTTTTGCTTTGCATAAAGAATGCCTTACCCGCCGCTATCTTCTTCATCGCCTCGATCTCCTGAAGGGCCTTCTGGGCTTCGGCCTTAGTGGTCTTGGCACTCTCAAGAGCCAAGGCAAGCTCGGACTCTCAAGTCTTCGAGTCACGCTCCAAACTCTCGTGTTTTTCCACGAGAGGCTGGAGCTCTTACCGCACCTCCGCCAACCGCGCCTCCCGCTTCTCTCACTCGGTGCGCTCCAAGGCCGCACTCTTTTCGGCCTTGGAGACCGCCTCTTTCAGGGTCGCCACCTCGGTCGTGGCTCCTGCAACATTAACGTTGGTCCTGTTATTATTTTGCAACCAAGTATTTCTATATACATTTACAGGAGGTACTATGTACCCTCTTTATCCTCGAGCTGCTTCTTGGCACGGCCGAGCTCGCTCTCGGACCGCTCGAGGCTTTCCTTCAATGCATTGACCTCCGCAGTCAGTGCGGCAGAGGTCAGCAGCGCAGCCTGCATTCCCATATTGACATATTTCTATTAGACTCCTGCGTATATCTTTTTAGATCCTCAGCTCGGCTTTTCTTTCTGAACACCGAACTGAGCATCAGGGGCTACTGTCTATGCGGTAATATTTTTTATATGTTTTTGAACACATACCTCAAAGCCCGTTAACAGGCTTGTACAGGCTTCCTTCAGCCCGCTCTTGGCGGACTGAACCTTCTGAATCACCGCACTCATAACAGTGCGGTGTTCCTCATTGATGGAGGCGCCGCTAAGCGCCTCCAGCAAATTGTCCGGCGCCTCCGGATGGACGGAAGTCACCGGTGTGGCAAGCTTGCCCTTCTTATGAAGGCGCCGCATATCGAACTCTGGAACCGCTGATGGTTCCGGAGCAGGGTCCGGCCCGGGGCCGAACTTAGATCCCTCCAGAGCCTTACCCCCTTTGGGCCTGGAGTCCGGAAGGTCGCCCCATGGCGCCTCCAGGACCACCTCCTCCTGGTTTTGTCCCCTACGGGACTCCACCTTAGCGTCGTCTGTTGGGAGAGGGGAGGAGGCCGTCGGAAGTGAAGCGCTATTCACGTCCGACGAATTCAGAGAGCCGCTCGACAAATCGCCAAGCTGAGCTCTGGGCGGACTGCATAATTGGATTCGGCGTTAGACGCTATCGAATAATAAAGGAGTGCAATAAGTCATTCGGGTAGCCGGACACTTACGATTTTGCCAGGGGCTTGGCCCTGGATGGCCATTCCCCCCCACCGTCTTCGGCGTCGGGGGCGTAGTCCGGCAGAAGGGTCTTCCCCTTCTTGGACTCTCCGGCTTCCCCAGTTGGGGCAGCCTTTCTTTTCTTTCCTCCCCCCGTTGAAGGGGGAGAGGCTTCTTCTTCTTCTTCTTCCTCCTCCTCGTCTTCGGAGGCGAAGGGTGCGTTGGGGTTGTCGGGCAAATCCGACGCCACCGGGCGCCGGGAACTCTTTCGGGTCCCCGTGGCCTTCTCCTTGGCCTTCTTCTCCGGCACCAAATGAGGTGCTGGAACCAGTAGCTTCGCTAAGTGTGCGTCTGCTGGGCCTTCGGGCAAAGGGGCTGGACAGTCAAACTGTTCGGATGTCCTCTTCCAGTCCTGTCAAAGGAACGGGAGTTTAGATCCCACATAAAGTCACACTATGAAATTCGGGTATCCCGTAAGGGACTAAATGTAAGCTTACTACGGAGGCTTGACGTTTGGCGCAGAATCCGCGATCATCGGTGACGGGAGAGGAGACCTCAGAACTCTTGAAAAGCACCTTCCAGGCGTCCTCGTTTAGGGAGTCCCAGACTAGGGGGTGTCTGGATAGCCGAACTATCATCATCGGCCGGACTCCAAGACTATGAAGATACAAGATTGAAGACTTCGTACCATGTCCGGATGGGACTTTCCTTGGCGTGGAAGGCAAGCTTGGCGATACGGATATGTAGATCTCCTACCATTGTAACTGACTCTGTGTAACCCTAGCCCTCTCCGGTGTCTATATAAACCGGATGGCTTTAGTCCGTAGGATGAACAACAATCATACCATAGGCTAGCTTCTAGGGTTTAGCCTCCTTGATCTCGTGGTAGATCTACTCTTGTAACACACATCATCAATATTAATCAAGCAGGACATAGGGTTTTACCTCCATCAAGAGGGCCCGAACCTGGGTAAAACATCGTGCCCCTTGTCTCCTGTTACCATCCGCCTAGACGCACAGTTCGGGACCCCCTACCCGAGATCCGCCGGTTTTGACACCGACATTGGTGCTTTCATTGAGAGTTCCTTTGTGTCGCCACCGATAGGCTCGATGGCTTCTTCGATCATCAACAACGACACAGTCTAGGGTGAGACCTTCCTCCCTGAATAGATCTTCGTATTCGGCGGCTTTACACTACGGGCCGATTCGCTTGGCCATCTGGAGCTACGCCCCTGGCCGTCAGGTCAGATTTGGAAGTTTGAACTTCACGGCTGACATCCGCGGGGACTTGATCTTCTACGGATTCGAGCCACAGCCAAGCGCGCCGCACTGTCACGACGGGCATGATTTAGCTCTGCAGCCGGACAGTACCCTGGAGGCCGCACTCGAGTCCGCTCCGATCTTCAATTCGGAGCCGGCTGCCCAGATCGAGGACGGATGTCTAGACACCACCTTGGGGGCTGCAACCTCTACGGCGATAGAGCCGAACACTGACCTTGTCCCTCATGAAACTCGTGACTCCGAGGTGCTGGACTCCCCGCCGGACTCCGAACCTCCCGCGCCCCCTCCGATCGAATCCGATTGGGCGCCGATCATGGAGTTCACCGTGGCGGACATCTTTCAACACTCACCTTTTGGCGACATCTTGAGTTCGCTAAAGTATCTCTCGTTATGAGGAGAGCCCTGGCCGGACTGCGGTCAAGACGGTTGGGATGCGGACGACGAAGAAATTCAAAGCCCACCCACCACCCACTTAGTAGCCACTGTCGATGATCTGACCGACATGCTAGACTACGACTCCGAAGACATCGACGGTATGGACGACGATGCTAGAGACGATCAAGAACCAGCGCCTACCGGGCACTGGAAAGCCACCTCATCATATGACATATACATGGTGGATATCCCAATGGATGGGAATAGCGAAGAAACAACGGAGGATGACCCCTCCAAGAAATAGCCCAAGCACCGGCGTCAGCGGTGCCGCTCTAAATCCCGCCACAGCAAGAATGAAGATTCCGGCACCGGAGATAACAACACCCCAGACAGTGCCGAAGACAACCCACTCCAGCAAGATTCAGCACAGGAGGACGGAAACGCCAGCCCGCATGAGAGAGCGGCAGAAGAAGAGGTAGAGGATTATATGCCTCCCTTCGGAGATGACGCAGGCCTCGACGATGACGAATTCGTCGTGCCTGAGGATCCCGTCGAAGAAGAGCGTTTTAAACGCAGGCTTATGGCCACGGCAAACAGCCTCAAGAAAAAGCAGCAACAGCTTAGAGCTGATCAAGATCTGCTAGCCGACAGATGGACTGAAGTCCTCGCGGCCGAAGAGCATGAGCTCGAACGCCCCTCCAAAAGCTACCCTAAACGCAAGCTGCTCCCCCGATTAGAGGAGGAGGCGTATGAACCTGCATCACCAGCAGACAATACGGCTGACCGACCACCCCGTGGTCGCGACAGAGAGGCCTCTAGGCCCTTCACTAGAACCGTACCCCGACATCGCTCGGAAAGCACAAGGCCACAGGGGAACACTCCGGACTTGCGAGATATATTGGAGGATAAGGCAAGACTATCAAGATCGATCTATTGGCCACGTGGGCGCCCCATGATACGTGATGACAACCGTCGCGCCGGACACAGTAAGTCCGGCCGGGCCGAACAAAATAGACAAAGCTCTTTTGAGCTCCGTCGTGATATCGCCCAGTACAGAGGCGCCGCACACCCACTATGCTTCACAGATGAAGTAATGGATCATCAAATCCCCGAAGGGTTTAAACCCATGAACATTGAATCCTACGATGGCACAATAGACCCCGCGGTTTGGATCGAAGACTATCTCCTTCACATCCACATTTCCCGCGGTGATGATCTTCACGCCATCAAATATCTCCCACTCAAGCTTAAAGGACCAGCCCGGCATTGGCTTAACAACTTGCCAGCAGAGTCAATCGGGAGTTGGGAAGACCTGGAAGCCGCATTCCTCAATAACTTCCAAGGCACGTATGTGCGACCACCAGACGCTGATGACCTAAGCCACATAATTCAGCAGCCAGACGAATCGGCCAGACAATTCTGGACACGGTTCTTAACCAAGAAAAACCAAATCGTCGACTGTCCGGATGCGGAGGCCCTCGCGGCCTTCAAGCATAACATCCATGACGAGTGGCTTGCCCGACACCTGGGACAGGAAAAGCCGAAATCCATGGCAGCCCTCACATCACTCATGACCCGCTTCTGCGCAGGTGAGGGTAGTTGGCTAGCACACAGCAACAACCTCAGCAAAAATTCTGGCAGTCCGGATATCAAGGACCGTAATGGCAGGTCGCATTGCAACAAAAACAAACACCGTATTAACAGCGATAATAGTGAAGATACGACAGTTAATGCCGGATTCACAGGCTCTAAACCCAGTCAGCCGAAAAAGCCATTCAAAAGAACTACTCCGGGTCCGTCCAATTTGGACCGAATACTCGACCGCTCGTGCCAGATACACGGCACCCCCGAAAAGCCAGCCAACCACACCAACAGGGACTGTTGGGTATTCAAGCAGGCAGGCAAGTTAATTGCCGAAAACAATGACAAGGGGCCGCATAGCGATGACGAGGAAGAGACCCGACCGCCGAACAATAGAGGACAAAAGGGTTTCCCCCCACAGGTGCGGACGGTGAACATGATATACGCAACACACATACCCAAAAGGAGGCGGAAGCGTGCACTCAGGGATGTATACGCGATGGAGCCAGTTGCCCCGAAGTTCAATCCATGGTCCTCCTGCCCGATCACTTTTGACCGAAGGGACCACCCCACCAGCATCCGCCACGGCGGATTCGCCGCATTGGTTTTAGACCCAATCGTCGATGGATTTCACCTCACCAGAGTCCTGATGGATGGCGGTAGCAGCCTGAATCTGCTTTATCAGGATACAGTGCGCAAAATGGGCATAGACACCTCAAGGATTAAACCTACCAAGACAACCTTTAAAGGCGTCATACCTGGTGTAGAAGCCAATTGTACAGGCTCAGTTACACTGGAAGTGGTCTTCGGATCCCCGGACAACTTCCAAAGCGAGGAGTTAATCTTCAACTTAGTTCTGTTCCGCAGCGGCTATCATGCTCTGCTCGGACGTACCGCGTTTGCAAAGTTCAACGCAGTGCCGCACTACGCATACCTCAAGCTCAAGATGCCAGGCCCTCGAGGAGTCATCACGGTCAACGGAAATACTGAACGCTCTCTCCGAACGGAGGAACATACAGCGGCTCTTGCGGCAGAAGTACAGTGCAGCCTCTTAAGGCAATTCTCGAGTCCGGCCGTTAAGCGATCGGACACGGCTAAACGCGCCCGGAGTAACCTATAACAAGACCACCTGGCACGTTCCGAGCACGCGTAGCAGTGCGGCCCCAACCCCAGCCCCTGCAAAACGTCAAGACAGGTCCTTCGCGTACACCATTACGCTTTGGAGATACCATGGAGAGGGGCACGACCACGATAGGCCCAGAATGCGGCTCAACCACACCAGGGGCTCTCAAGTGTGTCGTTCTTTTTTTTCTTTTCCTTTTTCCTTTTTATTTTTACCCACAGGACTCCGTTCGTCAGAGGCCCTGTCCGGCAGTAGACCTGCCGAACTCACGATGCAACAGCCAGGGAAGAAGGAAGGCTACAACGAATATCCAGGTGGTCTCCATTACGAGCATTAAATCTGTTTTATACACCATTCCGCAGCCTAGCCCCTGGAGGGGGACATTTTTAATAGTCCCATCCCTTGCTTATCGCACCATTTGTATCGTTCTGCATTCACATCAGTCTTTTCTTGAATAAGTAATGCAGCACCTTTTTGCTTCCAATTGCATTTCTTTCTTATACATATGTTCCTTTATGACATGTTGCATCCGTACATTTTGGTACGGCTAAATACACCAGGGGCTTATGTTCCCCGCATCATGGTGTGATAAGTCCGAACACTTTCACAAGTGCGGCACCCCGAACTTATAGCATTATATGCATCGGCTCCGAATCATGTCTTGGGTCAATAGTTGGGTTTGCCCGGCTCCCATGTTTTGGTACCTTACGTTCCGTTGTATCGGCTAAGGTAGCACTGGGAGAACCACTGCGATTGCGCCCCAGTTGAGCTGGGCGAGCGCCTCAGTGGAGAAAGCTAAAACTGACCGTCATGATGAGGCGAGAGCCGGTCGCTGTTCGAGAGGTTTTTTGCGAGTCCCTAAAGACTTATGCCGCTTAGAGCGAGGAGCCGGCTTTGTCCGGCCTAGGCGTGGATAGCGCCCCAAATTCGGCCTTCCGAAGACTAGGGGCTTCGCCGAAATTTAAAATTATAGAATTCTATGGCTAAGTGAGAGTGTTCAAGCATTATAAGTCCGGTTGCCTTGTTCGTTGTGTTGAGCGCCTCCCTAGATGGACCCAAAAATGGGAACAAGAGTGCTCAAGTTTATCCCGAACACCCCAGCACTCGTGGCATGGGGGCTGAAGCCGACGACTTGCCATCTCTCAGATTTGATAAACAGCCGCACAGAAGGTAATATTTTAAATTAACAAGCGTTGCTTAGCGCATATGAACTAAGTTTTTAGCGCACAGGATAACAAAATGCGAGTCTACTCAAATATTACATCTTTGGAGCACTCACCCGCAATAATGCGGGCACCCTTCAGGACACTCTTATAATACATCTCGGGCGTGCGATGCTCCTTGCCCTGCGGTGGCGCGTCCGTCACAAGCTTCTGAGCATCCATCTTGCCCTAGTGCACCTTTGCGCGGGCAAGGGCCCGACGGGCACCTTCAATACAGGCGGAGTGCTTGACGACTTTAACCCACGGACACGCATCCACCAGCCGCCGCACCAGGCCGAAGTAGCTCCCAGGCATGGCCTCCTTAGGCCACAGCCGAACTATGAGGCCCTTCATGGCCTGTTCGGCCACCTTGTGGAGCTCGACCAGCTGCTTCAGCTGGTCGCTAAGGGGAACCGGATGTCCGGCCTCAGCATACTGAGACCAGAAGACCTTCTCCGTCGAGCTCCCCTCCTCGGACCTATAGAAAGCGGCAGCATCGGACACGCTGCAGGGCAGATCTGCGAACGCTCCTAGAGAGCTCCGAATTCGGGTAAGTGATATGTAATTCACACTCACATGCTTACTTTGCATGAAAAATGCCTTACCCGCCGCTATTTTCTTCAACGCCTCGACTTCCTGGAGGGCCTTATAGGCTTCGGCCTTAGCGGCTTTGGCACTCTCAAGAGCCGTCGCAAGCTCGGACTCTCGAGTCTTCGAGTCACGCTCCAAACTCTCATGTTTTTCCAGGAGAGCCTGGAGCTCTTGCTGTAGCTCCGCCACCCGCGCCTCATGCTTCTCTCGCTCGGTGCGTTTCGCGGCCGCATTACATTCGGCCGCGGACACCGCCTCCTTCAGGGTCGCCACCTCGTTTGTGGCCCCTGCTATATCCACGTTATCCTTGTCATTTTTCTTGCAACCAAATCCTTTTCTGTAAGGTACAATTTTAATAAGGTATTACTTGCCTTCCTTGTCCTCGAGCTGCTTCTTGGCACGGCCGAGCTCGTTCTCGAACCGCTCGAGGCTTTCCTTCAAAGTATTGACCTCTGCAGTCAGTGCGGTAGAGGTCAGCAGCACAGCCTGCAATCCCATATTGACATATTTTTTATGACTCCTGCGTAAATCTTTTTAGATCCTCAGTCCGGCTTTTCTTTCCAAACACCGAACCGAGCATCAGGGGCTACTGTCTATGCGGTACTATTTTACATATATCAAAATTCTTACCTCAACGCCTGTTAGAAGGCTGTTGCAGGCTTCAGTCAGCCCGCTCTTGGCGAGCTGAACCTTCTGAATCACCGCACTCATAACAGTGCGGTGTTCCTCTTTGATGGAGGTGCCATTTAGCGCCTCTAGCAAGTTATCCGGCGCCTCCGGTTGGACGGGGGCTGCTGGCGTCATGGTCTTGCCCTTCTTACGAAGGGGTCGCCCGCCGGACTCCGGAGCCGCTATGGGTTCCGGGGCCGAGTCCGGTGCAAAGTCCGGGAGGTTGTCCTGCGACACCTTCGGGGCCTCCTCCTCCTGGTGGGTCCCTTCCCGGGATCCCACCTCGGCATCGTTCACATCACGGGGGGTGGAGGCGGTCGGAAGAGAATCCATATCCGACGCACCTAAGGACCCGCTCGACGAAGCGGGAAGATCATCCTTGGGCGGACTGCAGGGTTGTATGCGGCATTAGAAAGACATTATGTGGCGAAAAGAAAAACCATGAAGTTATTCGGGAGTCCGGATACTTACGATCTTGCCAGGGGCTTGGCCCTTGGAGGCCAGTCCTCATCGTCGTCACTGGCGTTGGCAGAGCAGTCCAGGGAAAGAGTTTTTCCCTTCTTGGACCCTTCGGCCTCCCTCATTGGGGAGGCCTTCCTTTTCCTCCCTCCCCCAGCTGGGGGAGAGGCTTTCTTCTTCTCCTCCTCACCATTCTGAGAGGAGTCGGCCTCGGAGTCATCATCCGATAGCACCTGAAAACGGGAACTCTTCCGAGTGCCCGTGGCCTTCTTCCTGGCCTTCTTCTCTGGCACCACGTGGGGTGCCGGAGCCAGCAGCCCCGTTAGGCGGGCGTCCGCTGGGTCCTCTGGCAATGGGGCCGGACAGATAGTCTGTTCGGCCTTCGTCGGCCAGTCCTGTCAAAGGAGAGGGAGTTTAGATCTCGCATAGAGTCAAACTATGGAAAACAAGCGTCCCGTAAAGGACAAAATCACTTACCTCGTCAGCCGGACGCTGCGAGCTGAATCCGCGATCTTCGGTAGCGGATGCGGGAGCCTCCGCGCCCTTGAACAGCACCTTCCAGACATCTTCGTACGTAGTGTCGAAGAGCCCGCTCAAAGTCTGGTGCTGCGCCGGATCGAACTCCCACATGTTGAAGCCCCGTCGTTGGCACGGGAGAATCTGGCGGATAAGCATGACCTAGACTACGTTGACAAGCTTGAGCTTCTTGTCCACTAGCTTTTGGATGCAGGCTTGGAGTCCGGTCAGCTCCTCTGAATCACCCCATGTCCGGCCGCTCTCTTTCCAGGAGGTGAGCCGTGTGGGGATGCCAGATCTGAATTCGGGGGCCGCTGCCCATTCGGGGTCACGCGGCTCGGTGATGTAGAACCACCCCGATTGCCACCCCTTAATGGTTTCCACGAAAGTGCCCTCAAGCCAAGTAACGTGGGACATCCTGCCCACCATGGCGCCTCCGCACTCCGCTTGGCTGCCCTTCACAACCTTCGCCTTGACACTGAAGGTCTTGAGCCACAAGCCGAAGTGGGGCTGGATGCAGAGGAAGGCCTCACACACGACGATAAACACCGAGATGTTGAGGATGAAATTCGGGGCCAGATCATGGAAATCCAGGCCGTAGTAGAACATGAGCCCCCGGACAAAGGGATGGAGTGGGAAGCCCAGTCCGCGGAGGAAATGGGGAAGGAATACTACCCTCTCATGGGGCCTGGGGGTGGGGATGAGCTCTCCCTCATCGGGGAGCCGGTGCGCGATGTTGCTGGACAAATATCCGGCGCTGCGCAGCTTCTGGATCTGCCCCTCCGTGACGGAGGAGGCCATCCACTTGCCTCCCGCTCCGGACATATTTGGGGAAGGTTGAGGTGAGATGTGCGGACTTGGGCGCTGGAGCTCGAGTTCACGGAGATGGATAAGCCAAGGAGGAAGAAGGTGCAGGTAAAAGGGTTGGATCTTTATCCCCTTATATAGGCGGACAAAAACATGTGTCCCCACCGGCCTGATAAAACTCGCTTATCTCCCAAGCGCCACAATCAATGGCGCAGTTGGGTTACCCACGACCATATTGATGGGAATCCCGGAATAAGGGGAACACGATCACTGCTTCGACAAGACGTGCCGAGGAAACCGCTTCGCTAAACGCGCTCAGGTGGTACAATAAAAACGATTCAAGTAAAGGCTTGGTAGTGGTGTGATGTCACGCCACCAAATACGTCAGCAGATTGAACTTGTGTAATATTATTCTCTCTACGGTGGTATGTGGAATTTATTTTGCAGAGCCGGACACTATCCTGGTGTTCACAATCTTCTATAAATTATTCGGAGGAGGAACCCGCCTTGCAATGCCGAAGACAATATGCGCGCCGGACTCATCGTCATTGAAGCCTGGTTCAGGGGCTACTGAGGGAGTCCCGGACTAGGGGGTGTCCGGATAGCCGAACTATCATCATCGGCCGGACTCCAAGACTATGAAGATACAAGATTGAAGACTTCGTCCCGTGTCCGGATGGTACTTTCCTTGGCGTGGAAGGCAAGCTTGGCGATACGGATATGTAGATCTCCTACCATTGTAACCGACTCTATGTAACCCTAGCCCTCTCCGGTGTCTATATAAACCGGATGGCTTTAGTCCGTAGGACGAACAACAATCATACCATAGGCTAGCTTCTAGGGTTTAGCCTCCTTGATCTCGTGGTAGATCTACTCTTGTAACACACATCATCAATATTAATCAAGCATGACGTAGGGTTTTACCTCCATCAAGAGGGCCCAAACCTGGGTAAAACATCGTGCCCCTTGTCTCCTGTTACCATCCGCCTAGACGCACAGTTCGGGACCCCCTACCCGAGATCCACCGGTTTTGACACCGACACTCGTGCTTCGTTTCGAAGAGCCGGGATAGAGTCTGGTGCTGGGCCGGGTCGAACTCCCACAAATTGAAGTCCCGTCGTTGACACGGGCGGATCCGGCGGAAGAGCATGACCTGGACCACGTTGACAAGCTTGACCTTCTTGGTCACCAGGTCTTGGACGCAGGTTTGGAGTTCGGTCACCTCTTCCGGATTGCCCCATGATAGGCCCGTCTATTTCCAGGATGTGAGCCGGGTGGGGATGCCGGATCGAAATTCGGGGGCCGCTGCCCACTTAGGGTCACGCGGCTCGGTGATATAAAACCACCCCGATTGCCACCCTTTGATGGTTTCCACGAAGGCACCCTCGAGCCAAGTGACGTTTGCTATCTTGCCCACCATAGCACCTCCGCATTCCGCTTGTCGGCCTTTCACAACCTTCGGCTTGACGCTGAAGATCTTCAGCCATAGGCCAAAGTGGGGCTAGATGCGGAAGAAGGCCTCACACACGACGATAAACGCCGAGATATTAAGGATGAAGTTTGGGGCCAGATCGTGGAAGTCTAGGCCGTAGTAGAACATGAGCCCCCGGACGAACGGGTGAAGAGGAAAACCCAGTCCGCGGAGGAAATGGGGAAGAAAAACAACCCTCTCATGGGGCCTAGGGGTGGGGATGAGTTGCCCCACATCTGGAAGCCGGTGCGCGACGTTGTTAGACAAGTATTCGGCCTTCCTCAGTTTTTGGATTTGCCCCTCCATGACGGAGGAGGCCATCCATCTACCTCCCGCTCCGGACATGGTTGGAGAAGGTTGAGGTGGGAAGTGCGGTCTTGGGCGCTGGAGCTCGAGCGCGCAGGGACGGATAGGCAGAGGAGGAAGAAGGCGTGAATGGAAAGGGTGGATTCTTATCCCCTTATATGGGTGGACAAAACTACGAGCCCCCCACCGGCCTAATAAAACTCACTTATCTCCCAAGTGCCGCGGTTAATGGCGCGGTTGGGTTACCCACACCCGTATTGATGAGAATCCCGGAATAAGGGGACACGATCTCTGCTTTGACAAGACGTGCCAAGGAAACCGCCTCGCTAAACGCGCTGAGGTGGAACAGTAAAATGAATAAAAGCCTAGCCGTGGCATGATGTCATGCCGCGGAATACGTCAGCAGATCCGATTGATGCAAATGTTATTCTCTCTACGGTGGAATGTGGAACTTATTTTGCAGAGCCGGACACTACCCTGGTGTTCAACATCTTTTATGGAATATTCGGAGGAGGAACCCGCCTTGCAATGCCGAAGACAACTTGCACGTCGGACTCGTCGTCATTGAAGCCTGGTTCAGGGGCTACTGAGGGAGTCCTGGATTAGGGGGTGTCCGAATGGCCGGACTAAGACCTTTGTCCGGACTCCTGGACTATGAAGATACAAGATTGAAGACTCCGTCCTGTGTTCGGATGGGACTTTCCTTGGCATGGAAGGCAAGCTTGGTGATACGATATGAAGATCTCCTCCCATTGTAACTGACTCTGTGTAACCCTAGCCCTCTCCGGTGTCTATATAAACCGGAGAGTCTTAGTCCATAGGACGAACAACAATCATACCATAGGCTAGCTTCTAGGGTTTAGCCACTCCGATCTCGTGGTAGATCTACTCTATACTACCCATATCATCAATATTAATCAAGCAGGAGTAGGGTTTTACCTCCATCGAGAGGGCTCGAACCTGGGTAAAAAGATCGTGTCCTTTGTCTCCTGTTACCATCCGCCTAGACGCACAGTTCGGGACCCCCTACCCGAGATCTGCCGGTTTTGACACGGACAATATTGATCCAGTGCCCAGTGCCAATTCCTGTTTGTGGCATGTTTTATGTTTCATGGAAACCCCATATCAAATGGAGTCCAAACGGGATAAAAACGGATAGAGAATATTTTTTGGAATATCTATTATTTTCTGGAAGAAAAATCAACGCGAGACGGTGCCCGAGGGTGCCACGAGGCAGGGAGGGCGCCCCCGGGGGGCAGGCGTGCCCCTAACCCTCGTGTGCACCCCGTAAGGCGGTTGCTGCTCTACTTTTGCCACAAGAAAGCTAATTTTCGGAGAAAAATCTGGGTGAAGGTTTCAATCCAATAGGATATACAGATCTCCGGATATAAAAGAAATGGTGAAAGGGCAGAATCCGGGAGCCCAGAAATAGAGAGAAACAGAGAGACATATCCAATCTCGGAGGGGCTCTCGCCCCTCCCACGCCATGGAGACCATGGACCAGAGGGGAAACCCTTCTCCCATCTAGGGAGGAGGTCAAGGAAGAAGAAGAAGAAGGGGGGCTCTCTCCCCGTTGCTTCCGGTGGCGCCGGAGCGCTGCCTAGGGCCATCATTATCACCATGATCTACACCAACAACTTCACCACCCTCATCACCAACTCTTCCCCCCTCTATGCAGCGGTGTAACCTCTCTTTTACCCGCTGTAATCTCTACTTAAACATGGTGCTCAACGCTACATATTATTTCCCAATGATGTATGGCTATCCTATGATGTTTGAGTAGATCCATTTTGTCCTATGGGTTAATTGATGATCGTGATTGGTTTGAGTTGCATGTTTTATTATTGGTGCTGTCCTATTGTGCCCTCCGTGCCGCGCAAGCGTGAGGGATTTCCGTTGTAGGGTGTTGCAATATGTTCATGATTCGCTTATAGTGGGTTTCTTGAGTGACTGAAGCATAAACCCGAGTAAGGGGGCTGTGGCGTATGGGATAAAGGGGACTTGATGCTTTAATGCTATGGTTGGGTTTTACCTTAATGATCTTTAGTAGTTGTGGATGCTTGATAGAGTTCCAATCATAAGTGCATATGATCCAAGAAGATAAAGTATGTTAGCTTATGCCTCTCCCTCAAATAAAATTGCAATAGTGATTACCGGTCTAGTTATCGATTGCCTAGGGACAAATAACTTTCTCGTGACAAAGACCTCTCTACTAGAACTAACTTAGTTGTGTATTCATCTAAACAGCCCCTACTTTTTATTTATGTTCTCTTTATTATCTTGCAAACCTATCCAACAACACCTACAAAGTACTACTAGTTTCATACTTGTTCTAGGTAAAGCAAACGCTAAGTATGCGTAGAGTTGTATCGGTGGTCGATAGAACTTCAGAGAATATTTGTTCTACCTTTAGCTCCTCGTTGGGTTCGACACTCTTACTTATCGAAAGAGGCTACAATTGATCCCCTATACTTGTGGGTTATCAAGACCTTTTTCTGGCGCCGTTGCCGGGGAGTCATAGCATGGGCTGAATATTCTCGTGTGTGCTTGTTTGCTTTATCACTAAGTAATTTTTATTTGCTGTTCTAAGTTGTTCTTTATCTTTAGTTATGGATACGGAACACGAAATACCAAAAAAATGTACTTGCTACTCATGGAGATGGGGAACCTCCTAAAACCCTTGATGCTGGTTATGTGAAAAATATTATGTACTACTTTGATAATCCTGAGAAAACCACATTCAATTATGTTATGGGAGACACGTTGGATCAACATGAATACTTTAGGGATTATCGCTTGACACAAAAAGGGAAACTATTATGGGATAAAATTCATATGTTGCATTGTATGCTCGAGAACTATGCTTGAGATATGATTATACTTGTTGCTCTAGGATGAAGGCTCCACACCTTTCCTTTTCATGCAAATTTACTGATAACGAAACCTTAGCTTCTTATGCTAATGGTATATATGATTACTATGATGTGGAACAAATAGAAGAATTCGTTGCTTTTATGGGTGCTTATGAAATTGAATCTTTGTTTAAAACATGTGAAAATCTTTATGATGCTGTTTACAGACCTGAAAATTTTGCTATACTTAAATATTGCTATGAGAATTATGAATATAATGCCGATATTGATGCATTTATTGAGGAAGTCTCCGCTGTCCAAGAAGAGACTAATATTTTGCAGGAGTCAATGGAAGAAGAAATTGATGAAACTATGAGCTCATTGGATGAAAAAGATGATGAGGAGAGCAAAAAACAAAAGGAGGAAGAGCGGATTAGCTACCCATGCCCACCTTCTAATGAGAGTAACTCTTCAACTCATACATTGTTTAATTCCCCTTCGTGCTTACCGAAGGATGATTGCTATGATGATTGTTATGATCCCATTGATTCTCTTGAAATATCCATTTTTGATGATACTTGCTATGCTTGTGGCCAAGATGCCAATATGAATTATGCTTATGGAGATGAACTTGCTATAGTTCCTTATGTTAAACATGAAATTGTTGCTATTGCACCCACACATGATAGTCCTATTATCCTTTTGAATTCTCCCAACTATACTATATCAGAGAAGTTTGTGCTTATTAAGGATTATATTGATGGGTTGCCTTTTACCATTGCACATGATGATTTTGATAGATATAATATGCATGTGCTTGCTGCTCCTACTTGCAATTATTATGAGAGAGTAACTATATCTCCACCTCTCTATGTTTCCAATATGATAATATTGCAAGAAACTACTTATACTATGCATTGGCCTTTACTTGGTGTGCATGAATTGTTCTTTTATGACATGCCGATGCATAGGAAGAGAGTTAGACTTCATTGTTGCTTGATATATGTTACTTTGTGCTCACTACTAAATCACAAATCATTGTTAATTAAAATTGGCTTTGATATACCTTGGGATCCGGGTGGATTCATTACTTGAGCACTTTATGCCTAGCTTAATGGCTTTAAAGAAA
Organism: Triticum aestivum; assembly: GCF_018294505.1. NCBI lineage: Eukaryota > Viridiplantae > Streptophyta > Magnoliopsida > Poales > Poaceae > Triticum > Triticum aestivum. The sequence goes on along the minus strand of NC_057810.1, from coordinate 614,103,911 downwards.
GCGCTGCCAGGGAGACAACCCGGAAGTTTTAGAGAGTCATTTATTTCTGTTGAGTGCTTTTATATAGTTTAAAAACAAAAAAATAAAGAGGGGAACTCAAAACTTTTCAAAAAGGAAAGTGAAAGTGAGAGAGACAAGCATTGTTGAAGTGGGGGAGCTCCTTGAACTTTGTTCATGCTCACGGAAACTTTGTGAATCTTAATTACAGAAACTTTTCATCAGAAACAATTATCCCCTTGTTCAATTCCATTGTATTATAAAAATAATGTGCCAAGGATTGCCTTTAGGATGTTTACAATGCTTGCTGGTTTGTACGGTGTAGGACAGAAACTTTGTCTGTAGTGCGCGATTTTACATTTTTTACTGGAACGTCAAATGGTTCTGATTCGTTTTGCACTGTCTTTCTGTACAAATATTTTATTTTTCCTAATTTGGGTAGAATTTTTGGTGTACCATAAGTACGGTGAATGTTCCGATTTCTACAGACTGTTCTGTTTTTGACAGATTCTGTTTTTGATGCATAGTTTACTTGTTTTGATGAAACTATCAATTTCTATCAGTGGATTAAGCCATGTAAAAGCTATATTACAGTAGACACAATGCAAAAACAAAATATGAATTGGTTTTTAACATTACTTAGAGTAGTGATTTGCTTTATTATACTAACGGATCTTACCGACTTTTCTGTTGAAGTTTTCTATGGATGAAGTGTTTGATTGAGAAGGTCTCGATATGAGGAAAAGGAGGAGAGTCAAGAGTTAAATCTTGGGGATGCCCAAGGCACCCCAAGTAAATATTCAAGGATACTCAAGCATCTAAGCTTGGGGATGCCCCGGAAGGCAGCCCCTCTTTCTTCAACAAGTACCAGTATGTTTTCGAATTCGTTTCGTTCATGCGATATGTGCAAATCTTGGAGCATCTTTTGCATTTAGTTTTCACTATTATTTTATGCACCATGCTGGTATGAGATAGTCCTTGGGTGATTTATAGAATGCTCATTGCACTTCACTTAAATCTTTTGAGTGTGGCTTTATAGAATGCTTCGTGTGCTTCACTTATATCATTTGAAGTCGGATTGCCTGTTTCTCTTCACATAGAAAACTAGCATTTGTAGAATGCTCTTTTGCTTCACTTATATTTGTTAGAGTGTGGGAATATATTTTATAGAAAGAATTAAACTCTCTTGCTTCACTTATATCTATTTAGAGAGGTGACAGGAATTGGTTATTCACATGGTTAGTCATAAAATCCTACATAAACTTCTAGATCACTGAATATGATGTGTTTGATTCCTTGCAATAGTTTTGCGATATAAAGGAGGTGATATTAGAGTCATGCTAGTGAGTAGTTGTGGATTAGTAGAGACACTTGTGTTGAGGTTTGTGATTCCCGAAGCATGCACGTATGGTGAACCGTTATGTGATGAAGTCGGAGCATGATTTATTTATTGATTATCTTCCTTATGAGTGGCGGTCGGGAACGAGCGATGGTCTTTTCCTACCAATCTATCCCTCTAGGAGCATGCACATAGTACTTTGTTTCGATGACTAATAGATTTTCGCAATAAGTATGTGAGTTCTTTATGACCAATGTTGAGTCCATGGATTATACGCACTCTCACCCTTCCATCATTGCTAGCCTCGTCGGTACCATGCATTCCCCTTCCTCACCTCGAGAGTTGGTGCAAACTTCGCCGGTGCATCCAAACCCCGTGATACGATATGCTCTATCACACATAAGCCTCCTTATATCTTCCTCAAAACAGCCACCATACCTACCTATCATGGCATTTCCATAGCCATTCCGAGATATATTGCCATGCAACTTCCATCATCATCATATACATGACGTGAGCATTCATTGTCATATTGCCTTGCATGATCGTAAGATAGCTAGCATGATGTTTTCATGGCTTGTCCGTTTTTTGATATCTTTGCTATGCTAGATCATTGCACATCCCGGTACACCGCCGGAGGCATTCATATAGAGTCGTATCTTTGTTCTAGTATCGAGTTGTAATATTGAGTTGTAAGTAAATAAAAGTGTGATGATCATCATTAGTAGAGCATTGCCCCAGGGAGGAAAGTATGATGGAGACTATGATTCCCCCACAAGTCGGGATGAGACTCCAAACTTAATGAGAAAAAAAGGCCAAAGAAGCCAAATAGAAAAAAGGGGGGCCAAAGAAGCCCACAAAAAAAATAAAAAAAAGAAAAAAAGAAAAAATGAGAGAAAAAGAGAGAAGGGGCAATGTTACTATCCTTTTACCACACTTGTGCTTCAAAGTAGCACCATGTTCTTCATAGAGAGAGTCTCCTATATTGTCACTTTCATATACTAGTGGGAATTTTCATTATAGAACTTGGCTTGTATATTCTGATGATGGGCTTCCTCAATTGCCCGAGGTCTTTGTGAGCAAGCAAGTTGTATGCACACCCACTTAGTTTTAATTTGAGCTTTCATACACTTATAGCTCTTAGTGCATCCATTGCATGGCAATCCCTACTCCTCGCATTGACATCAATTGATGGGAATCTCCATAGCCCGTTGATTAGCCGCGTCAATGTGAGACTTTCTCCCTTTTTGTCTTCTCCACACAACCTCCACCATCATATTCTATTCCACCTATAGTGCTATGTCCATGGCTCACGCTCATGTATTGCGTGAAAGTTGAAAAGGTTTGAGAATGTCAAAAGTATGAAACAATTGCTTGGCCTGTCATCGGGGTTGTGCATGATTTGAATATTTTGTGTGATGAAGATGGAGCATAGCCAGACTATATGATTTTGTAGGGATAACTTTCTTTCGCGATGTTGTTTTGAAAAGACATGATTGCTTTGTTAGTACGCTCGAACTATTATTGTTTTTATGTCAAATGATGGACTATTGCTTTGAATCACTCGTGTCTTAATATTCATGCCATGATTAGATATATGATCAAGATTATGCTAGGTAGCATTCCACATCAAAAATTATCTTTTCTATCATTTACATACTCAAGGATGAGTAGGAATTAAGCTTGGGGATGCTGATACGTCTCCGTCGTATCTATAATTTTTTATTGTTCCATGCCAATATTATTCAACTTTCATATACTTTTGGCAACTTTTTATAGTATTTTTGGGACTAACATATTGATCCAGTGCCCAGTGTCAATTCCTGTTTGTTGCTTGTTCTATGTTTCGCAGAAACCCCATATCAAACGGAGTCCAAACGGGATAAAAACGGACGGAGAATATTTTTGGAATATTTATGATTTTCTGGAAGAAAAATCAACGTGAGACGGTGCCCGAGGGGGGCATGAGGCAGGGGGCACGCCCCTGACCCACGTGGGCACCCCGTAAGGCAGTTGCTGCTGTACTTTTGCCGCAAGAAAGCTAATTTTCAGAGAAAAATCCGGGTGAAGGTTTCAATCCAATCGGAGTTACGGATCTCCAGATATAAAAGAAACGGTGAAAGGGTAGAATCCGGGAGTGTAGAAATAGAGAGAAACAGAGAGACAGGTCCAATATCGGAGGGGCTCTCGCCCATCCCACGCCATGTAGACCATGGACCAGAGGGGAAACCCTTCTCCCATCTAGGGAGGAGGTCAAGGAAGAAGAAGAAGAAGGGGGGCTCTCTCCCCCTTGCTTCCGGTGGCGCTGGAGCGCTGCCGGGGGCCATCATCATCACCGCGATCTACACCAACAACTTCACCACCCTCATCACCAACTCTTCCCACATCAATGCAGAGGTGTAACCTCTCTTTTACCCGCTGTAATCTCTACTTAAACATGGTGCTCAATGGTATATATTATTTCCCAATGATGTATGGCTATCCTATGATGTTTGAGTAGATCTGTTTTGTCCTATGGGTTAATTGATGATTGTGATTGGTTTGAGTTGCATGTTTTATTATTGGTGCTGTCCTATTGTGCCCTCCATGTCACGCAAGCGTGAGGGATTCCCGCTGTAGGGTGTTGCAATATGTTCATGATTTGCTTATAGTGGGTTGTTTGAGTGATAGAAGCATAAACCCGAGTAAGGGGGTTGTGGCGTATGGGATAAAGGGGACTTGATACTTTAATGCTATGGTTGGGTTTTACCTTAATGATCTTTAGTAGTTGCGGATGCTTGCTAGAGTTCCAATTATAAGTGCATATGATCCAATAAGAGAAAGTATGTTAGCTTATGCCTCTCCCTCAAATAAAATTGCAATAATGATTACCGGTCTAGTTATCGATTTCCTAGGGAGAAATAACTTTCTCGTGACAAAAATCTCTCTACTAAAACTAACTTAGTTGTGTCTTCATCTAAACAGCCCCTACTTTTTATTTACGTGCTCTTTATTATCTTGCAAACCTATCCAACAACACCTACAAAGTACTACTAGTTTCCTACTTAGGTAGAGCGAACGCTAAGCGTGCATAGAGTTGTATTGGTGGTCGATAGAACTTGAGGGAATATTTGTTCTACCTTTAGCTCCTCGTTGGGTTCGACACACTTACTCATCGAAAGAGGCTACAATTGATCCCCTATACTTGTGGGTTATCACTCATCACTATAAGCCTTGCAAGCATTGTAACTAATGAGTTAGTTACTGGATGAAGTATTGCAAAATGAGTAAAGAGACTTGCCAGTAATGAGATTGAACTAGGTATGATGATACCGACGATCGAATCTCGGGCAAGTAACATACCGATGACAAAGGGAACAACATATGTTGTTATGCGGTTTGACCGATAAAGTTCTTCGTAGAATATGTACGAACGAATATGAGGATCCAGGTTCCGCCATTGGTTATTGACCAGAGACGTGTCTCGGTCATGTCTACATAGTTCTCGAACCCGTAGGGTCCGCACGCTCAACGTTCGATGACGATTGGTATTATGAGTTTATAAGATTTAATGTACTGAAGGTTGTTCGGAGTTCCGGATGAGATCACGAACATGACAAGGAGTCTTGGAATGGTCGAGACATAAAGATTTATATATTGGAAGGCTATATTCGGACACGGAAGCGTTTCAGAGAAGTTTCAGATAAAACCGGAGTACCGGGGGGTTACCGGACCCCCCCCCCCCGGGGGTGGGGGTGGGGTGGGGTGGGGGGGTTAATGGGCCTACATGGGCTTTAATGGAAGGGAGGAGGAGACAGCAAGGTGGAGGCGCGCGCCCCCCAAGCCCAATCCGAATTGGGGAGGGGGGTCGGGCCCCCTTTCCTTCTCTCCCTCTTCCTCTTTCCTTCCCCTCCTAGTTGGACTAGGAAAGGGGGAACCTACTCCTAGTAGGAGTAGGATTCCTCCCCTAGGGGCGCGCCCCAGGAGGCCAGCCAACCCCTCCTCCCCTCCTTTATATACGGGGGAGGGAGGCACCCCATAGACACACAAGTTGATCTTTAGCCGTGTGCGGTGCCTCCCTCCACAGTTTTCCACCTCGGTCATATCGTCGTAGTGCTTAGGCAAAGCCCTGCGCCGATAACTTCATCATCACCGTCACCACGCCGTCGTGCTGACGGAACTCTCCCTCGGCCTCAGCTGGATCTAGAGTTCGAGGGACGTCACCGAGCTGAACGTGTGCAGATGTGGAGGTATCGTGCGTTCGGTACTTGGTTGGTTGGATCGCGAAGACGTTTGACTACATCAACCGCGTTACATAACACTTCCGCTTTCGGTCTACGAGGGTATGTGGACACACTCTCCCTCCTCAATGCTATGCATCACCTAGATAGATCTTGCGTGTTCGTAGGAAATTTTTGAAATTACTGCGTTCCCCACCACAAAACACATATCAAGTGAATCAATATGATACCCCATTGTCACCATGAGTATCCATATGCAAGACATATATCAAGTGCTCTCAAATCCATAAAAGTATTCAATTCGAAAAGTTCAATTCATCATAACAAGATAGAGAGGGGAAAACACCATATGATCCAACTACATTAACAAATCCCGTGATACATCAAGATCGTGCCATCTCAAGAACACGGGAGAGAGAGATTAAACACATAGCTACTGGTACAAACCCTCAGCCCCGAGGGTGGACTACTTCCTCCTCATCATGGTGGCCGCCGGGATGATGAAGATGGCCATCGGTGATGATTTGCCCCTCCGGTGGAGTGCCAAAACGGGGTCTAGATTGGTTTTCGGTGGCTACAGAGGCTTTCGGCGGCGGAACTTCTGATCTAGGGTTACCCTGAGGGTTTTTCGAACATTTGGGAATTTATATGGCGAAGAAGGGGTACGGGAGGCCAACGAGGAGGGCACAACCCACCTGGGCGCGCCTGGGCCCCCAGGCACGCCCTGGTTGTCGGGGGTTGGGTGCAACATATGCCAAGGGATGGCTTATCATGGTGGGAGCGAGTAGAACGTCGTCGGTGCCCGGAAGCGGGATAAGGCGTAGACACGTACGCCGTCGCAGTTTAGCCAGGTTAGGGGATCTCTATCGGATTTTGGGTTCCGGCAGACCCTCTAGATTCGAACACTAGGGTGCGCGCGGAGATCTCACCCTCTACCTACCTGCACCATGCCGCCTCGCTCGGATCTAAGCTATGAAAAGAGAAACACAAGAGACACATGGTTCATACTAGTTCGGGCCACCATTGTGGTGTAATACCCTACTCTAGTTTGTGGTGTGGTGGATTGCCTCTTGGGCTGATGATGAATAATACAAGGAAGAACAGCCTCGTGAGGGGAGGGGTTCTTGCGTTGGTGGTTCTGGCTAAGGTTCGATTCGTTGATACCCTGCCTTGAGAGTGGTTAGTACTATTTGTAGGCAAAGGCCCTGGGCCTCTTCCCAAATATTGAGCGGGAAGGGCGCCAACAATTGGCCATTTTGAAGGGGAACATCTAGTACACTTATCCTGACTAAAGTTGGTCCTCGCCTATCAAAGGCTCTGGTGGTGACGCCTTCCTGGGCTCCACGATGACTTCCTTCCTGCCGTTATGATGGTCTTGGTCTTGTTGCACCGAAATGGATGCCTTTGCTTGATGCTCTCGCCTGCGCTTGCCCCCTGTGCACCAAAGAGGAAAGGAGGACACTTCGCGGGCTGGCGCCCGCCGGGCGCCCTTGGTCGTCATGGCTTGCGTCATGGGCACCTCGTGAGGTGCCCCGCCTTGATCTCTCCGCTTCCTCGCGAGCCAGCCTGACAAGGCCGTGCGTGAGGAAGTTTCCTGTCGCCCACCCCGCGAGGCTTGGCCCCTCGCGAGGGTCTTGAGCTTGTGCTGATGAAGATGGGCCATGCTGGGCCACCCCTTGAGCCACGCCACAGGCCGCAGGCAGGCAAGTCTGGGGACCCCCGTTCCCAGAACGCCGACAGTTGCCCCCGGATCCAAGGCGCGCCCGGACTTGGCTGAGCAGAGAAGCGAAGGGGCAAGTGCGAAGCACTGCGGGCCCTAACAGCCTACGGCCGTGGGCGCCGCGTGGCGGTTGATTGGACGTGGGCGGCTCCGCTCCCCCATGATGCCTGGACAACTACGCGAACTGACAAGTCCCTGCATGCAAAGCGGGTCATGATTACCTGTGAACGTGGAGGCCGGCGGTTGGCCTCCTCTGGCTATAAGTACGGGACGGCGCCTGCCCTTCCGGTCCATCCCCTCTTGCTTCTCTTCCTTCTTCATGGCTCCGCCCAAGAGGTTCTCGGTCGTGGAGAAAGGGAAGGCCCGCCAGGCGGGGCCTGACCCTCGCCTGCCCAAGCGCGGTCGAGGCCGTCCCCGCAAACACCCTGCGACTCCCACGGTGGCTCCTCGCGGTCGTGGAGGTGATCTCCCGCATGGTGATGGGCGGCAGGCCGCCGCTGGGGGGCGCGCTGTGGCCGCGCAACCCCCTAGGCCTCGCTCCCACTCGGCAGAGGTTCTGCCGGAGTTCGTTGTGTGGTTGGCGGAACCGGCCAGCACCCGGCTCCAACTTCCTCGCTCCCTCCTAGGTGAGCTTCCGGCTGGCGCCCCGGGCGGCCTATAGCTTCAGGCGGACGGTTGCTGCAGCCGAGCCTCCTGGGCTTCGCTAGAGGTCTTTGCAGTCGGGAGCCTAGCCCTGACCCGCAGCTGGCAAACGTTTGCCCGCGCGCGTGGTCTGAGCCAGTGGTGCACCCTGCACTTCATGTTCGACGGCGATGCCACCCTCTACGTGAGGGTGTTCGAGGAAAATGGTCGCCGCGCTGGGTGCTGCCCTTAGAACGACGATCACGGCCGTGGGTCAGCGCGCGCGGTTGGTGGCGCTCGTGGTTCATCGAGCTTCGACGGCTCTTCTTCGGGTAGCGGCTCCTCCAGCGGTGGCCGCGATCAGCCTCCGTGCCGCTGCGCCCGCCTGGAGGGAGGTAGCGGGTCCGCCAGCCATCGCGCCTCGGTGAAGCGCGAGATGGAGTCCTCCTGAGCTCCGGAGGCAGTTTGAGTCTCCGCCTTGAGTTGGTGTCGGGCGAGTCGCGCCTATTTTGTTCTTTTTTATTTTCTTTTCTTGCGCAAAGAGACAGTAGTGTAGGGCCCCGCGAGGGTGTGCTTGGACTATTGCTGTTAATTATCTTACTGCTTCCACTATTCCGGTATTGTGCCTTTGTGCCACGCGCCTGCGTGCAGAAATTACTTAGCTCAGGGGGGCTGTCGTGACCCTTGCTTCCCGAGGCCGAGGCCTCGTCGAACGCTTCGAGTCCTGCGAGGGTTAGTCTAAAGAGATAGCTCCCGGCCTCAGCTACGGAGGCGACCGACCCAGGTCCTGTGTTCGTGTCGCGGTGCCCGTGGGGCACGGACTGGAGGGGTTCTCTTGTAGTGGACCCGGGTAGGGAAGCCTCGAACGATAAGGGCAGAAAACACTCGCGAGGGTGCCCGCGTTGCTCCCTCGCGAGACTTGCGCGAGAGAAATCGGGGCAGGAGAGCGAAAAAGGCAAAGAGTCACAAGCCAAAGACGACAACAATTTCAATAAAACCTCGAATGGGGATGAACAAGCCAACTGCAGAAAGCAAATGAGAAAAGCCGCGTCCGGCACCTAATCTAGTCTTCGACGTCTTCTCACCAGCGCAGAGCTAAGTGCTGCCACTAGGTGTGGGAGGGAGCCCCAGGGCCTCAGGCCGGCGCTCCTGAGACTCCGGGGCGTGTACATCCCCAACTCATTATTACGTGAGAGTGTCACGGGGGCGAGCTTCACAGGCATTGGCCTTCTTCATAGGCTCCGGGCCTTTCTCGGGAAGGTAAACTTCACAGGCGTTTGCCTTCTTCATAGGCACCGGGCCTTTTCCAAAATGCGACAGCTTCACAGGCGTTCGCCTTCTTCACAGGCTCTAGGCCTTTTCCAAAACGCAACAGCTTCACAGGCGTTCGCCTTCTTCACAAGCTCTGGGCCTTTTCCAAAACGCAACAGCTTCATAGGCGTTCGCCTTCTTCACAGGCTCTGGGCCTTTTCCAAAATGCAACAGCTTCACAGGTGTTCGCCTTCTTCACAGGCTCTGGGCCTTTTCCAAAATGCAGCAGCTTCACAGGCTTTCGACTTCTTCACAGCCTCTGGGCCTTTTCCAAAACGCAACAGCTTCACAGGCGTTCGCCTTCTTCACAGCCTCTGGGCCTTTTCAAGGGTAAAATCTCCGGAGGTGCTGGATGTTCCACGCGTTCTGGACGGGTACCCCCTCCTGAATCTCCAAGCGCGCGGAGCCGGGCCTGGAAACATAAACAACCTTGAACGGGCCCTCCCACATGGGAGAGAGCTTATGCAGTCCCTCCCTGGAGAGAACCCGCCTGAGCACGAGGTCCCCTACCTCGAGAGTTCTGGGGCGGATGTTGCGGTAGTGCTATCGCCGCAGCGCTTGTTGGTATCTTGCTGCTCGGAGCGTAGCTTCCCGGCGACGCTCCTCCCCCAGCACGAGGTCCATCCCCCGCATGGCGTCCTGCTATGCCTCGTCGAACGCCAGGACCCGTGTGGAACGACGTCTGACCTCATGAGGGAGGACCGCTTCAGCTCCATAGACCAGGAAGAATGGGGTCTCGCCAGTTGGCTTGGTCGCGGTCGTGCAGATGGACCACAGCACGGATTGAAGCTCGTCGTACCAACCTCGGCCGCAGGCCTCCAACTTCTTCTTGAATGTCCTGGTCTTGAGGCCTCTCAGGACCTCCGCGTTAGCCCGCTCGGCCTGACCGTTGCTCCGGGGGTGCGCCACTGAAGCATAGCATATCTGCGTTCCAAGGTTAGCACGGTATGCTTTGAAGAGGTTACTGGTGAACTGGGAACCATTGTCGGTGATGATGCGGTTCGGCACCCCGAACCGGCTCACGATGCCCTTGATGAACTTGACCGCAGAACCTGCGGGGATGGTGCGGACGGCTTCCACTTCAGCCCACTTAGTGAACTTGTCCACGGCGACATAGAGGTAGCGATAGCCCCCTGGCGCCCGAGGAAATGGGCCCAGGATATCCAGCCCCCAAACTACAAATGGCCATGAGAGGGGTATAGTTTGCAAACCTCCAGCCGGTTGATGGATCTGCTTGACATGGAATTGGTAGGCCTCGCAAGCCTTCACTAGTTCGACGGCATCATTGAGCGCAGTGGGCCAATAGAATCCACTGCGGAACGCCTTCCCAACGAGGGTCCGCGATGATGAATGATGCCCATAGTCTCCATCGTGTATATCCGCCAGCAGCTCCTTCCCTTGCTCCCTGGAGATGCAGCGCAGGGACACATCATTCGGTCGCCTCCGGTAGAGCTCTCCATCCCTGATGCAGTATGCTGTGGCATGCCGCGCCACGCGCTCCGCTTCCTCCTCCTTCTCTGGCAAGGTCCCTTGCGTCAAATAGCTCCGGAGCTCCGTGATCCAGCACCCCTCCTGAGGCTCTATCGTCAGGAGCAGATGCGCCCCTGAGGCCGGGCCGCAGACCAGAGCTCCCGAGGCTGGCGGCTGGGGGAGCTCCTCCCGAGGCTGCACTGCGCTTGACAGTGATGGCATGGCCGAGGGCTTGAAGAGCCGCTCCTCGAAGACGCCAGGCTCCTGAGGTAGCCGCCTGGATGCTCGTTTGGTGATGTCATCGGCCTCCTGATTGGTGCCACGGGGCACATGCTGCAACTCTAGCCCCCAGAACTGCTTCTCCATCCTGCGGACCTCCGCAAGGTAGGCTTCCATGTGCTCATCCCTCGGCTCGTATACTTTGTTGGAGAAGTTGACGAGGAGTTGTGAATCGCCCTTGATGGTAAGGCACTTCACTCCTAGGGCGGTCGCGTCCTTCAGGCCTGCTATCAGGCCTTCATATTCTGCTATGTTATTGGAGACCTTTTCTCCGTGCTGGAAACACATCTGCACGGCGTAGTAGAGCTTGTCTTGAGTAGGAGATATAAGCACCGCACCAGCCCCCGCGCCGTGCCTGCAGAACACCCCGTCGAAGTACATGACCCAACCGTCCGGCGCCTCCTGAGACAGGGGAGCCCCCAGCGGCTGGTCGCTAGGGGGAGGGGTCCCCGCTGTCCCGAGTGTGTTCCCCAGCGGCGGCTGATCCTTCTTGGCTGTGGCAGTGGTCTCTATGGGTCTTCCTTGTTCATGATTCGCCTCGACCCGGGCAGATGTCGTGGCTTTGTTTCAAGGCTCCTCCCTAACCGCCACCAGGGCTGCGCTGGCGGAGTAGGGAGTGGCTGCAAGGTAGAGCACCAGGGGTTCCTGAGGGCGCGGGGCCACCATTACTAGAGGGCTGGTTAGGTACCTCTTGAGATCTTGGAACGCCTTGTCGGCCTCTTCAGTCCATTCAAAGGGTCCATTTTTCTTCATCAGCTGGAAGAAAGGCAGCGCTCGCTCCCCCAACTTGGAGATGAAGCGTCCTAGTGCTGTCACGCGCCCAGTGAGCTTCTACATTTCTCTGAGGGTCTTTGGCGGGCTCATGTCCTCGACCGCCTTGACCTTTTCTGGGTTAGCCTCGATGCCTCGGTGAGACACGAGGAAGCCCAAGAGCTTGCCTGAGGGGACCCCAAACACACACTTCTCTGGGTTGAGCCGCAGGCTCACAGCATTGAGGCTTGTGAAGGTTTCCTCCAGGTCTTGTATCAGGGTCTTGGCCTCGCGAGACTTCACCACAATATCATCGACGTAGGCCTCAACGTTCTTCCCGAGCTGCGGGCCCAAGGTGATGTGCATCAGCCGCTGAAAGGTCGCCCCTGCATTGCGCAGCCCGAATGGCATGCATGTGTAGCAGTACACCCCACACGGGGTTAGAAAAGCCGTTTTCTCCACATCTTCTACCGCCATCTTGATCTAGTGATACCCAGAGAAGGCATCCAAGAAACATAACAGGTCGCACTCGGCGGTGGAGTCGACGATCTGATCGATGCGGGGGAGCGGAAACGGATCTTGCGGGCAAGCTTTGTTGAGGTTGGTGAACTCGACACACATACGTTCCTTCCCCCCTTTCTTTGGCACGACGACTCGGTTGGCCAACCAATCCGGGTATCGGACCTCGCGAATGACCCCTGCAGCTTCCAACTTGCGGGTCTCTTGGATGATGAAAGCCTGCTTTTCCATGGACTGCCGCCTTGCTTTCTGCTTCATGGGGCGGACATTGGGGCAAACATTGAGGTGGTGCTCGATTACGCCTCTAGGGATCCCCGCCAGCTGATCGGGCTCCCACATGAATACCTTCTTGTTCGCGCGCAAGAACTTGACCAGGGCCTCCTCCTGCTCGGGCTCGAGGTTGGCGCCTGTGGTGAAGGTGGCGTCAGTGGATCCGTCCTTGTCAACCAGCATCTGCTTGGTTCCTGCCTTGTCTTGGGTGAACAACTGCTTTTTCTTGGCCGGCGCAGCCCCCTTGGGCTCAGGGGCGTCTGAGTCGGCAGGTTGCGCCACCGCCACCGCCTTAAAGGCGAGCTTGAGTGCTTGCAACGCATCCCCGGTGTCTCCGCACATGGTGAGGACGCCGCTGCTCCCGGACATTTTCATGAGGTTGTACACCGGGTGAGTCGCGGCCATGAATTGGGCCAGTGCTGGGTAGCCGAGGATGGTGTTGTATGGGAGGCCGATGGGGGCGATGTTGAAGTCGATTAGCTCCGTGCGGAAGTTTTCGTAGGTGCCGAAGGTTACCAGGAGACGGATCTGCCCCAGGGAGCTGGAGGACCCGCCCCCGACGCCCAAGAAGGGCTGGCTGGGCCGAAGGCGCTCCGGTGGTATGTGGACGAGGCTGAAGGCTTCAATCGAGAGCATGCTGAGGCCCGAGCCGCCGTCGATGAGAGTCCTGGTGACGGCCACCTGGCAGATGGTGGGGGTGCACAGCATCGGGAGCACGCCCGTCAGGCTGAGTTGGAGGGGTGGTCCTCCGAGCTGAAGGCCAGATCAGCCTTGGGCGCCGACCGACCTGAGGGGGCCCCCTGCCGCGTGGAGGCAGCGCCGACCTGGCGGACGAATGGCTTGACGTGGCGGCCCGAAGGTGGCGCCTGTGAGCCGCCCAGGAGGGCCGCGACGACCGGGGGCACCGACGCAGCATGCTGGGCGAGGAAGAGGTTGCGCAGCTCTTCCCAAGGGGTCACGGAAACCGCCGGTAACTTGTCCGGCTACCGCACCTGTCGCAAGGCTGGGGCCAAGGCTCGGAGCCCCCTGGCCCCCGCGCTAGTGCTAACGACCGGAGCGGGCGGCGCGCCACTCATCGCAGGGCGAGTCGCGGTGTCGGCGGAGAGCGGGTCGGCGGAAGGAAAAGCTCCGGCGCACCCCTACCTGGCACGCCAAATGTCGGATTTCGGGTTCCGGCAGACCCTCTAGATTCGAACACTGGGGTGCGCGCAGAGATCTCACCCTCTACCTACCTGCACCACGCCGCGTCGCTCGGATCTAAGCTATGAAAAGAGCAACACAAGAGACACAGGGTTTATACTAGTTCGGGCCACCATTGTGGTGTAATACCCTACTCTAGTTTGTGGTGTGGTGGATTGCCTCTTGGGCTGATGATGAACAATACAAGGAAGAACAGCCTCGCGAGGGGAGGGGTTCTTGTGTTGGTGGTTCTTGCTAAGGTTCGATTCGTCGATCCCCTGCCTTGAGAGTGGCTAGTCCTATTTATAGGCAAAGGCCCTGGGCCTCTTCCCAAATATTGAGCGGGAAGGGCGCCAACAATTTTCCATTTTGAAGAGGAACATCTAGTACACTTATCCTGACTAAAGTTGGTCCTCGCCTGTCAAAGGCTCTGGTGGTGACGCCTTCCTGGGCTCCATGATGACTTCCTTCCTGCCGTTGCGATGGTCTTGGTCTTGTTGCATCGAAATGGATGCATTTGCTTGATGCTCTGGCCTGCGCTTGCCCCCTGTGCACCAAAGAGGAAAGGAGGACACTGCGTGGGCTGGCGCCCGCCTGGCGCCCTTGGTCATCATGGCTTGTGTCATGGGCACCTCGTGAGGTGCCCCGCCTTGATCTCTCCGCCTTCTCGCGAGCCACCCTGACGAGGCCATGCTTGCGGAAGCTTCCTGTCACCCACCCCGCGAGGCTTGGCCCCTCACGAGGGTCTTGAGCTCGTGCTGATGAAGATGGGCCGTGCTGGGCCGCCCCTTGAGCCACGCCACAGGCCGCAGGCAGGCAAGTCTGGGGACCCCCGTTCCCAGAACGCCGACAATCTCCTTGGAGATAATACCCCTACTCCTGCTCTACAGGGTCTCCGCATGATCACTAAGGCACTAGTGAGTACAAGTTGCTCCTTGAGCTGTATGCTAAAGGTTGAAGGAGGCAGGGCTAGCTCTCTTCTACCTCTAGGTGTGAGTCTAGGTCTATCAGCTTTTGGAACCCTTTGCATGGGTGCCATGCGGGGTTTATATAGGCCTACCCCCCAGGGGTACAATGGTAACTCGGCCGGGTGCTGGGCCCGGCAGTCGGTGTCTCTGGCCGCCGGCTTCTCCGCCGGCAGCTGGGGCCCGCTGCCTGGTGGGCCCTCCGTCCTGTCTGGTATGGAGCCGACAGGCCGCGTCTGCCGCTGGCGGGTCTGGTTGGTGGCTGATCACTGTAGCCGTGGTGCTAATGACGTGGGCTTGGTCAGGGGAGCATGGCTACAGTCCCGCCGCCTGGTGGGAGATCACTGTAGCCACACCGCCCCCCGTCTGGGTGATGTCATGCTGCCCTCGGGGGAGGATCCGGCCGCCTGCTGGGGGTCGGCCTCCCGTAGTTCCGGCTAGTCCGGCACCGGCCGCCTTTTGGGCTCTCTCTACCCCGTAGGGCCCGCTGCCTGCGGGCCGTACCCGACAGGCCGTCGTGGGAACAGTGCTCCGCTGGTCAGTAGTGGCATAAAGGGGGAATGGCAACAGTGCCACATCGTGCACCGATCTCCGCTGGTACGGGGCACTGTAGCCAGGCCAATCCCGGGATCCGGGGGTACGGGCTACGCTATAGCCTCTCCCCGTCTTGTCTTCTTGACGAGGGTGCAAGCTCCGAGGTCACCTGGTGGCCGCCTGCTAGAGACCGACCTCTCTGGAAGCTGTCTACTAGGAGGCAGCTCGTCTTGGTGCCTTCTGCTGGTGCTAAGCCGCCTTCGGGCAGCCGACCGTTCAGGCCAGCCAGCCACCAGAAGGCGGTGCTCCATTCTGGAGTCTTGTGGGTCGAAGCCGGCCAAAACTCTTGAAAGGCTCAAGGACCCGGGTTTGCCTACCCGTGGCCCAATACTCCGACAGTAGTCCCCGAAGCCGGCGAGGTGCCACGGCCGATTGGTTGTGACACCTCGGTGGTTTCCCTCCTCACCGTGCTCTGGTGGAACGCTCAGTCCGCCTCGTGAAGTGCCGACTGCTTGGAACAGTTTTGACAAGGCGGACTCGTTCACTGGTTTTGAACGTTGAGGCAAGAAACAGGTGGCGTGCCTGCTAAGCTTCCTCAGGCACGCCACGCGCCACGCGGCGCACGTCAGCCCGGCCAGCGTGCCACCCCACGCGCCTGATGGGACGTGACCAGGGGTCGGGCCCGCCACTACCCTGCCTCGGCGCATGGGTGGATCCGCTACAGTCGAGGCGGGCAGTTGTGATTCCCACGGGAGTCACTGTGCAGTAACCCCGTGGAATAACTGGGAAGGGGCGTGGGGTCATGGGCGCAATTAATCCCACGATCCCCACGTCCCGTCCCCTCAGCTTTGCCGCTCGGGGGCTATAAGTAGGGGCGACGGGGGAGTGAAGGAGCTTGCGCATTCCTCTCCCTGTCCCCCTTCCTCCTCTCCTTGCTGTTGTCTCTCTCCTACCGCAACACCGCCACGCCCCGCCGTCTATCAGTGTAAAAACCGGCGGATCTCGGGTAGGGGGTCCCGAACTGTGCGTCTAAGGCTAATGGTAGCAGGAGACTGGGGACGCGATGTTTACCCAGGTTCGGGCCCTCTCGATGGAGGTAATACCCTACTTCCTGCTTGATTGATCTTGATGATATGAGTATTACAAGAGCTGATCTACCACGAGATCAGAGAGGCTAAACCCTAGAAGCTAGCCTATGGTATGATTATTGTCGTGTCCTACGGACTAAACCCTCTGGTTTATATAGACACCGGAGGGGGATAGGGTTACACAGAGTTGGTTACAGAGAAGGAGATCTATAATCCGGATCGCCAAGCTTGCCTTCCATGCCAAGGAGAGTCCTATCCGAACACGGGACAAAGTCTTCAATCTTGTATCTTCATCGTCGAACAGTCTGGCCAAAGTATATAGTCCGGCCATCCGGATACCCCCTTATCCAGGACTCCCTCAGTAGCCCCCAAACCAGGCTTCAATGACGATGAGTCCGGCGCGCAGATTGTCTTCGGCATTGCAAGGCGGGTTCTCCTCCAAATCTGGCGCACCCGTAGTAGCGAACAGTGTCCGGCCTCCCAGTAAGGTTGCACTCCTTGGCTTTTATGCTTCAATAATGGCCATCTCCACGTGTCGACCGAAGACGAGGGGTCGGGGCATTTTTACATTTGCCACCCTAATCCTGTAGGCAAGCCGTCTATTTGAAGAGACGGGGATCATCATATCCAAATCACACCACCTTCTCCCAAGCAAGCATTCCGTAGAGCACGTCCAAAAGAGGCCATCCCATCATGACCGGTCGCTGCAGCCCTGCCCGTCGCTCCCCTAGCTTGAAACCAGGGGATTGGGAAAAGTGTTCCGTCCCTCACAGCCGCCTAATAGAGCTGCAGACCCAAGGGTTCCTTCCACCCGCATACATGGTCCCTGTCCGATCTGGACTAGCCACCTATAATGGCGAGGAGAAAGCGGAGAGATTCCCTAACCCATCTCGGGGGGAGTGGGTATGCCTTGTCCCATATCTGCTAAGAGGAGTCGGGTTTCCAATCCACCCATTCTTCCGCGGGCTCCTGGAGTTCTACGGCCTCCAGTTGCATAATCTTACTCCCGCCTCCATACTGCACATCGCGGGCTATGTTGCCCTCTCCGAGTTGTTCTTGGGCTGCGAAGCTCATTTTGAGCTATGGAAGAGGTTATTTTGCCTCGTTCCCCGCAACCAGGAGGGATCTATATATCAAGTGGGTGGAGCCGAAATATGGCGCGTCGCCCAGACCAGATACCTGCCCGGTACTCCAAAGAAGGCATCTGAAGACTGGCCTTCAGAGTGGTTTTATGTCGATGACGTTCCCCTTCCGAACCCAGTCCGGACGGGCCTTCCTGAGTTTACCAATACTCCGCTGAGGAAATGCCAAAGCTGGCGCCCTTGGAGCCCCCAGGAGGAAGATAACAGAGAAGTCCTCTATCTGATGAGTAGGATAAAAACCCTGGCCAAATCAGGATTGACAATAATTGAAATTATGTCAATATGCGTAATAAGGGGAGTGCAGCCACTTCAATACAGGGGGAAACCCATGTGGCACTTCAATGGAGAAGACGATGCCTCCCGCTGCGGTCGCAAAGGTCCGGACTCCGCCACATCTCTGGCAAGGATACTGTCCAATTTGAATAAAGGAGAAGAAGAGGAGTTCCTCCGCATTAAACCGCGGGACGGATTTTCCATGTACAACCCCCGGAGCTGGGTAGGTTGTCATCCTTTACTCGACTCTGTCCATTCTTACCTCCTTTGTCATATTATTTACCTCGCTGTTTCGAAGCATAAACTAAGGAAGTCCGTGAAAGAGTGCAACAGCCCCTCTCCGCAGCCAGAGGATCCCGGCCGGGCTCTCGACCCCGGACTTGAAGAAGATCCGGACATATCCATGGAATTTGTCAACGGGACTTTCTATCAGGCAAGCAGCGGCGGCTCTTTAGTGTCTATCATCGCGGATTATCCCGGACTTCTTCCTGTGTTGCATGTAATTAAGTAATGTCGGGGTCCCAACCTTCCGAAAGGATTCCTTCGTTATGCCGTACCTTATGCCCAAATGCCGTATTTTTATAGAAACGGCAGTCCGGACGCCGCGCGGAACCCGCGAGGGTCTCTCAGCAAGAGGCGCCTAGACAAGGTAGGCTTAAAAGGAAGGCGGTTAGGACCGAGACGCAGGCGCAGAGGTATTCATTAAAGTTGCCCCGTGGTTATTTGGTCTTTTGGTGAGACGTGACAGCTTTAATTATGTCCTGGCAGAAAACACCGGACTATATCCAGGGACCCTACCGGCCACGCTTCCAGTAGTAGGATTCCTGAACCGGACTCATGGGCGGAGGTTGATGTGGGGACAGCGCCGAACTGTCCTCCTGCGGAGGATACGGATAGGCTTTCCGCCCCAAATTCGGAAGTGGAGAGTGCCATGAATCACCGGCGCCGACGGGCCGTACTTCGCGGTGGTATTTTTTCCGAAGAGGCGTTTAATGCCTTCAATTCCGGACATGCATATATCTGAGCTGCTCAAGATGGATTTGCCAGAGCAACGGACCAGTATGTGAAGGATATACGGGTAAGAAAATTTAATAAGTATGCATAGTAGTAGCCCCTGAGACTTGAAACAGTTGGCACAGCTGATTTAAGGATCATAAAATGCATAGGTTCTTGTAGAGAAGAATGCCCAGTTGTCTCAAGAGCTGGAGGAATGTAAAGCCCAAATGAAGGCCAATCTTGCCGAACAAGAGGAATCCAAAAAGGCCTCTTCTAGTAATAATTTCCTTCTACCAGTTTGTTTGTTCGGCATGTTTTATAAATCTAACAAAAGATTCGGCAGACGCTCCCGAAGGAAATCCGAAGACTGTGGTCTGTGTGAGATAATGAGCCGCACCTGCGAAGTCAGCTGAAGGCAGGCGAACGCATGCTGACGCAGTCTATTCAGGAGAAAAATAAGATCCAAGATGCAAATATCCGACTGAACATCGAGTTGAAAGATGTTTGGGCTTAGCTCGCAGACTCTGTGAAGGAGAACATGAGACTTTGACGCGGCATTTATAGTGAGTGCTTCAAACGAGCTGTGAAACAATTCGGCGAGGAAGCCAATTAACAGAGTTGTGTTTGCAGGTATGCTGACGGGCCGTCCTGGAGAGGAGATGCCCGGATCCACAGGCGATATTCTGCAAGATCTTTCACAACTGCATGAACGAGCGCGGCAGGTGATGCGGGGTATTGCCCAGGCCTTGTGACCATCCGCTTCCCTGCCAGGAGGCATGAGCGAGCTTGTGGAGATGCTTAAAGGAGCACGGCAGCGCTTCCAGTTATGGAAGATATCAGCTTGCCGACAAGGTGCGAGGGAAGCGTGGGCCATGGTGAAGACGTGATATGCCAAGGCTGACCCGAACCATATGGCCGAAGTCGGACTGGTGGGGTCAGATGGGCAAGAAATACCCATTAGTCTGGTATATGACCAAGTAGCGTTAGCTGCAAAGTATTCCCAACAGGATTATAAGCTAGACAGCCTGTTTGATGGTATAGAGGAAGAGTACAGCCAGTCAAAATGACTATGTAATTTGAATGGACTTATGTACTCCCTAGCCGGATTGAAAATCATTTGTCATGGCGGACCTTTTCGCTTCAGCCCCCGGACCCGACAGTCGGGAGTGTATCCAAATACCCGCAACAGTTATGGAAAACCAGGGTATGCATGGAAACCAGGCGTAGGGGTCATAAGTGCTTGAACAGACAAGTACCCAACTAGTTATGTTATATTACATGGGTAGTAAGAAACATCTTCCAGAGAGAATAGTTCCGTTGGGGGTTCCTTTCTCTGGGTGCGCATGCATCGATGTGCATGTCCGAACTGCGAACTGAAGCGCAGGAAACAAAACATCTGGGTATTTACATTGTAATGAACTAGCAGTGTCACCCGCGCATTTGCGCGGCTAGATTTGACACATACTTTTGTATTAAGTTTTATTTCTATGAAATATAATTAGTAGATTATAATTCAGAATATGACCAACATTTTTTTTTGGAAAAATACATGCGCTTTAGTACGTCTTCATACTAATTGTTGTTGTTGTTGTAAGACCGTCAACCAAATATCGATGGACCATTTGGCCTACCGTGTAGCTCATATTTTAATGTTTTGACTTCCACTCTTCATGATCTTTTGGTATCCTATCTTTCGACTCATAAAATTTGGAGGAATAGTTTGGTAAGGGTTGAAATAAAGGGTGAAAGCTCATATCTGAGGTTTATTCATCAAATCGATTTCTCATTGCCTATATATCGATGGTGTTTTTGGTCCACATAGTGTCATGCCCTCAAAATAGTTCGAAGCGAGATCATCTTACTCTAATTGGTATAATTAGTAGAAAGATCGATATGATTTTGTGTGTGTGGTGGTGTGCCCATACTCTATGTTCAATATTTATATATACCTACCTATATGATATAATCTGGTAGATCGTGAAGCTCTGTGAATCATTAGGAATGTCCATGTGATTTTGCGCGTATGGCGGTGTCCATACTATGCCTGTCTATGTTAATTTAGTGTTTCTCTTTTTCATATATAGACCCAACCTGTATTTTAAATCTAGCAAAATATAGAAGTATATGCATCTTGGGATTGAGATTTAGAGAAATATATAAGTATATGCATGTAATATATAGGTCCAGTAGCCTATTTGTTACAAATAATTCAAAACTTTATCTCCTACTTTGGATTTTCTGACATAGAGATGTACTCGTTGTGCATCAAAACAGAGTTTTATTTTCTTTGATTTTTTTTCATTAGCAATCTCATTCATCCACACATTATAACCTCAACTCACAACAAAATCAGTGATGGAGATATTTTAGCTTCTTGCAGTACCAGACACGATTACAATTTTTTGCCAGAAATATAAGACCACACACATCGCGGAAAGAACAAAAATAATTACTAACCTTTTCATAGAAGATTTGGGGGATTTGAAATTTAAGTTTTTTTTACTGATGAGTCGTATGACTATGCTTACATATTTCTATGGAATCTCCATAATAATTTAACATCTGGAAAAACATAATTTTATTTTTTCTTCACATGTGCGATGCACCTTGGCTCTATTTCTAATCTGTTGGTCGGTCCTGTAAAATTCACCTTTTAAATTTTCTTCCTCTGTCCGAGGGCATCTCTTACGTAAATCATGCATTTTAAAATCCTATTGGAATTCATCGTATGCGGCATCTTAATCCCATGATTAGATTTTAATCCTTGAAATTCAAATATATTTTTTTGACATGACTTCCAAAATTTGATTGTATTTTCTGGCAAAAATAGATCTTACTCAAATTTGTATGTACGCGCCGAATTTTTCTTTCAGGAAAAAGAAATCAATATATGTTTAAATCTTCATGTATATCTCAATCCCGTGATTATATTTTAATACTTGAAATTCAAAGATTCTTTTTTGATATGACTTCCAAAATTTGATTGTATTTTCTGGCAAAAATAGGTCTTACTCAAATTTGTACATACGCGTGATTTTTTCTTTTGGGAAAAAAATCAATATATGTTTAAATCTTCACATATTTTAACGTATTTTTAAATATTTGTATATACATGCAATTTCAAATCTTCATGTGTGTATGTTTTTATAGGTCCCGTGAGTTTCTATTTTTCTGTCCGATGGGCCGAGCACTTCTTTTCTTATTTTGTCCGATGGTCCATGAGCTTTTTTCCTTTTTTGTCTGATCGGCCATGAGCTTCTTTTACTAATGTAATACGTGTTCAAGTTGGACCTCTTTTCTAGGAATATGTGTAAGTTGGACCTTTTTTTTAAACGCTGCATGATTTCTTTCCTCATCCGAGTCCACTTTGTGTACATATGCCGGCCCTCGAAAAGAACAAAATATCGTTCCTGATTCCTGTCCTCTTTCCATATAATGTATACACGTGATAGTCCAAAACCATGGTACATACATGCTAACCTGCGTTACGTAAAACTTTTAAATCTCAACCATTACTATTCTGATCAAACGGTGTAAACAATATT
The DNA here is from genome assembly GCF_018294505.1 of Triticum aestivum. NCBI lineage: Eukaryota > Viridiplantae > Streptophyta > Magnoliopsida > Poales > Poaceae > Triticum > Triticum aestivum. The sequence continues at coordinate 614,081,693 of NC_057810.1, read as the reverse complement.
AGCATATGTGGACAAACGTGATGGCCTATTTGTCTTCTGATTTAATTATATAATAGATGAGAACGTCTTTTGTTCACCGAACGAATATTCCCTTAAGAACGCTATCTTTCGGCTTCACCCAGTTTAAGGTACACATCCGGCTCAATCAGCAGTAACAATCGCAGAGGTGCTCCCCTGGTGCACTAGCCGAATTAACGGGAATGTAAGGCATAAACACAAGAGCCAGGCAACCCAGCATGGCCAAAACATAAGTCATATCGATGCATATAATGGTGAATAAAAGGCACATATCAAAAGAAAAATGCATATGTGGCTGGCAAGGAGCCATTAAAGTAGTTATATTTAGCTTCCGAATAGGAAGCCCCTAGGTATAGTGTGCACGCATAGTGCGGCTGGAGCGATCAGGGCATCCGTACAGTTTTAAGGTTGTATGTTAAAAAGGAAAAAGAGGGCGAGAAAAGAAGAAAGAGAACATAATTGAAGAGGCAGAGTTAAGGAGATGAACACTAAGTTCGGCACTAGGCGTAGAATCTTCGGAGTCTGGCCGCGTTCCATGGGTTTGGCTTGAGTCTGTTATCAGATGCACTACGCAGACGGTATGCTCCTCCGGTGAGAACCTTATCAATGATGAACGGGCCCTCCCACTTGGGTTTGAGCTTGTCCTTCTTCTTCTCGGGGAGGCATAGAACGAGTTCGCCAATGTTATAAATTCTGTCCCATACTTCTCTGTTTTGATACCTTCGAGCCTGTTGCTGATAGAATGCGGAATGGGCTTTAGCAACGTCACGCTCCTATTCCAAAGCATCTAAGTTGTCCTGCCGATCTAGCTCGGCTTCCTTCTCTTCATACATGCGCATGCGAGGTGAGTCATGGATTATGTCACAGGGCAGCACTGCTTCTGCGCCGTACACCATAAAAAATGGTGTGTATCCGGTGGTACGATTCGATGTGGTCCGCAGCCCCCAGAGTACGGAGTCGAGTTCCTTGACCCAATGTGTGTCTGATTCCTTCAAGGATCGCACTAGTCTGGGTTTAATGCCGCTCATGATAAGACCATTTGCACGTTTGACTTGACCGTTTGTTTGGGGGTGATAGACAGAGGCGTAGTCGAGCTTGATGCCCATTTTGCCGCACCAGGTTTTCACCTCATCGGCTGTAAATTTCGAGCCATTGTCAGTGATGATGCTGTGGGGGACACCGTAACGATGTACAACCCCTGATATGAAGTCTATCACTGGTCCGGATTCGGCCATTTTAACTGGTTTGGCTTCTATCCATTTGGTGAACTTGTCCACCATGACCAATAGGTATTTTTTTCTTATGGCTTCCCCTTTAAGGGGTCCCACCATATCCAGCCCCCAGACCGTGAAGGGCCAAGTTATGGGGATTGTTTGGAGAGCGGTAGGGGGCATATGGCTCTGATTGGCAAATAGTTGACAACCAACGCAATGTTGGACAAGGTCCTGTTCGTCTACCCGGGCTGTCGGCCAGTAAAAACCTGTCCGAAAGGCCTTGCTTACAAGCGCTCGGGCTGCCGCGTGGTGCCCGGCTAGTCCGGAATGGATTTTGGTTAAGAGCTGCCGCCCTTCCTCTTTGGAGATGCATCGTTGGAGCACTCCGGTGGTGCTCTTCTTGTAGAGCTCTCCTTCATGAACTTTGTAGGCCTTCGAGCGTCGCACAATACAACGTGCCTCATTTTGGTCCTCGGAGAGCTCTTGCCTATTTAGGTAGGCCAAGAAGGGCTCGGTCCACGGGGTGATGACAGACATTATTTCGTGGGCCGAAGGTGTTATTTCGGTGGCATAGCCTCCGATTACGTCAGATGGTTTAGAATCTGGGGTTGTGTTCGGAGCCGAACTAATAGTGCCAGACTCCCCCTCCCATACCACGGACGGCTTGAACAACCTTTCTACGAAGATATTAGGTGGGACGGGGTCGCGTTTAGCGCCGATGCGGGCGAGGATATCGGCCGCTTGATTATTTTCTCTGACCACATGGTGGAATTCGAGTCCCTCAAACCATGCTGATATTTTAAGGACGGCATTGCAATCATCCGCCATTTTCGGGTCCTTGGCATCAAAGTCTCCATTTACCTGAGATATTGCGAGGTTCGAGTCCCCACGCACTTCGAGGCATTGGATGCCCATGGAGACTGCCATCCGAAGACCATGCAACAGAGCCTCGTATTTGGCTGCATTGTTGGAGTCTGTGTATAATATTTGGAGTATGTATTGGACCGTGTCTCCGGTGGGGGATGTCAGGATGACACCCGCTCCCAATCCGGCTAGCATTTTAGAGCCGTCGAAATGCATGATCCAATTTGAGTACGCGTCGTACTCTTTAAGGAGTTCGGCTTCTGTCCATTCGGCGACGAAGTCAGCCAGTACTTGCAACTTAATGGCCCGCCATGGTTTGTATGTTATGTCGAACCGAAGGAGCTCAATAGCCCATTTAGCAATTCTGCATGTTGCGTCGCGGTTATTTATTATTTCATTGAGTGGTACTTCGGAGGCCACCGTGATCGAACACTCTTGAAAGTAGTGTCGTAGTTTCCGGGATGCCATGAAGACCGCGTACGCTATCTTTTGATAGTGTGGGTACCGAGATTTGCATGGAGTGAGGACAGTGGACACGTAATATAATGGCTTTTGGAGCGGGAACTTGTGTTCGTCTACTTCTCGTTCGACGACGAGCACTGAGCTCACAAATTGGTTTGTTGCGGCTATGTATAATAGCATGGGTTCGCCAATGTTTGGCGTGGTCAGGACTGGGTTTGTGGCCAAGAGTGCCTTTATTTCTTCCAGTCCGGCCATGGCCACATCCGTCCACTCGAAGTGTTCGGTGCGTCGAAGAAGGCGATACAGAGGTAGTGCCTTTTCTCCTAAGCGGGAGATAAAGTGGCTTAAGGCAGCCACGCATCCAGTTAGTTTCTGGATCTGCTTGAGGTCTGTTGGGATAGCCAACTGTGACAGAGCTCGGATTTTTGCTGGATTTGCTTCAATTCCTCTATTGGAAATGATGAAGCCGAGCAATTTCCCGGAGGGCACCCCGAAGACACATTTCTCCGGGTTGAGCTTGATGTCGTATGTTCGGAGGTTGTCGAACGTAAGCCACAAGTCATCTATTAAAGTTTCAACGTGTCTTGTTTTGATGACCACGTCGTCTACATAGGCCTCTACTGTCTTGTCGATTTGCTTTTCCAGGCATGTTTGAATCATGCGTTGATAGGTTGCGCCGGCGTTTTTGAGCCTGAAAGGCATGGTGTTGAAACAGAAGGGGCTGTACGGTGTAATGAAGGCCGTTGCAGCCTGGTCGGACTCCGCCATCTTGATCTGATGGTATCCGGAGTATGCGTCGAGGAAGCACAATGAGTCGTGTCCTGTGGTGGCATCAATGATTTGATCAATGCAGGGAGGGGAGAGGGATCCTTAGGGCAAGCTTTATTGAGGTCCTTGAAATCGACACATAAGCGCCAGGATTTGTCCTTCTTTGGTACCATTACCAAGTTTGCTAGCCAATCCGGATGTTTGATGTCTCTGATGAATCTGTCCTCGAGTATCTTGGCTAGCTCCTCTCCCATGGCTTGCTGCTTAGGCTCTGAGAAGCGCCTAAGAGTCTGCTTGACTGGCTTGTATCCTTTCAGTATATTGAGGCTGTGTTCGGCCAGCCTGCGCGGGATGCCCGGCATGTCTGATTGGCGCCAGGCGAAGATATCCCAATTCTCACGCAGGAAATCTCGCAGTGCAGCGTCTATTGTGGCGTTCAACTATGTTCCAATGGAAGCTGTCTCTGTAGGGTCCGTTGGGTGGACCTGGAATTTGACTATCTCGTCCGCGGGTTTGAAGGAGGTGGATTTAGGTCGCTTGTCGAGTATCACAGTGTCTCTGTCCACTGTTGCTTGCAGTGTTGTCAGTTCTTCGGCCGCGAGGGCTTCTGATAATGCTTCTAGGGCAAGAGCGGCGATTTTAGTTTCGGCGCGGAGTGCGATGTTTGGATCACTAGCTAGAGTGATGATTCCGTTGGGCCTGGGCATTTTGAGCTTCATGTACCCGTAATGGGGTATAGCCTGGAAACTCGTGAATGCGTCCCGCCCCAAGAGGGCATGGTATCCGCTGCTGAACGGGGCCACTTGGATCGTAATTTCTTCGGACCTATAATTCTCCAGCGTGCCAAATACCACATCCAGTGTGATTTTTCCCGCGCATCGCGCCTCCTGACTAGGGATGATTCCCCTGAAGGTTGTGCTGCTTTGCTCAATGCGGCTCCTGTAAATTCACATCTTGTTAAGGGTTTCCTCGTAGATGAGGTTTAGTCCACTTCCGCCGTCCATGAGCACTTTAGTGAGCCTGAAGCCATCCACGATTGGACTAAGGACCAAAGCGGCTGGTGCTCGGACTGTTCGGAATTGAGGTTTGTCACTGGCATTGTAAGTTATAGCCGTGTCGTTCCATGGGCTTATTGTTGCCACGTGGCAAACTTCGGCGAGGCTGCGCTGAGCTCGCTTGCGCCTATTATTTGAGGCGAAAGTCTCAAAGACTGTAAATACCGTATTGTTGTTTCCGGCGGGATGTTGTTCTGCTGTATGGTTTAAGAGGAGATCCTCACCGCTCTTTGCTACCTGCCGGAGTATCCAACATGCTCTAAGGCTATGAGTTGGTGTAGTATCTGGTGTGCTGTGAATTTTCCATGGTCCACTGAGCCATTCTTCCAATACGGTTCCGCGCCTTGTATCAGGCTTTGGTTTTTTGGTAATTGAATCGGGTAACTTACGAGAGCTTGCCCTTTTAATCGGACGAAGGGTTTAGTGAGAGTCGGATTGTCCCAGAAGTTCGTTTGGGTTTTCCAGGTGCTTTCCATCGCGGAGTACTTCTGCACTATGGCCGCTTAGTCAGTGAAGTGTACTATGTCATGGTGATTTATAGCGTTGAGGATCCCTTTGTCCATGCAATTGTTGCAGAAGAGGGAGATTACGTCTTCCTCGTGATAGTCCTTAACCCTGTTTAACGCGAGGAGGAATCTGGCCCAGTAATGATGTACTGTCTCTTGTGGCTCTTGTCTAATTTGTTGAATATTGAATAAATCTGGGTGGGTGGGTGGTTTTGAATTCGAATCCTGACCCAATCCAAAACCCAGGGGCCAAGAAGCTTCCGAGCTTAATGGCGCGGGCTCCGAGATGTCGCCCAATTTCTTTGGCCCGTCGCCCGACTCTGAATTCGGGGTTCGGGCCATGTCCTCCCGCGAGCGGGTGTCCAGCTCAGAGAGCTCGAAAATCCAGACATAGTTCATCCTCAAAACAGAGGGAGAATTAGGATGGTACTCCTCCACTACCGCTATCTCATGGATGACCGGTGGAGAGTAAATCTCCCTTTGGTCGGGTTTAAGCCCGATCCGGTCATAGTCCACAGCGATGCCCAGGGCGGCGATGCGATCCAAGAGCTCATTGAGGGAAGAGAGCTCCATTGGGTCCATCTGTTCAGCGAATTCTAAATCAACATGGAGGCTGTTTTTGATGACCTGAGAAGTCATTGTCGATGCAACAGCCGATTGGGCGGTCATGACGAAGCCGCCAGTCGGAGAGTTTGGCCTAGAGCCAAGGCTCCCCGGAGGTGATGTTATCCTTGACAACGAGACGATCCATCAAGCCTTATCACGACGACCCAGTGGAACTCTCAATGAAAACACCAATGTCGGTGTCAAAACCGGCGGATCTCGGGTAGGGGGTCCCGAACTGTGCGTCTAAGGCTAATGGTAGCAGGAGACAGGGGACACGGTTTACCCAGGTTCGGGCCCTCTCGATGGAGGTAATAACCTACTTCCTGCTTGATTGATCTTGATGATATGAGTATTACAAGAGTTGAACTACCACGAGATCAGAGAGGCTAAACCCTAGAAGCTAGCCTATGGTATGATTGTTGTCGTGTCCTACAGACTAAACCCTCCGGTTTATATAGACACCGGAGGGGCCTAGGGTTACACAGAGTCGGTTACAGAGAAGGAGATCTATTATCCGGATCGCCAAGCTTGCCTTCCACGCCAAGGAGAGTCCCATCCGGACACGAGATGAAGTCTTCAATCTTGTATCTTCATAGTCCAATAGTCCGGCCAAAGTATATAGTCTGGCCGTCCGGATACCCCCTTATCCAGGACTCCCTCACCGTCGTCGAGCTCCTCCTCCCCGTGCTACTTCGCCCGGACGCCATGGCGCGCGAGAAAGGAGGCGACTAGGACGGCTCGACGGTGATCGAGGATCACCTCACCATCCTTCAAGCCACGCGTCAGATGCCCAACGCAGCCTTTGTCAAGGTGCGGGTGTCGGCGCGGGAAGAAATCTCGCCGGTGCCGTAGGGGAACGAGCGGGTCGTCTTCCGCTCGCACTTCCTCCGCGGCTTTGGCCTTCCGGCCAGCAGGTTTCTCCGCACCTTCATGGATTTCTGCCGTCTTCAGCCGCACCACCTGACACCCAACACCGTGACGCTGCTGTTCGTCTTTGTCATAGCGTGCGAGGGCTATCTTGGTGTCCCCCCCACCATCAACCTGTGGGGGGCCTGCTTCTACGCCAAGCTGGGCACCTCTGCCAAGAAGACGGTGGCCGAGTGCGGCGCCTACGTCGCCGTGCGCCGGCCATCGAAGAAGAACGCCTTCCCCGTCGTCAAGCCGTCACAGTCGGTGAAACTGCGGTAGCAGTCCTATTTTTACATTGAGAACATCGACCGGGCGGCCGACTTTCTCAACCTGCCACCCTACGAAGCAGCCCCCCCCCCCCCCCCCCCCCGTCGGGTCTCGGACCAATTGGCATTACAAGCCGAAGCCAATGCCAGCCGAGACGGCGGCCGCCATCAACCGGCTCCGGGAGATGACGGAGGCGGAGGGCCTCGCGGTGACCGACTTGTTGCTGGCCTTCGTCGAGCGCCGAGTTCTGCCGCTCCAAAGCCGCCCTCATCCGATCTGTCGGATGAGTGGGCACCGTGACCCCAGCCGGACGTGCACGAAGGAGATGCCTCCTGCTGAGGTGGCCTGACTGGTGAACGAGGTCACCAACCTCAAGTTGTCGGAGGGCGCCTGGCAATTCGGCAAGCGACCCTATTCTCGTGACAACCCGCCGCCAGCCGTAAGTTTCCGAGCCTTTCCTTTTCTTTTTCAGCTCTTGCTTTGTCTTGGTCTTGAGTAATTTTCTTCTGGAACGTAGATTTATATGTCCTCGGCAACAGCCGCCCTCGATGGGTCGGCTGGCGACTACCAGCTGGACAGGGAGGTGAGCGACATGGACGACCCCGACCCGGAGGCCGCCGCCTTGGAGGACGATGCCGTAGGCGGTGGCGACGGAGCAGGCGGCTCCGAAGACCAGGGCAGCGTGGAGACCTGGCCCGACAATGATGATGATGAGGACAAGCCGCGTCCTGTGCGGGGTGCCGCCGACACCGGTGCAGGCCCTCTACCGGGCCGGCTGCCCGAGGCGGCAAGCGCAAGCGGAAGCAGGGCGCCGTCTTGTTCGGCAGTGCCCCGAAGAAGCCCAAGAATCTGGGTGCCGCGACCAAGCAGAAGGAGGCCACGGCGAAGGCGGCCAAGTTCCAGAAGCTGCCGAAGGCGCCACCCATAGTGTCAGCGTAAGTGCCTTTTTCCGTCCATTCCTTTAGTTTTTCTCTTAGTGACTCGGCCTGAGATTCCTTTGCTTCGTTTTCTGTCTCAAAGCCCCACTCTCCCTCGACAAGTCGACCGCCGCCGCCGTCATCAGGCCAGCGGAGACTTCTACCACCACCCGGCGCATCGACCCAGCCGCCGACCTCCGAGAGGCGCAGGACCGAAATGCATGGGAGGTGCACGAGGAGCGGGAAGCCGCCCGCATGGAGAAGGTGGAGGCTGACAAGGCGGCAGCATCGGCGCTGCTGAAGCTGGCGGAGGCGGAAGCTGCGACCATGGAGAAGGAACGGCTGGCGGAGGCTAGGCGCCGCCAGGAGACACTAGTCGTCACTCCCTTGAGCTCTGTGCCTCCTCCACCAGAGTTCATGGGGTCGACGTGGGAAGCCGACGGCGACACCCGGTCATGGAGCAGGAAGGCGGTGATGTCGCCATGTCGGACGTCTTCGTGCCTTCGCCGCCACCGGTAGTCGAAATGAGGGACGCGCAGCCAAACGCCCCGCTGGTGCCACCAGCCGGGAACGAGGTGGCGATGGGCCCAACTCCTGAGGCCCGCATGCCCGTGCGCTGTCGTCTTGCCAGGGCGGCCTCGGTGCCGCGTAGACTGGAGGCAGGTACCGCGAGTTTGTCTGCTCCTAACACCGAAGTGACCAGCGCCGCACCCTCCGGCTGGATGCGTGGAGGTGGCATGGGGGCGCTGAACCAGGCGGCCCTCGACGTCCAGGCCAAGCTCCGGGCCGAAGCCGAAGCCCTCAAGCGGTGCAACGAAGCATTCCTGAGCTTGCATGCGGCCATCTGGGTATGCTTCTACCCTCTTCCTTTTTGTTCTTCTTATTCCTTGGTGGGGGCGCGCTGACGCACCCACTGGGTGTAGTCCCCAGGTCCCGGGCCGCCTGCCGAGCAAGCGGTCCGGAACCTTAACTTTGTAGGCGTCATGTTATAATTCCTTCTTGCATATGTTATCACAGGATTACCACAATCTTCGTTCGGCCACCTTCAACTCCGGCGTCCGGGAGCTGGAGAGGCAGACCGCGCACTTGTCGGAGAGCCAGAGTAAGTTTGGATTTCCTTTCCTGTGGGGGCGCGCTGGCGCACCCGCGGGCTGTAGTCCCCGAGGTTCAGGCCGACTACTGAGCAGTCGGGCCGAATCTCCCTGGCAAACGTATTTCTTTCTTTGATTGATGGTAGCTTTTGTCTTCTGCGGGGGCGCTCTGGTGCACCCACGGGCTGTAGTCCCCGAGATCCGGGCCGACTACTGAGCAGTCGGGCTAGATCTCCCCAGCAACCGCATTCCTGTCTTGTCCAATTTTTGACATCTTTTTCCTTTCTTCTTTCTTGGCAGGGGCCAACGCCACCTTGTTGCAGCAGCTGGGCGAGGCCAACACCGCGCTGCGCGTCAAGGAGGTGGAGTGTGTCAAGCTGGCCGAGGAGCGGGACCGACTAGTCACGCGACTGGCAGAGCAGACGGAGCGTCTTCGGACGGCCCAGCGGGAGGCGAAGACGAAGCAGACCGACTTCCTTGCTGAATTTGAGGTTGAGCGCTCTGTCTGGGCCGACAAGGAGGCTCAGCTGACTACCGGCTTCGGCAGCATTGAGGACATGGTTGACGGTATGCTTCCCTTCTTTTCTTTCTTTGAGCAGCCGGCTCCGCCTGGGCTGACCATCTGTTTTAACTTCTGTCTTCTTTACTCTTTCGCCCAAGCAGACTTCTTCCCAGGTCACTCTGTCGCCACCAACCAGGTTATCGAGGCTTATCACGAGGAGCGAAGGGCGCGCAGATTGCCGCCAACGCCCCCCGGAATCTTAATGAGTAGCTCCTCAGCATCCAGGACCACCTTTGGCCAGCCCACCAGATGCTGCACCGACTTCAGTGTGTTGGAGCCCAGGCGATCTCCGCCCTCTGGCCAGGCGTGCCAGCTCCACACACACCCAGTCGGACTGCCGACTGGCTGGAGGTGGCGGCCAGCCGCTTGGAGGCTTGGAACGTCTATGTAGTTCGGGCCGGAGCGCGCCGAGCTTTGGAGTTTGTCAGGGCGTGGTACCCTGGGCTAGACTTAGCCTAGCTGACCACGTTCCGCCTGGAGGCGCTGGGGAGTTGGTGGCGGTTGAGGGCGAGCTTGTCAAGCGGGTGGCGGCGATCGCCGAGTACACCGATACCAGCGCCTTCATCCTTGAGCTGGTTGAAAATGGCGCCAAGGTACCGCCGGAGTTCTTTGGGCTGAACCCTGAAGACGGCGAGGACTCGGCCGAGGTGATCGACTCCAGCGGTGAAGGGGAGGAAATGGAGGACAAGGACAACGAAGAGGACGCGCCAGAGGTCGGAGGGGACGGCCATCCCCAGCCTGACCGTGCCTCGAGCAATGATCGATGCTCAGGTGCGCCGACCGCTGCTGAAGGTGACCAGGCAGAGACCAACCAGCCGTCCGCTCCACCAGCCGGCGCTGACAACTCCACCGTCCAGCCGTCCGCTGCCCCCACCAGTGCTGCCGACTCGATCGCCCCGCCAGAGCCCTCTGCCGCTCCTTAGGCCGTCGATTTTACTTTCTGTTTTAATTGATTTGGACAAACTTGTTAAATTTGCGCAGTTCCACCCGTGGGGTGTATTTGAAACTTGTTGAATGCTGGCCAAGGGCCTTTTGCTTATGTAAATATGCTTTAATTGCCGACTTCCAGCTTTCCTTGCTTTCTGCCCTTTTGTCTTTTTTCCTTGCCGCCCTTCCTTAGCTATCCCTTGGCCAGTCCAACAGCCGCTCTGTGGCCTGCGGCTGGGCCAAGTACTTAGCTATTTTGGGAGGGAAAGTACTTAGCCGGCTAGAGCGTTGTCAAGAAACGTAGGAGCCGGCCGGCCGACTGCTCAGCAGCCGGTCGAGTAGGCGAGGTGCCGGCTTCAGCTATGTGCGCCTTTTTTCCTTAGCCATTTTTTCATATGGGCACCTTTCTTGCAACTCCTGTCGGCCGTTCAGTCGCTCTGCCAGCTACGCTTTTGACAGGAGAAGTTTGCTGGTGCCGAAATACTACTTGTCCGACTACAGGAGGCGACACATAGTAGAAGGCCGCGAGCTCCCCGGGCCGACTAGTCGTGCCCGGTGCCACGCGGAATAATGAAAGAACACATTCATGGGCATAATTCTTATCATATAGATAAAGAGGGCAATCCCCGAGCTCTTCTCGGGGGACCCGGAGTCTTTGTACTTAATACAAAGGTAGCATGGTACATACTTCTTTTAACTGTAGAATCTTTGGAGGAGGTTCGCATTCCATGGCATCTCCGTCTCCTTGCCTGAGTCATCTCTTTTGCGTGCTCTAGGCTTCAGAGCGTCGATCAGATAGTAGGAATTGTTGCCCAACACTTTGCTGATGATGAGTGGGCCTTCCCAAGGCGCCGAGAGCTTGTGCTAGTCGGTTGTTCGCTGGATCAGCCGGAGCACAAGGTCTCCTTCTTGCAATGATCTTGGCTTGACCTTGCGATTGTAGTATCGGCGAAGACTCTGCTGGTAGATGGCAGACCGGGTGAGTGCCAACAGCCGGCCTTCTTCCAGCAAGTCGATGTCGTCTTCTCGTGCTTCTCTGGCCTCCTCCTCGGTGTACATGGTGACTCGAGGGGAGTCCAATTCTATGTCCGTCGGGATCACGGCTTCAGCACCATAGACGAGGAAGAAGGGCGTGAAGCCGGTTGACTTGTTCGGAGTTGTACGCAAGCTCCAGAGGACGGCCGGCAGCTCCTCGAGCCAGCAGCCGGCCGAACGCTCTAGAGGCTCGACCAGTCGGGGCTTGATGCTGGACAAAATTAGGCCGTTTTCTCGCTCCACTTGGCCGTTTGACTGCGGATGGGCAACGGACGCTAGGTCCAGTCGGATGCCCTGCGTTGCGCAGAAACGGGCCAAGGCTTCCTTGGCGAAGTTTGTGCCGTTGTCGGTGATGATGCTGTGTGGTACGCCGTATCGAGTGGTGATGTTGGCGATGAAGGTCACGGCAGTCGGCCCATTCAGCTTCTTGATTGGTTTTTCTTCTATCCACTTGGTGAACTTGTCCACAGCGACAAGCAAATGAGTCATGCCGCCACGGGCCGTCTTGAATGGCCCTACCATATCCAGTCCCCACACGGCAAAGGGCCAAGCTGTGGGAATGGTCTTGAGTGCAGAAGCCAGCAGACGTGGCTTGGAGCGGAACTTCTGGCACCCTTGACACTTCTGGACTAATTCTTTGGCTTCTTCTAGAGCAGCCGGCCAAAAGAAACCATGGCGGAAAGCCTTGGCCACAAGTGATCCTAAAGCCGTGTGGTGACCGCTTTCGCCTTGGTGGATATCTCTGAGGATTGCTTGGCCTTTGTCTGGCTCCACGCAACGCTGATAAACGCCAGTAACACTTCGCCGCACCAGCTCTCTGTTGACGATGGTGTAAGCTGCTGCCCGCTATTGCACTTGTCGGGCCAAGATCTCATCAGTCGGCAGCTCCTTGTTCACCAGAAACTTGAGGATTGGCTGGGCCCAGGATGGTGTTGCTATTTCTTCGACTTCTACGACTGCAACTTGTATAAGGGCGGTTGGGCCGGGAGGCGGCGGGTTGGTAGCTGCTTCCGCCTGCTGAACTGGAGAAGTCCCCGGGTCGACTACTGCAGTCCCCGGGTCGGGCTCTAGAGTCCCCAGGCTGGGTGCGGCTGCAACAGTCCCCGGGCCACCTGTCGAAGTCCTCGTGACGGCTTGTTGGGTCCTCAAGTCGGATCTGACTGCTTCGGGAGGGGCCGACACGAAGATGGAATCTTATTCTGGTGACGGCTTGACAGACAACTTGAGGAGGCAACACAGGGCGATGCCGGCTGGTATTGCTTGTCAGGTGGAGCCAATCTGTGCCAAGGCATCTGCTTGCTCGTTGTCGTTTCTTGGCACATGGAGGAACTCGCACCCTTCAAAATATCCATTGAGCTGATGTACGAAGAAGCGGTAGCTCGCCATGTTTGCATCCTTGGCATCCCAGTCGCCTGACGACTGCTGGACCACCAGGTCAGAATCGCCATAACACAGGATTCGGCGAATGCCGAGTTCCTTGGCAAGCCGGAGCCAGTGTATGAGTGCTTCGTATTCTGCTACATTGTTGGGGGCGGCAAAGTGGATCTGCAGCGCATACCTGAGCTTGTCGCCTTTTGGAGAGGTGAGGACAACGCCGGCTCCCAGGCCGGTGCGCATTTTGGATCCATCGAAGTGCATCCTCTAGTGAGTGGAATCTGGCGCTGGCGGGAGGTATTGGATCTCGGCCCAGACTACAAGGAAGTCGGCCAGTGCTTGTGACTTGATGGCGGTGCGAGGCTGGTAGTGGATGGTGTAGGGGGCCAGATCTATGGTCCACTTGGCCACTCGGCCAGAGGCATCTCGGCTTCCAATGATCTTAGCAAATGGAGCTGTGCAGACAACAGTAATTGGATGCTCTTGAAAGTAGGGCTTGAGCTTCTTGGCGGTGAAATGCATGCCATAGCACATCTTCTGATTGTGGGGGTAGTTTTTCTTGGAGGTGGACAGTACTTCACTAAAATAATATACCAGCCTCTGGACCAATAGTGCCTTGCCTTCCTCCTTGCGTTCCACCACTATGACTGTGCTGACCACCCGACTGGTGGCGGCAATGTAAAGGAGCATAGGCTCTTTATCAGTCAGAGCCGCCAGGACAGGCGGGGTGGTCGACATCTTCTTGAGCTGACGGAAAGCTTCGCCTGCCTTGTCGTTCCACTCGAAAAAAGTGGTTTTCTTCATGAGCTGGTACAGTGGGAGAGCCTTCTCGCCCAGTCGGCGGAGGAAGCGGCTAATGGACGCCAGGCAGCCGGTGAATTTTTGTACATCCAGCAGTCGGGTGGGAACTTCCATACTCTCAATTGCCTTGATCTTCATAGGGTTGCACTCCATGCCGTGCTCTGAGACCAGAAAGCCAAGAAGTTGGCCGGCTGGTACTCCAAAGACGCATTTCTCTGGGTTGAGCTTGATTTGAAATTGACGCAGGTTGTCAAATGTCTCTTTGAGTCTTCTAGCAGCATGCCACGCTTCTCCATCTTCACCACCACATCATCCACGTAAACATGGGAGTTTGTGCCGAGTTGCTTGAGGAGGCACTTCTGCATGCAACGCTGAAACGTGGCCCCGACATTCCTCAAGCCGAACGTCATCGTCAGGTAACAGAAGGCTCCGAATGGTGTGATGAAGGCGGTCTTTAGCCTGTCGGCTGGGTTCAGCTTGATCTGATGGTACCCTGAGTAGGCATCCAAAAAAATCAGCAGCTCGCATCCGGCTGTGGAGTCTATCACTTGGTCGATTCTTGGCAAGGCAAAGGAGTCCTTGGGGCAAGCTTTGTTGAGGCTGGTATAATCAATGCACATGCGCCATTGCTTGTTCTTCTTCAGCACAAGAACTGGGTTGGACAACCACTCGGGGAAGAACACCTCCATGATGAAGCCGGCTGCCAGAAGCCGGGCTATTTCTTCTCCAACAACTCTTCTTTTCTCTTCCGATGGGCAGCGTAAGGGCTGCCTGACCGGCTTGACCTCAGGTCGGATGTGTAGCTTGTGCTCGGTGAAATCCTTTGGGACACCTGGCCTGTCTTTGGGAGACCATGCGAAGATGTCATGATTCTCACGGAGGAAATCGACGAGCTCGCCTTTCTATTTACTGTCCAGGTTTGTTCCTATGAGCGCGTGCCTCTTCGGGTGCTCTGGGTCCAGTGGTATCTTCTTGGTTTCCTTCGCCGGCTTGAACGAGCCCTCAACTTCCGACTCCTTGGGTGGTGGTGACATTTCTAGCTGCTTGCCTGCCAACGCCACAACCCTTTCCAGGAGCCGTTTCTTAGCTACAATCACTAGGGACTCGGCCAGTCGGCTGCTGTATGCCGCACAAGCGGATGATTTCCTGTAGTCTCTGGCTATGGTTTGGATTCCCTTGGCAGTCGGCATCTTCATCTTGAGGTAAGCGTAGTGGGGGACCGCCATGAACTTGGCCAGGGCAGGTCGGCCGAGCAGTGCGTGGTACGGGCTTTCTAGGTCCACCACTTCAAACCAGATTGCCTCTCGGCGGAAATGATTTTTGTCCCCGAAGAGGACGTCCATCTGGGTCTTGCCGATTGGTGAGCAGGAAAGGCCAGGAACTATGCCATGGAATACAGTCCGACTGGGCTGAAGCTGCTTCTGCTTGATCCCCAATTTCTCCATTGTGTCACGGTACAAGATGTTGATGCTACTGCTGCCATCTATCAGAACTCTGGAGAAGCGAGATGCTCGCCTCTCTGTTTCAAGTGTGGCATCCAGGACCAGGGCATAAGAACCGGGAGAAGGCATTGCTTCCGGGTGGTCGGCCCTGCTCCAGCTGATGGACTTCTCCGACCAGTGCATAAACTCAGGGACTCCGGTTGCTACCGCTTGCAATTCTTGTTGCTGCTGCCGTCTGTTGCGTAAGTCGTCAGCTACACTGGTGAACACGACATAGGCTCCATGCTCTTCTGGATACTCATCTTGTATTGCTCTGACTGGTCGGACCGCCGGATGTTGAGGCTGAGGAGGCGGCGGGCCGGCAGGTGGCGGAGGCAGGAGTCCATCTCCCTTGGCGATTCGGGTGAGCCAATGGCACTTTCGAGTGGTGTGGTTGGACGGCTTCGCGCTGCTGTGGAACTTGCAAGGCGCATCGAGAGTCTGCTCATACGATAAGGCGGGCAACCAATTGGGCTTGCCGCCCTTCTAACACTTGGGCGGAGGCTACCCCTCCGGCTGCTGGTCTTCGACTGCCGCCACCTGCCGGCTTGCGGGAGCCAGCTGTGCGGCCTTGCGCTTGTTGTCGCTCTGCTGATGTTTCTGACTGGAGTCTCCAGCCGGGGCTCGAGAAGTCGGAGGGGCTATCTTGCCAGAGGCATCGACTTGGATCTCCACCTTCATGGAGGAGTCGGCAGTGGCGTATTTGTCGATGATGATTAACAGCTCGTCGAGGGTCGCCGGCTCATCGCAGAGGAGCCGGTGCTTGAGGAGGGTGCCCTCTCGGCACCTGGCAATGAAATACTCGATGGCCTGCACCTCGTGCACGCCCTCGCAGGAGTTGCGCAGCTGGGCCCAACACGTGAGGTAGTCGTGAGTCGATTCGTTGGGCCCTTGGACGCACAAGGAGAGCTCTCGAGTCTTGGGAGGCCACTTGTATGTGCTGGTGAAGTTGCAGACGAAGGCCTCGATGAAATCAACCCAGCCGTTGATGCTGCGGGGCTTCAGGCTATTGAGCCACGTCCGGGTTGTGCCCTGGAGCATGAGCGGGACGTACTTCACAGCAATGCGCTTGTTGCCGTTCGCTATGCTGACGGTCGTGGAGTAGTCGACCAGCCAGTCTTCCGGCTTCACAGAGCCGGTGTATTTGGGCGTGTCTCTTGGGAGGGTGAACCCTCGAGGGAAGGGCTAATCTTGGATTCGGGGGCCAAAACAGGGCGGACCCAGTGCGTCTTCTTCTTCTAGCGCCAGGGAGCGATTGAAACGATCGATCCGGTGGCGGGCGTTGTTTTCTCCGACTCCTTCTCGGCGGCCAAGGCGATCGCCGAGTGTCGGGTGAGTGACATGTGGAAGAGTGGGATGCCTTTCTCCGCGGGGCCGAGGAGGAGGCGGGTCGCCCTGCCGCTCCACAGCTCGAGGGCAGCCTTCGGCGTCGCGCTCGATGGTGAGGCGAGTCCGACTGCGGCTGGCAGCCGGCTCGTTGGCTTTCTTTCTGCGAACATCACCAGTCAGCGTCCGAGATGTTGCGCCGTGATCTTAGCGAGGGGGCAGCTCGTTGTTCTGCCGGGTTGGCGCTTCGTCGCGGCAGCTGGCTTCGTGCTGCTCGACGGCCGCATCAAGGAGCTGCTGGACACGCTCTGTCATGTGGCGACGCTCGTCGCCTTCGTACTTGTCCATCTCATCTGCCATCGCCTGGGCAGCTCGTATGTTTCCCGCTGGCGTGGCGTAGACGGGGCATTCTGTCCCGAACACACCATCGATGGCCGCGCCGCGCAGCCGGATCGAGCCGGTGCGGCAAGGCCCCTCAGGAGCCGGTGTCCCGCTGACGGCCCGGTCGATCTCGCGCCGGTAGGCCTCCGAGAGGCGTCGCATGCTCGCCAGTCGGCCAGCGCTTTCGATGAGCAGGACGCGACGTGCTTCCAGCGCCTCAGCGTCCGCGTCCGCTGGGATGGGCGCTGACAAGTTTCGCAGTGCCGCATCGAGCGGGTCTCGAGCGCCTCCATCCGAGTGCTCGCCGCTGTTGATGACAAGCACCTCTGTGACGGTGCTCCCACCGCTGTGCTCGCAAGGAGGCAAATCATCGTAGACCACCACGTTGGTGGGGAACATGTCAAGTGACACCGTGTCGGAGTCAACAATCATCGGGTCGGTGGAGCCAACAGACTCCAAATTGGCAGCAGGCTCGCTGGCGACATGGAGCTGGTCGAGGAGGCTGACGAGGCGACTCTCCGGGCAGTCGGTGCCTGCGTCGGATGCAGGATCACCGGAGAGGTTGATCTCGCCGACAATGTCGGCAAGGCAGCTGGATGCGCAGGCGATCTCCGCACCGCGCAACCCATCGAGGCTGACACCGTCGGGTGTTCTGGGCTGGCTGCACACGTTCGGAAGGAACGGGGTTCTCCTCTAGAACAGATCTCTGGACGACGGTGCACCTCGCCCCATGGTGGGCGCCAAATGTCGGGGGTTGGGTGTGACATATGCCAAGGGATGGCTTATCATGGTGGGAGCGAGTAGAATGTCGCCGGTGCCCGGAAGCGGGATAAGGCGTAGACACGTACGCCGATGCACTTTACCCAGGTTGGGGGCTCTCCTTGGAGATAATACCCCTAGTCCTGCTCTGCGGGGTCTCCGCATGATCACTAAGGCACTAGTGAGTACAAGTTGCTCCTTGAGCTGTATGCTAGAGGTTGAAGGAGGCAGGGCTAGCTCTCTTCTCCCTCTATGTGAGTCTAGGTCTATCAACTTTTGGAACCCTTTGCATGGGTGCCCTGGGGGTTTTTATAGGCCTACCCCCCAGGGGTACAATGGTAACTCGGCCGTGTGCTGGGCCCGGATGTCAGTGTCTCTGGCCGCCGGCTTCTTTGCCAGCAGCTGGGGCCCGCCGCCTGGCAGGCCCTCCGTCCAGTCCGGTACGGAGCCGACAGGCCACGTCTGCCGCTGGCGGGTCTGGTTGGTGACTGATCACCATAGTCATGGTGCTAATGACGCGGGCTTGGTCAGGGGAGCATGGATACAGTCCCGCCGCCTGGTGGGAGATCACTGTAGCCACACCGCCCCCTGTCTAGGTGATGTCATGCTGCCCTCGAGGGAGGGTTCGGCCGCCTGCTGGGGGCCGGCCTACCGTAGTTCCGGTTGGTCTGGCGTCGGCCGCCTTCCGGGCTCTCTCTGCTCCGTAGGGGCCTCCGCCTGCGGGCAGTACCCGACAGGCCGTCGTGGGAACAGTGCTCCGCCGGTCAGTAGTGGCATAAAGTGGGAATGGCAACAGTGCCACATCATGCACGGATCTCCGCCGGTACGGGGCACTGTAGCCATGCCAATCCCGGGATTCGGGGGTATGGGGCTACGCTGTAGCCTCTCCCCGTCTTGTCTTCTTGAGGAGGGTGCAAACTCTGAGGTTGCCTGGTGGCCGCCTGCTAGAGGCCGACCTTTCTGGAATCCGTCTGCTAGGAGGCGACTCGTCTTGGTGCCGTCTGCTAGCGCTAAGCCGCCTTCGGGCAGCCGTCCGTTCAGGCCAGCCGGCCACCAGAAGGCGGTGCTCCATTCTGGAGTCTTGCGGGTCGAAGCCGGCCCAAAGTGTTGAAAGGCTCAGGGACCCGGGTTTGCCTACCCATGGCCCAATACTCTTACACTAGTGGGTTGTGCCCCCCTCGGGGCACACCCCAGGTGTTGCTCTGGCCCTTTGGATGTCTTCTGGTCCATAAAAAATCCAAAAAAAAGTTTCATGGCGTTTGGACTCCGTTTGATATTGATTTCCTGTGATGTAAAAAACAAGCAAAAAAGAGCAACCGGCACTGGGCACTAGGTCAATAGGTTAGTCCCAAAAAATGATATGAAGTTGCTATAAACTGATTGTAAAACATCTAAGAATGATAATATAACAGCATGAATACTTCATAAAATATAGATACGTTGGAGACGTATCAGCATCCCCAAGCTTAATTCCTACTCGTCCTCGAGTAGGTAAATGATAAAATAAATAATTTATGAAGTGTGAATGCTAGCAAAGTGCACAAGTCCTATCAATGCCAATTGCAATCACTTCTCCTAGCATCATAACAACAATTCTTTCCTAAAAAACTCCTCGTGTTAAAGTAGCAACCAATTCACATGTTAATGTTCAAACAATGAATTCTCTTGAAACTCAACAACCTATGTTCTTAGTCACCAAGCAATTGTAATTCAATTTATTCAATAGAATTTAAGTAAGAGCTCCACACACTCAACCATCATATAGTCTTCTATGATTGGTAACACTCACCGCATACACATGAGCAAAACGTTTCAACCGGACACATGGAACGATAGGGGCTTATAATTTTGCCTCCCAACGTATTCACCTCAAGGGTGATGTCAACAATAATAACTCATGCTACCCATATCCAGCTGGATATATGTGCCTAGATCTTTCCTCACCATGTGATGCTTGCTGAAAGAGAAAAATAAAAAGGAATAGGGAGAAAAACTTTGACTCTTGCATGAAAGTAAATACATAAAAGTAAAAGATAGGCCCTTCGCAGAGGGAAGCAGAGGTTGCCATGCGCTTTTTGTTTGTATGCTCAACCCCTTAGTGCAAAAGAACGTCACATTATATTGCCCCTTATGATAGCAACCTTTATTATGCAGTTTGTTGCTTTTACTCTTTGCCATCACAAGTTCGTACAACGCTCGATTTTCTCTTACACTAAATGATCTAACACTTCTATAAGCAATTTCTATTGCCTTATTGCACCGATGACAACTTACTTGAAGGATATTGCTCAATCCTTAGGTAGGTATGGTGGACTCTTAAAAATAAAATTTGGGTTTAAGGGTTTTTGGATGCATAAGTAGTATCTCTACTTGGTGCAGAATGTTTGGCTAGCAAAGATGGGGGGCAAGCAGCACATGTTGAAGGATCTATGACAATATAACTTCTATGTGAATATGAACAAACATAAACCATTACGTTGTCTTCCTTGTCCAACGTCAACAATTTTGGCATATAATATTTTGATGGGGGATCACAATCACAAAAGATTACCAAGATAGTGTATTTGCATGTGAAAGTTCTCTTCCTTCTACTAATCATTCATGAATTGCTTGTATGACCAATATTTTGATTGTCAAGCTTCAAAAGATTTCACTTCTAAACCCAATATGAAGCTACCACTAGGCATGATATGGACATATAATTTCAACTTCATGATATTCAATTCATTCAACAATTTACTCATAGGATATAAGTGAAGCACAAGAGTAAATGACAAGCTACTCCAAAAAGTCACAAGTGAAGATCAAACGAGTAGTTAAGTAAATGGGTAGCTATTTGAGAACTCTCTCTTATTTAAAAATTTCAGACCTAAGTATTTTATTAAAATAGCAGGCAAAACAAAAAAAATGACATTCCAAGAATAGCACACATCATGTGAAGAAGCAAAACTTAGGCTCAACCGATACTAACCGATAACGGTTGAAGAAGAAAGGTGGGATGCCTACCAGGGCATCCCCATGCTTAGAGGCTTGAGACTTATTGTAATATTAACTTGGAATTCCTTGGGCATCCCCAAGCTTGAGCTCTTGTGTCTTGTTCATTCCTCTCATAACACAGTTTTCCTAGATCTCAAAAATTTCATCCACACAAAACTCAACAAGAACTCGTGAGATAAGTTAGTATAAATCAATGCAAAAACCTTATCATTCTCTACTGTAGCAAATCACTGAAATTATTATTCAATATTGCATACTAAATGCCTCTGCATATTTAATACTCCTATCCTCTAATAGAATCATTAAACAAGCAAACATATGCAAACATAACAACAATCTGCCAAAACAGTACAATCTATAAAGAATGCAAGATTCATCATACTTCCCTAACTCCAATTTTTTTTGAAAATTTACCACACTGTAGAAAATTTATCAGAGCTTATTATGCAAAAAGTTTCAACATTTTATCACATTCTGACTTTTCTAGGGAATTTTTGCAACAATGATAAACTTTCTGTTTTGAAACAGCAACATGTAGACTTGCAAAATAAGCATGGCAAAGCTATACTTGACATTTTATTGGAAAGAAAGATGCAAAACATTATTCTAAATAACAGAAAGCAAATCCTAACAAAATAAATTTATGCTCCAAGTAAAACACATAGCATGTGACGAATGAAAACATAGCTCCAAGTGAGGTTACCAATAATGTTGGAGGCGGAAGAGGGGATGCCTTCCGGGGCATCCCCAAGCTTAGTTGCTTGGATCTTCCTTGAATATTACCTTGGGATTCCTAGGGCATCCCCAAGCTTAGGGTCTTTTCACTCCTTATTCTCCTCATATTGATATCTCACCAAAAACTTGTAAACTTCAATCACACAAAACTTAACAAAACTTCGTGAGATAGGTTAGTATGATAAAGAGCAAACAATTTCACTTTGGTACTGTTAAAGACAAGGTTCATAATTGTTTCCACACAATTACTACTGTAGCATATCACTTCCATAATTTATATTGAGCAATATAAGCCATAGAAACTAGAAAACAAGCAAATTATGCATTGAAAACAGAATCTGTCAAAACAGAACAGTCTGAAGCAATATGTACTGCAATCATACTTCTTCTATTCCAAAAATTCTGACAAATTAGGAAAACCGAGGGAATTTGTATATCTATCACTTGTAAAACATTCAGATCAAAATCACGTTCCAGTGAATTTTCAAAATTCCTGGACTGAGCGCAATAGTTTCTGTTTTTGCACAGATTCAAGTCAACTATCATCCACACTATCCCAAAAGCTTTACTTGGCACTTTATTGAAACAAAAGCTATAAAACATGATTACCACAGTATCATAATCATGTGAACACACTAAAACAGTAGGGTTAAATGTTGGGTTGTCTCCCAACAAGTGCTTTTGGTTTATGCCTTTTAGCTAGGCCTGATGATTTTAATGATGCTCACATAAAAGTAAAGAATTGAAACACAAAGAGAGCAACATGAATCACATGGCAAGCACATTTAAGCCTAACATACTTCCTATGCATATGGATTTTGTGAGCAAACAATCTATGGGAGCAAGAATCAACTAGCATTGGAAGGCAAAACAAGCATAACTTCAATATTTTCAACATATAGTGAGGAAACTCAATATTATTGCAATACCTACAAGCAAATGTTCCTCTCTCATAATAATTTTAAGTAGCATCATGAATGAATTCAACAATATGGCTATCACATAAATCATTATTTTCATGATGCATAAGCATAGAAATTTTGTTACTCTCCACAGCAAATTTATTCTCATCAATAGTAGTGGGAGCAAACTCAACAAAATAACTATCATGGGAGTGAAAATTAAAATCATGATGACAAGATCCATGGTTATCTTTATTCTTTATAGCACATGTGTCATCACCATAATCATCATAGATAGCAACTTTGTTATGATAGTCAATTGAAGCCTCATCCAAAATGGTGGATTCATCTCTAAATAAAGTCATGACCTCTCCAAATCCACTTTCATCATTATAATCATCATAAATTGGAGGCATGCAATCATTATAACAAATTTGCACATCAAATCATGGGGGACTAAAAATATCATCTTCATCAAACATAGCATCCCCAAGCTTATGGCTTTGCATATCATTAGCATCATAGATATTCAAAGAATTCATACTAACAACATTGCAAGCATGCATGCTCATCATTTATACCAAGCATTCTATTGAATTCT
Organism: Triticum aestivum; assembly: GCF_018294505.1. Lineage (NCBI taxonomy): Eukaryota > Viridiplantae > Streptophyta > Magnoliopsida > Poales > Poaceae > Triticum > Triticum aestivum. The sequence goes on along the minus strand of NC_057810.1, from coordinate 614,059,135 downwards.
TCTTCTATCAATTGAGCACAATTTTCCTTTCCATCATTTTCACGAAATATATTATAAAGATGAATAATATGATGCAACCTCAATTCCATTTTTTTGTAGTTTTCTTTTATAAACCAAACTAGTGAGAAACAAGAAACTAAAAGATTCGATTGCAAGATCTAAAGATATACCTTCATGCACTCACCTCCCCGGCAACGGCGCCAGAAAAGAGCTTGATGTCTACTATGCAACTTTATTATTGTAGACACGTGTTGGGCCTCCAAGCGCATAGTTTTGTAGGACAGTAGCAATTTTCCCTCAGGTGTATGACCTAAGGTTTATCAATCCGTGAGAGGCCTGGGATGAAGATGCACTACAAAAAAAAGACACATCCGTGACATTTTGGGCCGAACAAAATTTTTTTGTCATACATATGACACTTCTATGACGATAATTGTGACAAAACCCGGTATCATCATAGATGTGCTGGGCTCCTACTTCTATGGGAAAAAATCATGACAGAAAATGGGCTTTTCATCCTGGGCGGGCAGGAGACGCAGCTGCATGACATTCTTTGGGTTGTCCATGACGAAAAAACCATGGTAGAAGCGAGGGGGAGAAAAATTTCGAGGAGTTGCCGGTGGGAGGTCGGGGGCCGAGCGATGCGCGTTTCTCTCGTACACGTATGCGCGTGTGTGCGAGGCGTTGGCTCTAACTAAACCCGAGCGAGGCGTTGGGCTCTAACTGAACCTGAGCAATTGCACTGCAGGCTACACATTACTGAACCCGAGCGATCGGTCGATGGATGTTAACTGAACCCGATGGAGCAATTCCTTCTCTACTGCTGCTAACTGAAGCCGATCGATTGGATGAACAGTGAGCGTTGTGGGGGGGTGGATGAACAATGAGCGGTGGTGTTGCCTCTGGATGAACAGGACCCCGTGGTGTGGAGGGATGGATGAACAGTAGACGGTGGAGGGGTGGCCGTGGAGGGGTGGTTGAACAGGATCCCGTGGTGTGGAGGGCTGGATGAACAGTAGATGGTGGAGGGCTGGATGAACAGTAGACGGTGGAGGGGTGGTTGAACAATAGCCGGTGGAGTAGCGCACGATGGAGGCTGGATGAACAGGAGCCCGTGGAGGCTGGAGGAGGTCAACGGTAGCCCGTGGAGGTTGGAGGAGGTCGACGGTGGAGATGAACAGTATCCCGTGGAGTCCCGTTTTGCGGTACGCCACACCCCTCCTGATGAACAGGACCCCCGTTTCGACCGTAGGAGGTCTGATTCCTCCGTTTTGCGGTACATCACACCCCTCCCGATGAACAGGACCCCCGTTTCGACCGTAGGAGGTCCGTTTCCTCCGTTTTGCGGTACGCCACACCCCTCCTGATTAACAAGACCCCCGTTTCGACCATAGGAGGTCCGTTTCCTCCGTTTTGCAGTACTCCACACTCCTCTCGATCAACAGGACCCCGTTTCGAATGTAGGAGGTCCATTTCCTCCGTTGTGCGGTACGCCAGGCCTCGTTTCCATTGCATGTTCCGTCCAAGCCCTCCCGATGAACACGACCACTCATTCCGTTTTGACCCAGCTGGTTGGCTCCCCATGAACACGACGACGACGTTGTTTCTCCATTCCGACCAAGCCATGTACATATGCGCGAGTAGGAGTTCGAGACCCTGCCCGTATGTACGTACGTGGCCTTATTTTCTTTCTTGCACCCTCGCCGCTGTACGTACGTGTACATGCTACGTGCGCGCCTCTACTACGACACGTGCACGCCTCTACATCCACCAGTATATATGTACATACACGTTCGCGACCATAATGACAATGCTACGTACGCTTCGACTAGGTGGGTCCTGACTGCCAGGCACTTCCTTGCGTGCGAAGATGTAGCTGGTGGGTCCTAGCAGTAAGGGGGGCAAATGTTTTTTTTGCCCGGACGCACTTCCTTGCGTGCGAAGATGTAGCTGGTGGGTCCCAGCAGTCAGGGGGAAACATTTTTTCGCGAAATATGGTGGCCCGTCCGGTGGGTCCCTGCTGTCAGGTGGAGGAATAATTATTTTCCGCGTAATAAGGAGGCACTTCCTTGCTGCGGCCGTGGACCCAGTTGTCAGCCTCTCCATGTACGGTCCACGTCCGATGGAAGCCGTTCCTTGACCACGTTGACCATGCCGTGCCGAGAGCACCAGGGCGGTGGACGACAGCGAGGCCTAGGAAGGGGACGCCGCGGAGCCGGGGAAGACGTAGCAGTGTATGCCCACGCGTAGAGGAGTATGAGGGTTCACTGGTTCGCTGCGGTGTGAGGCTGCCATCGCCACAGAATAACAGGGGTGTGGGTGAGTAGAGGGATGGCCTGGCCAGCGGTGGGAGTAGTAGGGGGCGGTGAGGCCTCCACCGCATCGTAGCCGGCCATGGGAGGCAGGAGCACAAGGCACGACCGGCGCTGGTTTGGGCGGCTGGAGCAAGAAGACCAGAGGTTGAAGAAGCACTACGGCCGTTGGATGGACATCGTACGGTCACTGGAGCTAGAATCGTGCATATTGACTAAGTTGACAAAGCCCTCCGTCCCTGTCAACTTAGTAGGCCCGCAAGTCAGCCTGCCACTATACTGGGTCCCAGCTAACAGGGGGAGTATTCTTTTTTTTGTGCGTAATAAGGAGGCACTTCCTTGCGTACGAAGATATAGTTGGTGGGTCCGAGCTGTCAGAGCCGGCCGTGGGGAGGAGGGAGCAGGCAGTCCCGCCGGCGCTTGTTTGAGCGGCTGGAGCAGGAAGAGCAGAGATTGAAGAAGCACGACGGCCGTTGGATGGCCATCCAACAGTCACTGCTTGTGCGTCAACCTTTTTTTAGGAAAGCCTCAAATCTGTGGAAAACAGCATACAGCCCATCTGCCATTATTTTTAATAATTTACAGCCCATTTGCTAATTCTTAAGGTTTTTTTGGAGCCCATATTCTTTTTGTTAGCATTACAGCCCATATTGTGGCCACGGTTAAAAACTTATACGAAATTTTGCATATTTCGGTGCGGTCCGAACTGTTTTTAATCCCGAAATTTCGACTCACATTCAAACTGATTTTAAAAATAAATGTATATCAATATAAAATCCAACAAATTCTCCACGCATAAAAATTAATGTAATTTAAAATCTCGAAATGAAAAAAAAGATATTTGAAACTAATTGCCGGTTTGATGTGTTTTAAAAAAGTACAACCCATTTCTCATTACAGATGGGCCATTTTCTCGGCCAGCCGAATGAAAGCTCTCCTCGTCTTGAAAGATTTGCAGCCCAACAGGCCTGACAAAGCGACTTACTTGGCAAATCACAAAAAAACTGGGCTGTGGCCGTGGACCCAGCTGTCAGCCTCTCCACGTACAGTACTCTTCCGATGGAATGTCGTTGACCACATTGACCACGCCGCGCCGAGAGCACCAAGGCGGTGGACGACGGAGAGGCCTAGGAAGGGGACGACGCGGAGCCGGGGAAGACGCGGCAGTGGATGCCCACGCGAAGAGGAGTACGAGGGTTCACTAGTTCGGCTGTGGTGTGAGGCTGCCGTCGCCGCAGGGCTTGGCTAGCGGTGGGAGTAGTAGGGGGCGATGAGGCCTCAACGGCAGCACAACCAGCCACTGGAGGCAGGAGCAGGCGGTCTCCCCGGCGCTGGTTTGGGCGGCTGGTGCAAGAAGAGCAGCGATTGAAGAAGCAGCAGGACCGTTCGATTCAAATCCAACGGTTACTGCTGCTAGAATCGTTTGTTCACTAAGTTGACAAGCCCTGCGTACGCGTCAATGTAGTAGGCCTACAGGTCAGCCTCCCAACCGGTGTGCCCCAGATGTCAGTGGGAGGAATCATTTTTTTCGTGTAATAAGGAGGCAGTTGATTGCGTGCGGCCAGGCCAGCGGTGGGAGTAGGGTGGGCCGAGGAAGCCTGCGCGGCATCACAGCGGGCCACAAGAGGAGGGAGCATGCAGTCCCGCCGGCGCTAGTTTAGGTGGCTGGAGAAGGAAGATCAGAGGTTGAAGAAGTACGGTGGCTAGAATCGTGTGTTCACTGACAAAGCCTTGCATAAACAAGTCAGCCGCCCGTTTTCCATTTTTAGAATTGCCGGCCATTTTCTGGTCAATACCAGGGTCAAAAAATTAACTAAATATGTGGGAAATTTTTGCTGGGGAATGAAATATTCTTAATCCAAAAATAAATAGACATACTAAAACAAATTTAAAAATAAATTAGTACTATGTCATGTTAAATCCAATGAAATACGTATAAGATATCACTGAAGAACAAAATTCAAAAAAAACTAATATCCCATTTGCTATAATTTTTTTGGAATTTTCAACCCCTTTTGATATTACTTTTAACAGACATTGACCATACTCTTTGGCCAGGACAGAATGCATCCCTCCTCCTCTTGAAAGATTTGAAGCCCAGTAATTCGGAGAAAACAAATAGGCCTAACTTGTGTATTCTTCAAAAAGAAATACTGGGCTACCTATTTTCCCAAAGAACTGGTGCATGAGCATTTAGCTTTATTTATTTATTTACTTATTTATGTTTAGGGGACCATGAGCATGTACCTGGGCCGGATTCATGTGAGAGCCTCCCTTCCAGTTAATTATGGGCTTCTCTATTGGGCCTTCATCAGTGGGCTGCATGTTATCAACAAGTGGAAAATGTGTTCCGTACGAAAAATAGTATGAGCTACGTACGGTACGGGGCACTAAAGGATCGAACCGTGCAACGACTTCCAAAACATTGTGTTTGTCGTTCTAACAACACATTTATTCAACCAACAGACGAAATATACTACTGATTGTACATTGAAAACAGCAGCAGCAGCAACCAGGGCTGGGGGTGCAACAGAAGCAGTAAGCAGGCCAGAAGAGTGAAGACGCAGCTCTCTCTTCCAAACCAAACATCAGCCATCATTACAAAAGGGCTACCAAAAAAGAACAAGTGTATGCATCAAACTAAATAAAGATCCTACTACACCAAGTGTACGCATCTAACTAACTGGCTCAGTTAGACGTTACTATTTATTAAGCTGTGGAGATTGGCTGACGGCTTGAACCAGATGGGTGCCTGACGGGGGAAACTCCAGCCAGCAGGTCGAAGTCTGATACTTGCGACCCTCTCTCCTACTTTGGGCTGCAGAGCGTGGCGGCACATATCAGGGTATGGTGCATGCAGAGACGCATGGTACGCTGTGTACACACAGTTTTGCCTGATGAACGAAACCGCGCTGCCATCATGATCCTTGCCGTCGGTTATCTCCTGGTTAATCGGATAATTCAGTCCGACAAACAGAGAGCGTGTACCAAGGCTACTTACCAGCCTCCAGTCAAAAATTCCTGAAGGCCCAGAGAAGCTGGGATCCTGCTCAAAGACCTTGCAGTGACTGTGATTGTATTCCGCGAAACAACACGTCCGGTACGTGCGAACGATCATCAATCTTTCGCCGTCGTCTGATCGAGCCAGGAACCACTTGCAACTGCCATGCCGCTTTTCTTTGAAAGGTTCTGGGATTAGGAACGGTAGGGACGCCAGGCGGCCTACAACATCATATCAAGTTGGAGTCAAATAAAAAAGGGTTCTTGATTTAGTCAATCTTAAGAACAACATGTTATGAGCATGAATATTTTTTCAGTAAATGTTGACAGTAATATAAGCAAGCCATCATGATATCATAGGAAAGAAACATACTGCTATAACAGCCGTTTGTAGCGATGACTGGAGTAGGCCAGCAATACGTCCAGCCATAGAAGGAGTCGACAACGTAAATGATGCCCTTGTGTTCAATGGCATCAGAGAACCATGGAGGATGTATGATCCTGCGATGGACGTGCAGATTTATCCACTTACCGCAGTGACCTATCAGATAGGCGAGACCGCGGTTGAAGAATGCAATTAGCCTGAAATCTTTATAATTCGCAGATCTTGTGGGCACTTGGCAGATTATAACCTTGAGAAAATCAAACTTGGTATCATGTTGGCTACTGTAAGATTCCGAGTATTCTAGGCCGCGGTGCCAAAGCAGTGCAGTGTTAATCGAAGGAAGGGGGATCAATCGCCGGGTGTAGACCTCCACGAGCATCCAGCTGCCGCGATCGTCGACGAGCACCATCCAAGACGTGTTCATGCCGTCCCAGTACACACCGTTAATGTAGCTGAGGCTGACGGGGATCGGATCACAGTGAAGGGGGTTGATGCTCGCCACCCTACGATCGTTATGCTGCGTGACATGCCATTTCTGAAGATCAGGCGGCATCAGCAAGCAAGGAGCTGGCTTAAAAAGCTCCGGCCTGAGGGCTTTGAGTAAACGGTACAGCCCCGACGAGCACGCGGCGAGCGGGATGGTACTGAGATTGTCCACACGCGAAACAATGAGCTTGATTACCTCTGTGGGGAGTGAATTCCAGCCACTCTTTCGGTGGACGCTGCTCGGTTCTGCCATTGTTAGTGCTTGGGTTTCGGACGAGGGGGGGAGGCGCCTTAGCGGGGATGGAAGCTTGGACAATATTATGTGCGGACAAAGATGGAGAAGCGAATATGTGATGCGGGAAGTGGACAGGTGATGATGACTACAGCACACCGCTTGACTTACGAGACACATACCAGCTGCATAGGGTCATATCGATGCCAGACAACTTGCTTGAGTGATCACAGTACTGGTACTCCCTATAGTACCTACCACAGTACTATGCCCTAGCTTGCTAGAGTAGAGTAGTAGAGTAGGACTCTGCTCTACTACTAGCACCGGAGGAGTAGTATATTCTAATCTAAAATAGTTACAAACTTCAATGCCCGATCCTGGAACGACTACGAACTGTGCTCAAAGACAATGTCTATGTGGTGTTTGGACTTATATGCAAAAAAAATAGCAAGATGCCCGTGCATTGCACGGCACACCATCATCACCAACTCGGTATTTTCTCTACTCCTACTCCTATAAAAGACTCAGTTGGTGATGATGGAGGCCAGGAGACGTGTTCAGCCAGGCGTGCAGCGGACGGCGCAACACTATTCGATTTGTTATAAAAAAAGGTAGTAGAGATAGAGACATAGGGAGGAGCATGAGGTAAGGCCTTATCTGTAAATGTGGAGAGAGGTGCGGGTATCTTTTGTAAAATTGTCATAGTTGGCTTTCTATCCATGAGATATAGATCAGACGGTCTATATTACAAGATGGCAGGCATACCATCATCACCAACTCGGTTTTCTATAAGAGTAGATATATATAGATATAGATAGATAGAGACTAGGGAGTACTAGTAAGGACACCATCTACTGCTTCGTGTGCTACTCCTGCACTCCATTCGGCGGCCGCAACGTCCCCTACAGCCACTCCCTCCTGTCCTCCATTCGGCGGGCGCTGTTGAAATCTGGGGAGCGCACTCTCGCGACTGCTGGCAGCCACGACTTCACCAACGATGACTTCTTCCCCGACCTCGGCAACCTCTTCCTCAACGACATGGGCGACAACCTCAACGCCAACGGTGCTGCTCCTGTTGCACCGTATGTGTTTCTGTCCTTCCTGTTCGAAATCATGGTAGAATTCATGTTTCTACTCTATATCCTACTACTATGCTAGTACACATGATTAATTTCATCTCTGTTATAGCCATCATGATTTATTTTGTGCTTACTCAGATTAAATCTCGTAGTAACTTGCTCATATATTCAACTGGCGCAACGTCCCCTACAGCCACTCTCGGTTCATGGACGGCCTGGTCGATGCCTCCAAGGGAGCCCTTCGTCCACTACTATGAGTGCCCGATACCATTTTGTGGCTCGCCGGCGGACATGGTGCATCACCTCACGGATACGTGCAGCGGTCACTGCTGGCCCTTGGCGGAGAACATCAAGTACGACACGTGCTACCGGTTCACCATGCCGGAGTCGCTAGAGGATCACCGCCGCCTGCTAGTCTCGGAGGAGGACGACAATGTCTTCCTCTTGATCGTGGGCACCGGTGAGGCCCGTGCAGGCCGCCGCCCCGTCTCTGTAATGTGCGTTAGGGGGGTCGCCGCTGACGCTTACATTGACACGAGGCAGATGTACGGGTGCGTGGTCAGTGTTACTACCCCTCCGGGTCGCGTGGGCGGCGACACCGGCCTCATTGGACAGACTTGGACTCTGGGGAGCTGGGACTATCCCGCCAATGTGGACTTGGAAAACCCATGGCATCCGTTCCATCCTTTACCCGCCGACTCGGTGCACGGGGACTCCAATGAGGTTCACCTGGACATATGCATTATCAAGTGCACTTAGAAAACTTGTAGTGTGTGTGGGCGCTTATGGCCCGTGTCTTTGCTGCTTTTGATTCTGTAAGCTTGTCGTTAAACTTGAGTGGCTTTCGCCGCAGTCCTTCCTTTGGACTGCTCCTCTCAGTGAGCTGATGTAAGACACTTTGGGTTTCATATCACAAAATGGAACCGGGGAGGAGCCTCCCTGTTCTTCTAAAAAAATACGCATTATCAAGTTAAATGTTGATTATTAGTCTTTGCTCAATGTAATCCATTGTCTAAGCATGTGGAGACTTCCATGCATGATCTTTCTCTATTTGAGTATCACGCTTGAATAAAAGTGTATCCGTTTATGGTTTAGTCTAGAATCTTCCATGTATGATTTTTTACTACAGTACTGGTGAAAGACTTACGATGAACCATTTCTTACATCTCCTCTGCCCCCTTGCAAGTCATCCTGATTTAATCCCTCCGTCTAGGTGTATAAGGGCATGGTTAATATTACTTAATAGTACAGCCAACTGTTGACTATAAGAAAGTGCCATGTCATCTGTAGCCAACATGTATAACAATCGATACTCAAAAACTAATTCTTAAAGATCATTTCTTGCAAAGCACAATAAGTGTTATTTCTTCACAAGTTTTGGATGCAGGTTGAACAGTTGAACGCTTTTGTTTGCAAAAGGTACCTTTTTATCTATTTCACCCAGATGTTTGTGAGCTCTAGAGATGAGATAATATCCGAAGAAACCTATCGATACACGTTACACATGAGATGACCCCCACATCCTTTGTCAAATTAAACAACTCCCCGATAAATGCATTTCACTCTTCGGTGCAACGCACGGGCACCTAACTACTATAGATTAGTACGACCAAAAATTGAACTAACATTACATATAGTACGATAAATACTGATGCATGTCACCTAAAATTATATCATTCAAAACTATGTTCAAATACGAATCCAACGATATAGTTTTTGTTGACATGCACTAACATTTTGTCAATTAAATCTTGAGTCAAATTCAATGGGGGACTAATAAACCATGACCGATGTAGTACAAGTGTAGAGGCCGGCGTTGCACGGGAGTCTCACCTCTCACCCCGCTCGTGGAGCGGCAGTAAAGCTGTCATATCACAAAACCCAACCACTCCCAGTAATAAATGGCCTGGTAAAATAAACGGACAAGCAACCATCACATCCCTCCGTCTTTTTTGCATTTCATCTCTCTGCATTTACTTTCTCCGGTCCATCTCCCACACTCGATCCCTAGCTACTACTCCTAGGGCTAGTTCTTCTGGCGGCTTCCCCAGCTTTTCCCACAAGACTAGTCACAGTGGAGAGTAACAATAAGGCGCCTCACTCATTTATTTGGGCTTCTAAACTACTACTCCGTCCTGGTTTATTCCTCACCATTGTAATTTATGCTAAAATTTGATCAAAGATTTAACTGATAAAATCTTACTCAAAACACTTAGGCGCGGTGCATCTAGGTGTGTAAGTCATCTTACGAAAACCAAATAATCCCAAAACACTTAGGCACGGTGCATTAACTTCTACCTCGTTTCTTGTTTCTTGACATATCAACCAATAAGAGATAAAGAGTGTGCATGCTTTTAATGACTTGAGATATCAAACACGACATGCAGTGGTTAGTTCATTGCATGCAATACTATTAATTAGCAAATAAACATTAACGTTTCTCGTTTTCTCCTCCTCCTTGGTCACGGTGCACAGTCTAAGATGACTTACTCACCTAGACGGATGGAGTAGTGCATGTGACATGCACTAACATTTCATTAGTTAAATTTATGATCAAAATTTGACACAGATTACGATGGGGACCAATAAACCAGGACAGAGGTAGTAGTTATGGGATTACTAATCTAGAAGCCTAAAAGAACTGGCCCCTGGTACTCCTACTAGTAGTAGTACTCAAGTTGGAATTCCAATTGCACGGCACAACTTGTTAGGCAAAAAATTCGATACAGGCTGTAGGAAGCGGTTTGGGAATTTGCATGCCTTTCCAACCAGTGAGATGCTCCGTACAAAGTACGACAGAGAAATAACCACAGAGAAGGAAGCTAAAAGTAAACAATCAAACGAGCATTTTTGCATTTGTTTTGCATTTAATCGTTTCACAAGCTTGACTAGTGTTGTTTTTCTACTTTTACAAAAACCGCATCGTAATGTTAAAACGTGCATTTGCACGTACATAAGTAATAGTAGTACTCCCTCCGTCTAGGTGTACAAGTCTTCCCTCCTTCTTGGTCACCGTGCACAACCAAAGATGACTTATTGACCTGGACGGAGGGAGTAGCACAGTCTGCAAGCATATATCGAGAGAGACGTGTAGTCCGATAGTATATAGTAAAGTTTGTGCTATATGCATGTACTTGCAAAATGCGTAATAATACACAACATTTCCAAACTTTCCCTTTTACATACTTAATTAAGGACGCTAAAAATTCTTGAACGTTCGGGATTTATCATTTGCATCCCAAAACTAATGAGATCGCCTTATGAAACAAAAATTATACTCCTCCTAAAAGCCACAAAACTCGCAGGAGCGCTTGCAGCGCGCCACGAGTGCCCTGGTGTGCGGTCGTTTCCAAGTGCACTGACACAACACCTCTTCCTCAGCCTCGCAACTCGTGAGGTGCTGATTGGCGGCTTGCCGGCGGGCGAGCGCGATCTCACCGGTGTGGTGATCCGGCGCCAACAGGTACTCCTCCTGGCTGGAAGCGTGCACCCAGTCCACGTACCGCCAAGCATAGATGAGGCGCTTGGGCCCGACTGCACTCAGGGCGTTGGCATGGGCGTCCTCCGCCACCCTCACGGCCCTCGCACGAGCCTTCTGCCAAAGAACCAATTGCTTGACTCTCTCGGACGCGACATAGATCTCCCAGAAAGCTTGTTGCGCGGTCTGCTATTCTCCGCATCTATTTTGGCACGCTCTGCTGGAGGCAAAGCCTCCCACAAGGCGACATCCATTTCTTTCCAGAGCTCCTCAAGGCTAGGGGGCTCGGCGGGCGGCACGGCGTTCTCCTCGTAGCGGGGAGCCGACGCGTCCTCCGACGCGCGTGCTGGCGAGATTGGGAACGCCGACGCATCCACCTCGACGCGTCGCGGCGAGGAGCGGAACGCCGATGCGTCCTCCTCGACTAGTGGCGGTGAGGAACGGAACGGCGACGTGTCGCGTCGCGGCGAGGGGCGGAACACCGACGTGTCCTCCTCGACTAGTGGCGGCGAGGAACGGAACAGCGACGCGTCGCATAGTGGCGAGGAGCGGAACGCCGACGCGTCCTCCTCGACTAGTGGCGGCAAGGAACGGAACGACAATGCGTGACTGTCCGCGCGGTGCAGCGAGGGGCTCCTAGGGCTTGGGAGGGGCGATGCCATGGTGGTCGACGTGAGAGGGAGGGGGAGGAGATAGCGATGTCGTGGGAGGCGCAGTATTTATAGCGAGCAATGGCACACCTACGTAAGATATGGACTGAGCTGCACTGACTTAACTGCAGGTCCAGTTGCGTCACTGACATGTGGGCCAGTACACTGCTGGGCCCTTATGTCAGTGACCCAATGCACCTGAAGTTAAGTAAAAGCTACGTGGGCATATTTGTTGGAGTAAATTACGAGGGAGCGAAGGGGTGGAAGTATTGCTGGTCACAACAGATTGGACGAGCGTGGGGGGAGGATAGTCATGCATGCAGATTTTTTCACACGGGGTGGAGTGGTGGGACCACCGGGGGGAGAAGGAGAGTTTGGCACGCATATTGTTTCCACACATGGAGAGGAAAAGATTTGGAGACGAACAGGCTTCCTGCAGGTATGGGAAACGGTGCATAATAAGTCATCTTGCATGTCGGGCTAGGTATAATCTCAAGTCATTAAAAACATACACGCCCCACACATGTTCATATTTCAAGGTGCACTAAATTATTGCATGCGATGATTAAGGCTGGCCATCATGGTGGTATCTTAGCTGGTATCATGCACGCGGGAATAGCAAACATGCTGATGTGGCAAAGAATTAAAGAAGAGAGGGGGGTTAGAGTAACTAGTGTTCATGCATGCATCGGTAAACACATTTTTTTGTGAAGAACGAGAGCATTAGTTGAGTACTTTTGCAGACTTCAAAAACTATTCCACCGCCTCTACTATCTTGCTAAGAGTAGGTGAAATTTTTGAGTCAAGCCCTTTAAACTAGAAGGGACGTAGTGGTACTCTAATAGCTAGGTGTGTAAGTCATCTTACGAAAACCAAATAATCCCAAAACACGTAGGCGTGGTGCATTAACTTCTACCTCGTTTCTTGTTTCTTGACATATCAACCAATAAGAGATGAGGGTGTGCATGCTTTTAATGACCTGAGACTATCAAACATGACATTCAGTGGTTAGTTCATTGCATGCAATACTATTTAATTAGCAAATAAACATTAATGTCTCTCGTTTTCCCCTCCTCCTTGGTCACGGTGCACAGCCTAAGATGACTTACTCACCTAGACGGAGGGAGTATCAACATTCACAATGTCAAATCAATATTTTTACACTCATTACAAAACGTAGTTCTTATACTCATTATAATCAGTATTGTAGATATTAATATTTTTAGTATAAATTTGGTCGTGGGATTTCATTGATGCCTGTCAAAGCATGGAGGAAGCGGAGCTTACGGCTTGCATTGCCGGTCTCTCCATAGGTATTTCTCTTCATAATCCTGTAATTTTAGAGACTGATTGCGCTTTTGTGGTAGCGTCTCTTGCATCGGGGGACTATGACATGTCTGCTATGCATGACCTGAAGATGAAAGCGTTGAGCATCTCGAAGTTGATCAACAATCTTCAATTGTCAAAGATTAGCCGTTCGGCCAATAAGGTGGCACACTTAATTGCTAAGTATAGCTTTGACAATAGATTTGATGGTATTCTTGTAAATAACATACCGCCCTATGTGGTGAATATTGTATCGAATGAGTGTACTGGTGTGGCTGGTTAATTAATATAAGGTGGTGTTCAAAAAAAGTATATATTTGGTCAAACACTTTGCAAACGGTTGATGGGAGTAAAAAGGACCAGAGGGAGTATCATGCATGCGGAGTAGGCAAAAAAAATTGCTCATTTATAGCCGGTCGAAGTCTCAAAGGGCGCGACCGCGCGAGGGAGGCGAAGGTCGTGGGAGGCACGACGGTTGACGGAATTAACTGAAGTTACATCCACACGCCGGCATGGCGTGCAAACAGGCAGAAGCTATACCGTCAGGCCTATGATATGGGTCTAGTAGACATGACATCTAGTGGGTCCCGCATAGTTCTCAAGAACTCTTTGGGGGCTTGCAGCTGTTTATCCACCGGGCAAGCCAGCAACCCCACGCTGTTCGCACGCCCTACTTGTCCCCATCTTCTACCTCACAACAGTTCGCTCCCAGTCGTCCCGTCCTTTCACATTAGTTCGCTCCCAGTTTTTGCGGGGTACAACAGTTCAACTTCTCCTAACCCTCCTCCAAAATCCATGGCCCCCCAAATCTCCATGGTCGCCGCTGAGTACTAGGTTAGAGCCATCACCGGCGATCAGTTCATCATCATCTACGCACGTGGATCCACGACGGTGAAAGCATGGCTTGATCGCTTCCTACGCATGTTCAACAGTTCAACGGATGAGTGGGTCGCTGGGCTAGATGTTGAGTACACCACAGTCCTGGGATGAGAGAAGGATCTAAAGGAAGAAGAGAGGAAGAAGACCGTCGTGATCCAGGTTTGCGTACGTAACATTTGCTTGGTCTACCACATATGCCATGCCGACGTTGAGTGCCAGGATTTTAAGAACATCCTCAAGGACAAAAGAGTGAAATTCGTTACTGTAGGATTTAAGAACGACAGGGATGTCCTGCGTCAGATAGGTCTTGTTGTAGGCCAGCCCTTCGATCTCCAGAAGGCAAGCCTGGTGTCCTCCTCTCAACCTTCAATGCTGACCCTGGCAGCAGCCATGATTGATCCTTCATATGCTAAACTGAAGAAACCTCGTCACGAGTTTCATCATGCATGGGAGTCGAAGACATTAGATGAAGATCGCATCATGTACGCAGCAATGGATGCCTACCTTTGTTTAAATATCTACATGGGTTGGATGAAGAAGCAGAGCCCAGTGTCCGGTTCAAGAAAAGAAGCATCGGCGAAGAGGAAGAGGAAGAGGGACGAGGACAAAGTCGAGGACGTGGACTCGGACTCCGAGTAGGTGGCAGTGCCGTCGCTCATGCTGGTTCTACTGCAGTGTCAAGGGGACTAGTTTCTTAGTTTATTTTCAAGGGTGTGTTGTGCTGAGGCCCCAACAGAACTATTTTTATGTTCTTTCTTGTTATTTGAACTCTTTAGTATGTAGAGTAGTACTAGTACTATGTCTTACTACTGTTCTTCTTGCAGTTGGTACTACTGCTCGTACCTTCGTGTTCCTACTGTACTTAATACGTTCGTACTAGTAGTATAATTTGGGTCAGTCGATTTGTGAAAGAAGTTCGACGGAGCGAAGGAAGAAGACAACAGAAGAGGAGGAAGAAGCCCTTCTAGCCATCCATGTTGCATGAAACGGCTCACATGAGTCGACTGACCCAAATTTCTCCTTCAGATTGCAAGATCCATGTGGCATTCAAGGTCTCGAAGGTAGATTCTGCGTCCGCACCCGGTTTGTGGGCTCGACGCACGCGCGACCGGATTCTGCCGCGACAGCCACCATGCGCGGCTCCTCCGCGCGGGCGGAGACGACAATGACACACTAGTTCCTCCTCGCCGGCGTGCTGGAGCACGCGCTCGTCCTCCTCTTCGTACGCTGTGTGCATAGACGCGGCTTCACCAGCTGCTCACGTGCTTGGTAGCGCGGCGGCATGGCGATGAGGGACTACAGACGATGTGAGCGGGCGAGCCTTCGGCTTCATGGCACAGGGATGGCGGAGACACGGCGGTGATGGACGAGAAATTGTTATCCGGAGCAGGCGGGCGCTAGCATGCGCAACACCGGCGGCGGCATATTGATGAGTGCGCGTATGGGAGCTTACTTTAGTTTTATATGAGGTTGGTCAAACTTAAAAGAAAACCGTACCAGTACACGTAAACATTAGACTTAGGCAGCGCTTTTATTAAAAAAAATTGAAGTTAGTACCACAGCCACGATACGGAATCCTATGCAAGCGAGTGAACCGTGGCCGTGCGGTCGATCGAAGGTGCGTCACCGTGTCGCGCTCAAAGGACATCCACAGAACCTTTTTGTGTGTGTGAAAACAATCCTCCAATATTACTCAACTTTTTTTCCTGGGAAAGTTCTTGACGCTGCAATATTTCCATATATTTGAATTTAGCTCCAGTTTGTGTTTATTTGGATTTGGACGTTTTAGGTGCGCCCTATTTTTTCTAATACTTATTTTGTGTGTGTGACTATGAGAGAACGTGTGTATGTGTCCATATGTGTGTTGTGGCGGAAGGGCAATGTGGAGACGGTGTGCGTGTGATACAGACATAGAGAGGTGTGAATGTGCAAATGATCATGCATGAGTGAGACATAGACAGATGACGATACGTTGTGTATACATGAGAGAACGGTCTTCTAGTTTACTTGTGTGTGTGTGTGTCTGTGTGTGTGTGTGTGAGAGAGAGAGAGAGAAGAGAGAGAGAGACAGAGAGAGAGGAGCATCCGTAACACAACAACCATCTCTCTTGATTCGTCTGTCCCTCGCACGATCGCATGCAACATATGCATCAACGCGCACATTTTGACACCCTCACTCGGCCCCTACCCACCTCAAGGCCCGCACAATCTCTTCCTGAATACCCATTTCTCTCCTTAGGTTTGTTTTCGCTCAATATCTAACACACACACACACGCGCGCGCGCAGCACAACACACACGCACACACTCCCCCGAGCACACAATTCATCCCCATCCAAGGTTATACGGCGACCACTCTCGCTTGTGCTTCTTTGCACCCCAACATGCACGACACCTCAATCTTCAAAGAGGGCATCGAGCAGATCGAAGACGGCGACCACACCGCGCTAGAGAATGTTGGGGAACGTAGTAATTTCAAAAAATTTCCTACGTACACGCAAGATCATGGTGATGGCATAGCAATGAGAGAGGAGAGTGTTGTCCACGTACCCTCGTAGACCGTAAGCGGAAGCGTTATGACCACGCGGTTGATGTAGTCGTACGTCTTCACGATCCGACCGATCCAAGTACCGAATGTACGGCACCTCCGAGTTCAGCACAAGTTCAGCTCGATGACGTCCCCCAGGCTTCAATCCAACAAAGTGTCGGGGATTAGTTCCGTCAGCACGACGGCGTGGTGACGATGATGATGTTCTACCAGCGCAGGGCTTCGCCTAAACTCTGTGACGATATGATCGAGGTGGAATATGGTGGATGGGGGCACCGCACACGGCTAAGGAACGATCCGTAGATCAACTTGTGTTTCTATGGGGTGCCCCCCTCCCCCGTATATAAAGGGGGAGAGGAGGAGGGGGCCGGCCTAAGGGGAGGCGCGCCCTAGGAGGGGGAAACCTACTCCAAGTAGGTTTGCCCCCTCCCTTTCCTATTCCAAGAAGGAGGGGGAAGGAAGAAGTGGGAGAGAGGGACCCCCCCCCTTCCTTGTCCTATTCGGACTCAAGGGGAGGGGGCGCGCCTCTTGCCCTGGCCGGCCCCTCTCTCTCCACTAGGTCCCATCAAGGCCCATTACTTCCCGGGGGGTTCCGGTAACCCTCCGGTACTCCGGTTTTTCTCTGAAAACACCCGGAACACTTCCGGTGTCCGAATATAGTCATCCAATATATCAATCTTTATGTCTTGACCATTTCGAGACTCCTCGTCATGTGCGTGTTCACATCCGGGACTCCGAACAACCTTCGGTACATCAAAACTTATAAACTCATAATAAAACTGTCATCGTAACGTTAAGCGTGCGGACCCTACGGGTTCGAGAACTATGTAGACATGACCTAGAACTATTCTCGGTCAATAACCAATAGCGGAACCTGGATGTTCATATTGGTTCCCACATATTCTACGAAGATCTTTATCGGTCAAACCGCATAACAACATACGTTGTTCCCTTTGTCATCGGTATGTTACTTGCCCGAGATTCGATCGTCGGTATCCAATACCTAGTTCAATCTCGTTACCGGCAAGTCTCTTTACTCGTTCCGTAATACATCATCTCATAACTAACTCATTAGTTACAATGCTTGCAAGGCTTAGGTGATGAGTATTACCGAGAGGGCCCAGAGATACCTCTCCGACAATCGGAGTGACAAAACCTAATCTCGAATTATGCCAACTCAACATGTACCTTTGGAGACACCCATAGAGCACCTTTATAATCACCCAATTACGTTGTGACGTTTGGTAGCACACAAAGCGTTCCTCCGGTAAACGGGAGTTGCACAATCTCATAGTTGCAGGAACTTTGTATAAGTCATGAAGAAAGCTATAGCAACATACTAAACGATCAAGTGCTAGGCTAACAGAATGGGTCATGTCAATCACATCATTCTCCTAATGATGTGATCCCGTTAATCAAATGACAACTCTTTTGTCCATGGCTAGGAAACTTAACCATCTTTGATTCAACGAGCTAGTCAAGTAGAGGCATACTAGTGACACTATGTTTGTCTATGTATTCACACATGTATTATGTTTCCGGTTAATACAATTCTAGCATGAATAATAAACATCTATCATGATATAAGGAAATAAATAATAACTTTATTATTGCCTCTAGGGCATATTTCCTTCAGTCTCCCACTTGCACTAGAGTCAATAATCTTGTTCACATTGCCATGTGATTTAACACTAATATTCACATATGTATGTGATTAATACCCATAGTTCACATCGTCATGTGATCAACACCCAAAGGGTTTACTAGAGTCAATAATCTAGTTCACATCGTTATGTGATTAACACCCAAAGAGTACTAAGGTATGATCATGTTTTTCTTGTGAGAGAAGCTTAATCAACGGGTCTGTCACATTCAGAGCCATATGTATTTTGCAAACATTCTATGTCTTCAATGCTCTGCATGGAGCTACTCTAGCTTAATTGCTCTCACTTTCAATATGTATCCATATTGAGACTTAGAGTCATCTAGATCAGTGTAAAAGTTTGCACCGATGTAACCTTTTACAACAAACTCTTTTATCACCCCCATAATCGAGAAACATCTCCTTAGTCCTCACTAAGGATATTCTTGACCCATGTCCAGTGATCTACTTACTAGATCAAAATTGTATTCCTTTGCCAAACATAGAGCAAGGTATACAATAGGTATGGTTCACAACATAGCATACTTTATAGAACCTATGACTGAGGCATAGGGAATGACTTTTCATTCTCTTTCTATTTTCTGCAATGGTCGGGTCTTGATTCTTACTCATCTTCACACCTTGTAACACAGGCAAGAACTCCTTCTTTGACTGTTCCATTTTGAACTATTTCAAAAATTATCAAGGTATGTACTCATTGAAAAATCTTATCAAGCGTCTTGATCTATCTATATAGATCTTGATGCTCAATGTGTAAGCAGCTTCACCGAGGTCTTGCTTTGAAAAACTCTTATTCAAGTATCCTTTCATGCTATCCAGAATTTCCATATCATTTCCAATTAACAATATGTCATCCACATATAATATTAGAAATGCTGCAGAGCTCCCACTCACTTTCTTGTAAATACAGGCTTCTTCAAAAGTCTGTATAAAACCATATGCTTTGATCAACTCATCAAAGCATATATTCCAACTCCGAGATGCTTGCACCAGTCCATAGATGGATCGCTGGAGCTTGCACAATTTGTTAGCACCTTTTAGATTTGACAAAACCTTCTGGTTGCATCATATACAACTCTTCTTTAAGAAAACTAAGGAATGCAGTCTTGTTTATCCATTTGCCAGATTTCATAAAATGCGGCAATTGCTAACATGATTCAGACAGACTTAAGCATAGATACGAGTGAAAAACTCTCATCGTAGTCAACACCTTGAACTTGTCGAAAACCTTTTGCGACAATTCTAGCTTTGTAGATAGTAACACTATCAGCGTTCGTCTTCCTCTTGAAGATCCATTTAATCTCAATGTCTCGCCGATCATTGGGCAAGTCAATCAAAGTCCATACTTTGTTTTCATACATGGATCTTATTACAGATCTCATGGCCTCAAGCCATTTTGCGGAATCTGGGCTCACCATCGCTTCTTCATAGTTCGTAGGTTCGTCATGGTCTAGTAACATAACTTCCAGAACAGGATTACCGTACCACTCTGGTGCGGATCTTACTCCGTAAGACCTACGAGGTTCTGTAGTAACTTAATCTGAAGTTTCATGATCATCATCATTAACTTCCTCACTAATTGGTGTAGTATTCACAGGAACAGATTTCTGTGATGAACTACTTTCGAATGAGGGAGCAGGTACAGTTACCTCATCAAGTTCTACTTTCCTCCCACTCACTTCTTTCGAGAGAAACTCCTTCTCTAGAGAGGATCCATTCTTAGCAACGAATGTTTTGCCTTTGGATTTGTGATAAAAGGAGTACCCAATAGTTTCCTTTGGGTATTCTATGAAGACGCACTTTTCCGATTTGGGTTCGAGCTTATCAGGTTGAAAAACTTTTTCATATAAGCATCGCAACTCCAAACTTTAAGAAACGACAGCTTAGGTTTACTGCTAAACCATATTTCATACGGTGTCGTCTCAACGGATTTAGATGGTGCCCTTTTTAAACGTGAATGCAGCTGTCTCTAATACACAACCCCAAAACAATAGTGGTAAAACCGATAAGAGACATCATAGATCGCACCATATCCAATAAAGTGCGGTTACGACGTTCGGACACACCATAACGTTGTGGTGTTCCAGGTGGCGTGAGCTGTGAAACTATTCCACATTGTTTTAATTGAAGACCAAACTCGTAACTCAAATATTCGTCTCCGCGATCAGATTGCAGAAACTTTATTTTCTTTTTATGATGATTTTTCCACTTCACTCTGAAATTCTTTGAACCTTTCAACTATTTCAGACTTATGTTTTCATCAAGTAGATATACCCATATCTGCTCATATCATCTTGTGAAGGTCAGAAAATAACGATACTTGCCACGAGCATCAACACTCATTGGATCGCATACATCGGTATGTATTATTTCCAATAAGTCAGTAGCTCGTTCCATTGTTCCGGAGAACGGAGTTTTAGTCATCTTGCCCAATAGGCACGGTTCGCAAGCATCAAATGATTCATAACCAAGTGATTCCGAAAATCCATCTTTATGGAGTTTCTTCATGCGCTTTACACCGATATGACCCAAACGGCAGTGCCACAAATAAGTTGCACTATCATTATTAACTTTGCATCTTTTGTCATCAATATTATGAATATGTGTATCACTACGATCGAGATCCAACAAACTATTTTCATTGGGTGTATAACCATCGAAGGTCTTATTCATGTAAACAGAATAACAATTATTCTTTAACTTCAAATGAATAACTGTATTGCAATAAACATGATCAAATCATATTCATGCTCAACGCAAACACCAAATAACATTTATTTAGGTTCAACACTAATCCCGAAAGTATAGGGAGTGTGCGATGATGATCATATCAATCTTGGAACCACTTCCAACACAGATCGTCACTTCACCCTCAACTAGTTTCTGTTTATTCTGTAACTCCTGTTTCGAGTTACTAATCTTAGCAACCGAACAAGTATCAAATACTCAGGGGTTACTATAAACACTAGTAAGGTACACATCAATAACATGTATATCAAATATACCCTTGTTCACTTTGCCATCCTTCTTATCCACCAAATATTCAAGGCATTTCCGCTTCTAGTGACCATTTCCTTTGCAGTATAATCACTCAGTTTCAGGCTTTGGTCCAGCTTTGGGCTTCTTCGCGGGAGTGACAACTTATTTGCCATTCTACTTGAAGTTTTCCCTTTCTTTCCCTTTGCCCTTTTCTTGAAACTAGTGGTCTTGTCAATCATCAACACTTGATGCTCTTTCTTGATTTCTACCTTCGTCGATTTCAACATCACGAAGATCTCGGGAATTGTTTTCGTCATCCCTTGCATACTATAGTTCATCATGAAGTTCTAGTAACTTAGTGATGGTGACTAGAGAATTCTGTCAATCACTATCTTATCTGGAAGATTAACTCCCACTTGATTCAAGCGATTAAAGTATCCAGACAATCTGAGCACATGCTCACTAGTTGAGCGATTCTCCTCCATCTTTTTAGCTATAGAACTTGTTGGAGACTTCATATCTCTCAACTCGGGTATTTGCTTGAAATATTAACTTCAATTCCTGGAACATCTCATATGGTCCATGATGTTCAAAATATCTTTCAAGTCCCGATTCTAAGCCATAAAGCATGGTACACAAAACTATCAAGTAGTGATCATATTGAGCTAGCCAAACGTTCATAACGTCTGCATCTGCTCCTGCAATAGGTCTGTCACCTAGTGGTGCATTGAGGACATAATTCTTCTGTGTAGCAATGAGGATAAACCTCAGATCACAAATCCAATCCGCATCATTGCTACTAACATCTTTCAACACAATTTTCTCCAGGAACATATCAAAATAAACATATGAAAGCAACAACGCAATCTATTGATTTACAACATAATTTGCAAAATACTACCAGGACTAAGTTCATGATAAATTTAAGTTCAATTAATCATATTACTTAAGAACTCCCACTTAGACAGACATCTCTCTAGTCATCTAAGTGATCACGTGATCCAAATCAACTAAACCATGTCCGATCATCACGTGAGATGGAGTAGTTTCAATGGTGAACATCACTATGTTGATCATATCTACTATATGATTCACGCTCGACCTTTCGTTCTCCGTGTTCCGAGGCCATATCTGTATATGCTAGGCTCATCAAGTTTAACCTGAGTATTCCGCATGTGCAACTGTTTTGCACCCGTTGTATTTGAACGTAGAGCCTATCACACCCGATCATCACGTGGTGTCTCAGCATGAAGAACTTTCGCAACGGTGCATACTCAGGGAGAACACTTCTTGATAATTAGTGAGAGATCATCTTATAATGCTACCGTCAAACAAAACAGAATAAGATGGATAACAGATAAACATCATATGCAATCAAAATATGTGACATGATATGGCCATGATCATCTTGCGCCTTTGATCTCCATCTCCAAAGTACTGTCATGATCTCTATCGTTACCGGCATGACACCATGATCTTCATCATCTTGATCTATATCAATGTGTCGTCACATGGTCGTCTCGCCAACTATTGCTCTTGCAACTATTGCTATCGCATAGCGATAAAGTAAAGCAATTATTTGGCACTTGCATCTTATGCAACAAAGAGACAACCATAGGGCTTCTGCCAGTTGCCGACAAAACATGATCATCTCATACAACAACTTATATCTCATCACATCTTGACCATATCACATCACTACATGCCCTGCAAAAACAAGTTAGACGTCCTCTACTTTGTTGTTGCAAGTTTTACGTGGCTGCTACGGGCTTAGCAAGAACCGTTCTTTCCTACGCATCAAAAACCACAACGATAGTTTGTCAAGTTGGTGCTGTTTTAACCTTCGCAAGGACCGGGCGTAGCCACACTCGGTTCAACTAAAGTTGGAGAAACAAACACCCGCTAGTCACCTGTGTGCAAAGCACGGCGGTAAAACCAGTCTCGCGTAAGCGTACACGTAATGTCGGTCCGGGCCGCTTCATCCAACAATACCGCCGAACCAAAGTATGACATGCTGGTAAGCAGTATGACTTGTATCGCCGACAACTCACTTGTGTTCTACTCGTGCATATAACATCAACGCATAAAACCTAGGCTCTGATGCCACTGTTGGGGAACGTAGTAATTTCAAAAAAATTCCTACATACACGCAAGATCATGGTGATGGCATAGCAACGAGAGAGGAGAGTGTTGTCCATGTACCCTCGTAGACCGTAAGCGGAAGCGTTATGACAACGCGGTTGATGTAGTCGTACGTCTTCACGATCCGACCGATCCAAGTACTGAACGTACGGCACCTCCGAGTTCAGCACACGTTCAGCTCGATGACGTCCCACGAGCTTCAATCCAGAGAAGTGTCGGGGATGAGTTCCGTCAGCACGACAGCTGGTGATGATGATGATGTTCTACCGGCGCAGGGCTTCGCCTAAACTCCGCGACGATATGACCGAGGTGGAATATGGTGGAGGGGGGCACCGCACACGGCTAAGGAACGATCCATAGATCAACTTGTGTTTCTATGGGGTGCCCCCCTCCCCCGTATATAAAGGGGGAGAGGAGGAGGGGCCGGCCTAAGGGGAGGCGCGCCCTAGGAGGGGGAAACCTACTCCAAGTAGGTTTGCCCCTCCCTTTCCTATTCCAAGAAGGAGGGGGAAGGAAGAAGTGGGAGAGGGGGAAGGCAAGGGGGGCGCCGCCCCCCCCCCCTTCCTTGTCCTATTTGGACTCAAGTGGAGGGGGCGTGCCTCTTGCCCTGGCCGGCCCCTCTCTCTCTCCATTAGGGCCCATCAAGGCCCATTACTTCCCGGGGGGGTTTCGGTAACCCTCCGGTACTCCGGTTTTTCTCCAAAACACACGGAACACTTCCGGTGTCCGAATATAGTCATCCAATATATCAATCTTTATGTCTTGACCATTTCGAGACTCCTCGTCATGTCCGTGATCACATCCGGGACTCCGAACAACCTTCGGTACATCAAAACTTATAAACTCGTAATAAAAATGTCATCGTAACGTTAAGCGTGCGGACCCTACGGGTTCGAGAACTATGTAGACATGACCTAGAACTATTCTCGGTCAATAACCAATAGCGGAGCCTGGATGTTCATATTGGTTCCCACATATTCTACGAAGATCTTTATTGGTCAAACCGCATAACAACATACGTTGTTCCCTTTGTCATCGGTATGTTACTTGCCCGAGATTCGATCGTCGGTATCCAATACCTAGTTCAATCTCATTACCGGCAAGTCTCTTTACTCGTTCCGTAATACATCATCTCATAACTAACTCATTAGTTACAATGCTTGCAAGGCTTAGGTGATGAGTATTACCGAGAGGGCCCAGAGATACCTCTCCGACAATCGGAGTGACAAAACCTAATCTCGAATTATGCCAACTCAACATGTACCTTTGGAGACACCTATAGAGCACCTTTATAATCACCCAATTACGTTGTGATGTTTGGTAGCACACAAAGTGTTCCTCCGGTAAACGGGAGTTGCACAATCTCATAGTTGCAGGAACTTTGTATAAGTCATGAAGAAAGCTATAGCAACATACTAAACGATCAAGTGCTAGGCTAACGGAATGGGTCATGTCAATAACATCATTCTCCTAATGATGTGATCCCGTTAATCAAATGACAACTCTTTTGTCCATGGCTAGGAAACTTAACCATCTTTGATTCAACGAGCTAGTCATGTAGAGGCATACTAGTGACACTATGTTTGTCTATGTATTCACACATGTATTATGTTTCCGGTTAATACAATTCTAGCATGAATAATAAACATCTATCATGATATAAGGAAATAAATAATAACTTTATTATTGCCTCTAGGGCATATTTCCTTCAGAGAATGCGGGGTCTTTTGGAAGCAGGGTGATGTGATGATGGCTGACTGACTCCTCCCCCACTCTCTCTCTCTCTCTCTTGCACAAAATTACCAATCCCTCTCTCCCCCGCACAAAATTTTCAATCCCTCAACCCATGAGATCCATACCCTCTCGTCCATGTTTTTCCAGCTCTCTCATCAAACATGTTGTCTCTTCTCCCTCCACGTATACAGAATCACGTATATTACATGTCTCCATCTTTCTCACAGACCTAACTTCTTCCTCTCTCTTTCTCTTTCTCTCTCTCTCTCTGTGTCTCATTAGGTTTGTCTCCTACTCTGTCGTCCACATACATCAATCTTTCCCGCCCTATCTGCTCCATCTTCAAAAGCTCTCTCTGCACGTTTCATTCACACAATGGGATATGTCAAAATGTTGCTTCTATAATGGCTGATGTAGAGTTTTGGTTGTTTTTCTTGCATCCTACAAAGTAATAACTATGAAATGCATTTAGATTCTCATTTGACTGGGATTATGTGAGTTTGAGCATGTTGTGAAGTACTATAGACCTTGTATACATCTTGGGATTCGACAATGATTGTAACTATTGAATTGTATAGACCATTACATTCGAAGTCAATAGCCTAATATATTTATTTCACAATTTCAACAAATGATTAGTTCACTACAAACTAAGAAAACAAATGTGTACTCCCTCCGTTTTTATTTTAGCCCGTGTATTAGCATTGGTCAAAGTCAACTTTTGTAAACTCTCAGAAAGCTTATAACAAAAAATATTAACATATACAATAACAAATAAATACCATTAGATTCATTATTGAATGTACTTCCACATCATACATATTTGTTATGGTAAATGTTTATATTTTTATATAAACTTGGTCAAACTTTAGGAAGTTTGACTTTGGTCAAACCTAATATGCAGAGTTTACTACTACTACTCGCTAGTTCCTTAGCCGAATCACTCAACACGCCGCACGGGGAGTCTAGTGTCACAAAATTTTGAGGTCGGCGGGAAAATCTCCCAGGACCCTGATTCGAGCAGTGGGAAGCTACCATCATAGCCTTCAGAACAGGCCTACGGACGTTGCTTGGTAGGGGGCTGTTTTCGTAACTTTAGGTTCACCCTACCCAGCCAGCCCCACCCCAGCACCCAGAGTAGTACACTTGAATACTCCCCATTTTCTATCCCCACCGCAAAATAGACTTCTCCACGGCACCGCAGCCTTCGTGCTCCTCCCCTTTACATCGGCGCACTCGTCCACCGCAGCGCATCTGCCTCATCGACGACCTCGTACGCCGCACTGGAGCCGGTCCATCGTCGTCGTCGTAGACAGAGCCTCTTCCCCGGCATCGTCTTCCATGGTCTCGGATCTGCTTCCCGAAAGCCGACGCCAAGCACAGAAGTACCACTGTCGTGGACAATGAACTGACTCATGTTGCCAACCATGACTCACAGAGGCCGCCGTGACCATCGTTCTCCTCCTCGATTGGTAATGTGTTTATTGAATCACTTAGCAGTACATGTGTAGTTCCAATTTTGTTCATATCTACCCTTCAATTTTCCTGGGTGCTATTGTTCCCGTAAAAGTAATTGGTTATAGCCTCCATTGTCCAACAGAGTATCAGCTTGTAATTGTGCGTCGCTCCTGTATCGCGCTGTGCTTGGGTAGGTTTTTCATCTGCAACCAGCAGTGTGGCAAATGATGGAAAGGTTTTTAGAACTAGCAAGATGCCCATGCGTTGCACGCATCAAGATGCATTTGTATGAGTAGTTTATCTTGTGGGAGAAAAGGATGAATGAGGGAAGGCCTTATTTGCAAATCTGGAGAGGGGTATGGGTATCTTTTTTTATCTATCTATGCTGAGAACTATCCTCTACTCTCTAGTATCTACTTCTCGATCTCAGCACTGTAAACGCTTTTTTAAAGTGCCGCGCATTGCGTTTCTGTTGGAGATGCTCTAACATGGCAGACAAGTGCTTTAATGTTGCCCACAAGATGAGCGAGTATTACTAGTAGTATTTTTCTTGCCATGTTGAGATTTTAAAACCACGAGCGTGAACATGCAGAGGAGCAATGAAGACCAAACACGGGATATTCAGGACATCTTCAAGGAGCGTGGCAAGTTAAAGAGGAGCTGCACCGAACCTGTAAAATGAGCTTTGGTAAGTAACACCCTTTCAATTACTTTCGTTTAGCCTCGTGTTCTTTGATGTGTATATGTTGTAGTTTCTATTTCTCTTAAGCGTGGTGTTCTTCGATGTGTAATAAGAAGAGTCTTAATCGTCCTAATGCTTTTGTTTTTAACTTGATGTAGGAAGTGAGTGTTCTCACCTTGTAGTCTGTTTTTATATTTCTTTTCCTTTTGATTTCACTTCTCCAAGTTCTATTTATCTGGCTTCTACTAAATGGATCTAGGTTTCTTTGAGTATTGATCTAAAAAAGAAGTAACTTCATGTCAGGATGCAGTTCTTGCAAGGAGGGAAGTATGGTCAACCTCGAGATCATGTTTCCAAAATGAGGCTGGATTACACACAAGGTGCCAGTTCCCTAATGATGCTGGATTAGACACAAGGTGCAAATTCCCAGATGATGCTGGATTACACACAAGCCAGGTGGAGTCGTTAGCTGTTCGTGTCCTCGTGGCATTAGTAAAGGCTGAAAGAAAGCGTGCAGCAGCCCTTGAGAATGTAGCTGAGTTCCTGAAGAAGTGAAAAGAGCAATCAGATGCTCTCTTCACCCAAGCCAAAGAAGAGATGGAAGAAGCCAGAAATAAGCTAGCAGAGGCAGAGCAGGCTAGGTGTCTCCTGCTATCTAAAACTATTGTCAATACAAAATTTCCTTCATAATAGCTAGGATCAAATGTTTATCCAGTCAGCATGCCTGTTGTGATGTCTATGCATCTACTGATGTGGCACAAAATGTTTTTTGGGGTCATGTAATAACAGCAATTACTTTCCAAACAAAAGCAGACGAAGCATTGGGCATGGTATAGTTCACGCGCAAGCCTGACATTCCAAGTTCAACTTCCACATCAAACTCATGTTCACAGATATCTGCACATTCATACATAATGTCCACAACCATGATTCACTTCAAAGCCAAAAAAAATGTGAGGAGAGTTATAAATAAAGAAAAACCTCTACTAGTTCCTGCTACCAGTGCGAGCACAACAAGTCAAGACCATGCATAACTTAATTATATTTTAGTCATTCTTTGTGTTCTAAAATGTCTGCCGGCTCGCGGAAGGACATGTTGCCGGCACAGGCGCAGATTCAATGAAGGCAGGCGGGGCAGTCTTAAGCTGGTTGCACTCGGCGAGGAGGCGTGCTCAGCCGGGCCTGCAGCGAGTGCGGCCCTCTTGGCCGGCGCGCCGGTTCAATGCCTGCGCTATGAGAGGTCGCGTCCGTGTCAGAGCAATCACTCCCTCCAGTCCTTTTTTGTTTGGTTATAACAAAATCTTGTTTTCCATTCACATTTTATTAGTAAAATTCGTGGAAAAACTTTGACCCAAAGTATGATGGGGACTAGTAAACCAGAATGGAGGTAGTAGTTTTTTTAATCAAAGAAGGGTTTCCCCTTCCGATTACTGAAAACCAGCATCTAAATCTAAACCATAGTATTTGCCCTAGAACTACCAGGTCCAACATCTCGTAACGTAAACCCATACAACCATACGCCAAGGAGGTACGTAGTACTATGAATTCCATTTTCGCTCCATACCAATCGTTCTAAAAACTACTTACTACTTATAACGTGCCATTGAAAATCGGAACTCTTAACCCTGCTAAAAAACGATATTTTAAACGTGGCTACTCGATCTGTGGCAACTAGCGAGCCACCGCGCTCCAAGTCGTTCACCTGTGGTCCCGACCATCAACTCCTACAAAGGTACTCCACCACGTACCCAGTACCCGCAAATGCAGCAATCGTGCACCTAGGGTTTTAGGGTTTATTTGTTAACGTCGCCTTTACGTAACACTCATGTGTGCGAGACAGCGAGAGGCCGATTGCGTGCATGCGCCTCTTCTCTTCGTATATGTACTCCACCGTTTGTCTGGTGTCCAAAAAATTATAATAACTACTAGCAATGTGCCAATGCATTGCCACACGATCAAAGTAGATTAATACATATTCACCGATTTGATAGAAAAAAAGACTAGTTTTGAAATACGTATATCACTAAAAATATGTTATGTTTCACTCAAAATATATTCCTTTGGCGGTTTTGATGAGATAAGGGAGGAATGTTGTTGGTTTCAAGATTCGAGAAGTGGTATATGTCTAATTTCTACTCTTACTAGCAAGATGCCCGTGCGTTGCACGAAACATCAAGATCTTGTGGGAGAAAAGGATGAATGAGGGAAGGCCTTATCTGCAAATGTGGTGAAGAGTGTGGGTAAATTGCCATATTTTCCTTCCTATCCATCAGATATAAATCGGAGGACCTACATTGCAGGATGGTAGGCCCACCATCATCACCAACTCTATTTTTATCCCTACTCTTATAAAAAGCATTGTCGGTGATGATCGTGTGTCCGTCCGATCTATATCTGACGGATAGGAAGGAAACTATGGCAATTTTGCAAAAAGATACCCACACCCCTCTCCACATTTGCAAATAAGGTCTTCCCTCGTTCATCCTTTTCCCCCACAAGATAAACTACTCATACAAATGCATCTTGATGTTCTGTGCAACGCATGGGCATCTTGCTAGTTGTTGCAAAAAGCCCATGTGTGTGTGAGAGAGAGGGAGAGTGGAGGAGGACGGAGTGCATGTGTGACAAAGACACAAGTAGTGTGTGTACGATAGGTATCAGCTTAAAATGAGGCGATAGTGTGTGTGTGCACGAGAGGGTGTGTCTCAAGATGGGAAGAAAAAGCTACATAGATACAAGGAGCGGGAGAGAGACATGTATACGATGGTGGAAGCATGAGTGTGCGGGTGTATAAACCTATCTAGAGGCTAGCTAGTCGATAAATGTTTGTGAGAGAAATACGAGTCGGGGTGCGAAAGCAAGAGTTTTGTGTG
The DNA here is from genome assembly GCF_018294505.1 of Triticum aestivum. NCBI lineage: Eukaryota > Viridiplantae > Streptophyta > Magnoliopsida > Poales > Poaceae > Triticum > Triticum aestivum. The sequence continues at coordinate 614,029,230 of NC_057810.1, read as the reverse complement.
TGAGAGAGAGAGACGGTAGTCGGGAAGGGGAGTGGAAGCGGGAGTTGTGTGTGTGTGTCTATGAGAGAGAGAGAGGAGACGGTAGTCGGGGTTGTCTGATTGGTGTCAGTCTGGGATGGAGACGAAAAGGAGACCGTAACAAATGTTGTGTCTACAGGAGAGAGAGAGAGTAATTTTAGTGGTATGAGTCATATGTAGAGACATATAGGGTGTGTGAGAGAATCCCATAGAGAGAAAGACAAAGTGAAAGACGAGTGGAGACTGTGTGTGTGGTGGTGAAAAAGAAAGCTTAGGTACCGAGTGATGCCAAAGAACAGTAGAGACGTGAGAGATAATGAAAACCGTGTAATGTATAATGATACGGAGAGTGTGACACTTCTCAAGGGAGACGTCGAGAGACCATGTTTGCGAGGATAGGAGAAACATGAAGTGAGCGTGCGGGTGAGCTGGAGAAAAGAGAGTGATAGCTACCTGAAGGAGCATGCATGCGAGAGAGATGGGCGTGAAAGGAGTGAACAAAAAAGGGATTCAAATATTTGAATTCGAGATGATGATACATGTAATCCATACTCGAACCAAAATTGATCTATCAAACATGCATACTCATATGAATTCACGCACATCTATGTTATTTAATATGTAGATATTACTGATCCATACATTTTAGTAGAACATAATTTGGTTAAATTTTTTGAATTCAACCTTAAGATTTCGAGATCATTGTATTTGTAAATCATATTACACATATAAAGGAGCAGAATTCTTTGTTGTGCTTTTGAAAGTATATAAAAAATGATGTATATAGAATGTAATTCCAATTGCAAATGGATCCCGCCTGGAAAAAAAATAGTAGAATACAAACGGGATTCCAATTGAGTTGGCACGGTAAACGTGCACTGTGCAAAATTTGAACGAAGTGAGGAAAGTCACAGTAACCGCCTGAAACCAAAATCTGCGAGATGGAAATCACTACTGCCTATCCCTGCCACGCAAAGCCTATCTGCTGGATATCTATAGGTTTCGATAGGGGTAGGTTTGTAATTTCACCCAAATGTGACGTAACCGCCTCTCACCGGGATTCATACACGGTGGGCGCCAAAACGCAGTGTGCCCTCGGCCGAAATCGACTCCCTCCCCGATTCATATTCATACACGGTGGGCGCCAAAAACAAACTCTCGTCGACAAATATTCGGTGTATGCGAGATTACCGTCCTATCCCTAACCGACTAATGTTGCTGTAATGTAGTAGAAATTTGAAAGGGGGGCTAAGTTTGTAAATTTCCTCGCATTTGAGACAAGCGCGCCCCGAATACATGGTTCCCCCCTTCCTCTCTACCTCCCTTTTCCCCATTCGTACTCAGTGGGCGCCAAAACACCCTCTCCACCCCACCCTCCTCCATCCACTGCCGTCAGCCACCCCATCCACCGCCGTCCTCCTCCACCATGTCAGAGCTGATACCCCGATGCCGCCGCCCATTACAAGAGATCGACCTCTCTCATCCATGCCTTCGGACCGGGATCCTTGCATCCCGTCCTCTCGCTTCGTCCCCGCCGTCGTCCACCTTGCCGACGCCGCTCCTATGACCGTCTCGTCCACCGTGCCCCGCCGCCACCGTCTACCCTCCTAGATCTGCTTCCACGCCGGCGACAGCCATCGCTACCATAGCACCGTCAAATTCCTAGCAGATGCATACATGCTGCCGCACCAGAGGCGGTACTCTTTCGTATCTGCTCAACTTATTTATCGTAGCAAGAAAATAGATCGCCACTGCTTTACTCTGATTTCTTGTCTTGGTTGCGAAGTTGCCTTTGTCCGGTTTGCACCTTCAGATCCACCATGGCATGCTCAACACTATACTCCCAATGCCTATGGTTTTCCCATTTTATATTCCACACTAGTTAAATCACAGTAGACTAAATTTCAAAATTGGGTCAGTCGATTTTTCAGAGCTCGCCAGAGTTTGCTGGTGCGATCCAGGGGCTTGGCTGGTTGTGGGGCCTCGCCGAACGAAGAAAACTCGATGTGGGTGGGGGGTAGGGGTGGCGGAGGAACACATGCGGTGGGGGCCGGTGGTCCGGCCGGCGGCCCGTGCGGTGTTCTGTATGGGAAGAATCAGAGACGAGGAAGAAGAAGGGTTAGGAGACGTAGGATCTTCATCCAACCGCCTAAAATGGTCGAGAGACAGCTGGGAGTTGCATTCTTAATGCGCTCTGGTTCATCATGTGTGGGCACTGCGCAACCAACATTTTATTATCCGAAATCTGCTTGCTCTTCTTTACCATGTTCGATAGTGCTGGCCTATACGTGAGCGATAGGCTTTCAATTACTAGCGGCAATACAACACCATATTTTCAAGCCAGTTCCACTTTCCCGATTTATATATCATGGTTATGGTTGACCCCTATTATGTACACTATGATCTACCTAGTTGTTGTGTGCTCTTGTTATCATGGTTTGGCAATAAACTCTCTATACAGTATATTATGAACCTATCATCTGCCAACTATCCTTACTTCTGGAACCTATTTTTTGTGTACTTGTGCCAGATTATATAAATGCACGCACGATATTACAGCACACATGAGCTCTCTCATCAGAATCCAGTGATAGCACATAAGTGTTTACAGGGGCGCCCCTATATTAGAATATCATCTGCATTACAAAGATAATCTCACAACTATTTATGTTTTCATGGTTCTTAGATATTATACGCAATTATAGTGAATATCAGAATCCGTGCATCAAAAGAATATTGTGGAACACTGCAATGACTTACAAAATTGGCACCAAGGCATTGAGTGCCATTCTGGAAGCAATGAAACTCGTACGCTCCCCACCTATTGATTCTTGTTCAGAATATCATCCTAATGACTATTCTAACCTCGAGGAGTCAAAGGCAGATGGTCTGTCCTGTTCACCCATCAAGGTGCCTGTTCTAATTTGGCAAGGTTTTATTGATTGCGCGTATCTTGCATATGTTGTCTTGCATTTCTTCTACTTTGTTGCACCATCATCTGCTTAGTTTACTCATCATATAACTCGAGATGCCATGCCCATCCATTATCAATACATATTCCATCTGTCGTCATACCATGTTTTTCCACTCAAATGTTGTTCTTGTGCATCAGACATCAAAAAGGAAGAGGGTGATTGCCGAACCTGAAGGAGCACCAGCAAAGTCCTTGAAAAACATGGTGGTGCCGAAGTAATCAGATAGCGCCCCACTTATATTGGTTGTACAACCAGTGACACAAAACATAGGACCGACTCTAGCAGACTATACCCATACTTCACTAGCCACACCACTAGCCCCACCACACAGGACCTGCACTCTAGCAAAAGGTATACCGATTTCATTTGCCATAGCACCAGCCGTACCACAGAAAAATCCCACTCCAGCAAAAAGTACAGCAAGTCCACCGGCCGAAGACCTATCCCAACTGCAGAGACGGTCAATTCCTGCAGATTGGAACCCCATTCCATTTATTCCCAGTTTAAAACACAATGCTTTCAATGTTGTTAGGGACTACATGCATATATTCCCATCATGGGAAGATTATAGTGAAGACAAACGCCATTTTCACATGTTCCTGTCCAACTTACGTGTAAGTGTTATTATTCATGGTTATTATTTTCCTGTTTTCTGCTGATCGAACACATCAATGATTTACATTACATTGTTGTAACTAGGTGAGGGTCAATCTGGATAGACATGACGAGCAAAGCTTGCTTGTGCTTTTCAAGGAAGCATTGCAGCAGTATCGATGTTACCTGAGGAAATCACACTTTGATGGCCAGTCTATAAACGAATTTCCGGTGAAGTCTCCTGTGCTAAATTTAGAAAACATTGAATGGAAAAATCTTGTTATGCACTGGTCTCGTTCCCAGGATGAGGTACTGTATATGAAATCACATGAAAATTTGAACTTCTACTTTTCCGCATGTGCCTTACGGATCTTTTTTGCAGGAAATCAGCTTGAAGAAGAATTCCGGTTTGAAAAGAATGATACGATATAGCAAATATGCTGCCCACTGCTTTGCTCTTGTTAGTACCTGTTGTCCTATATCATTGTACTTGCATACATACCTGGTTCATTATGTGACAGCAGTATGCATATAGCTTTCTTATCAATTGTTTGCTCCAAATTATCTGATCTGTATGAATGGTTACATTAGTGTAGAATATATCCAATGCCAATGAATTTTTTTAGCTCTGCATTGTTCTTGTAAGTACATGTTGTCCTTTATCAGTGTACTTATATTGATAGGTAGTTGTTCATGTACCATCACTCTGCAGCTTATTTTCCTTTGCCCTCCATTTTCTACACATCAGATCTATATTTACTCTTACCCTAAGGTTGGTACTGAAGAAGTTTAGCTGTGCATTGCTCTTGGCTGTGCCTTTTGCCTGTATCGCTGCACATACATTTATAGCTACTTGGTTATGTAGCATCACTCTTCATCTTATCTTAAATATTCTCCATTTTTCCGTATATTATCACATCTATATTTACTCTTAACAAAATGTTGAATAAAGGCAATGCTTATGAAGAAGATTCTGTGCTAAACTTCTTGAATTGCGCCCCCCCCCCCCACATCAGCCATGGACAAGGGCTTTATAGAGCCTGTCTTCACCAGTAATGTAAGTTTGTCCTTCTCAAGCCTTCAAACTTTGTTGTGTATATTTGGTTAGGCATGACTGCAACACTGTTTATTTTTGGTGTTTGCATCAAATTGCATGTTTAAAGTTTATTATGTAGTTCATAAACAAAAGTTTGTCCTTCTCAATTTAAGTTTTCAGTTGTACAACCAGGTTCCTTCTTCATACCATGTAAATTAAACTATTCAGAGCAAGTGATCTTCTTTTGCACTGCATGTATGCTTCTGTTCTTCATCCGTAATCCAGTGGTGTGGTGAACCTACCCACTACAGCACAATGTCATATTCTGCAATGTCTTAACTGTGAACAATGTCATATCATTCTACTATTATTTAAACCGTCTCTTTATTTGCCAATCTGAAATGGGATAAATTGACAGCACACTAACCATTGATACTTATGAGTTCTTGATCTGTAATCCAGTGGTGTCGTGAAGCTGCCAACTCCTTCACAATGTCATTTCCTGCCATGTCTTGACCTGAACAATACCATATTGTGTTAATGCAATTTTAAACTGTGTCACTTTATTCATCAGTAAGAAATGTGATGAATTGTCAGCACTGATACTTTTATGTGCGAAACCTGTCATCTGTCTGCTTGTTTATCTTTTAGAGTGAGGAAGATATAAGTGTTGAACAAGCGCAGTCTCATCATCTTGCTCAGCTGCTTGCGCTGCAGCTCCCCAGCAGGGCTAACCTTTCTTGAACTCTATTGAAGTGCTGTCGGTTTTGTATATTATTTTGTCGGCGTGTCTATTTGCACTGGTGGCGATCTTTGATGCCCAGTGTATGTAATCTAATGTCTGCTTGTGCTTTATTATCATAGTGGCGAACTTTGATGTCCAGTGGATGTAATATGCCGTAATTTCTTTATTGTATAGTCTAGGTTTTTTCTTATTCACGATGCTGCAGTTATTTTACTGTATATATGTCCTGTCTTCGCAGTAAACCGGCCAAACCATAAAATTACGGTACATAATCGGGCCGTCATGCAATCACGATGTATGATCCGCATCATGGGCCCCGTCAAACTGGCCCACTAGTAGATTTGGGCCTTTAATAGGCCGAGTAACCCCCGGCCCTCTTTTCGCAAGAAAACTCAATGGGCTTTTAGGAGGCTGAGAAGTAGGCAGGGCCTGCAACGTGCCAAATAGCTCACGGGCCGGCGGCAGCCCGAAATGGACCAGGGCCCATGATTGTGCGAATCAATTCACGAGCTTTTAACATGCCAAAGTTGTCTCGGTCCTTGTTTGGCCCAATCAGATATCGGCTGCGAGCAGGCCGGATGCAAACCGGGTCGTAGTTAGGCCCAACTATATGACGGGCTTTTAACAGGTCGAAATTAATATAGGGCCAAAATTTTAAATGGGCCCTTAACAGGAAGAAACTAATATCAGGTCGAATTACTAAATGGGCCTTTAGCAAGTGGGCCCAAAAGCATAGCGTCCAGTCAATGGGCCGAATCTGATATGGGCCATAATTGAGCCCAAAGCCTCTTAAAGGGCCGGACCTGATCTGGGCCGTGATTTGGCCCAGAAAGTGGGAGGCTTTTAACGGGCCGGATCTTATATGGGCCATTATTAGGCCCGGAACGTGGCAGGCCATTAATGGACCGGATCAATTATGGGCCGGCATTTGACCCAAAACATGGCAGCTAGTTAATGGGCCGGCCTACTTGGGTCCTCAAAATCTTGTGGGCCTACAGCTGGGCCGGCCCATTAATGTCGGTGCAATCTCGTGGGCCTTTAGCTGGGCCGGCCCATTATGATCCGCAAGAATTTTGTGGGCCTTTACCTGGGTCGGCCCATTATGGCACACAAAAATCTTGTGGGCCTTTACCTGGGCCGGCCTATTATGGCCCGCGAAATCTTGTGGGCCTTTAGCTGGGCCAGCCCATTATAGTCCGCAAAATCTCGTGGGCCTTTAACTGGGCCGGCCCATTAAGGGCCGCAAAATCTTGTGGGCCTTTGGTTGGGCCGACCCATTTAAACTTGTTGGACCGTGCCACGTGTCGACGTATCATAGGCGCCTTCTGTCCAATGAGTGGATGACATATGTCCCAATGATGAGCCGACACGTGTTTCCTCCAGCCAATGATGATATTACACGTGGAAAATCCCCATTGGTCGGGGCTGTTAACGGGTTATCGGATCCAAAACCCGACCCAATAGCTTAACGGTGTTCCGTTACGGTGGATGCCACATGTCGGTCACCCTTGACGAAAGCGCTTCTGTGACGCGCGATTTATCGTCATGGAAGTGGACACTTCCGTGATGATAATTTTGGTAATGTCATGGAACACTTCTACGACAACACAAGTATGACTATCTTGATTCTGTCATAAATTTGTGGATGTACATGCATGACAAAAAACGCGACCTACTGTGACAAACACATCACGAAAGTGTATTTTTTTGTAGTGATGGTCTCTCTCAAACAACCATGCAACCAAATAATAAAAAGTCTCTTGTGTCCCCAACACACCAAATACAATGGTAAGTTGTATAGGTGCACTAGTTCGGCGAAGAGATGGTGATACAAGTGTGATATTGATGGTAGAATGTGGCACCCCGGCTCAAAGCGACCAGTTTACCTTGCATTGCCAGCCCAGAGACCTTGTCTTCTGGCAACACACAACAACATGATACAGAAAACAACCACTTTATTCATGCTAGCGGAGCATAGTTCATATTACAACAGTTAGCGAGGCCAAGCGGCACACACGGTGCGGCTGAACAATATGTACATTATTTAGTGAACATAAAGGGGCCTCGATCATGACAACTTGTCACATCCCTAGTCTGGTATGGCCTAGACTAGCTAGTCATTTGTGCATCATGTTTAAATTTCATTTAAATTTGAAATGAGGATTGGTGGAACCCTCAGAATCATTTTTGAAAATGACCCAAATAAAAATTTCTCCAAAAGGGTCCAAGAAAATGCTCATGTTGCTCTCTGAAAATATTGGACAGAGATAAAAATCAAAACAATATTTTTAGGAGCTCATGGATATTTATTTTGGCCATTTGGATTAATCTGATAAATATTTGCATTGGAAATATATTAGTTATATATATTAATATATGTCCAAAAATTATGCCACCTATTGGGGAGCTCTGGAATAATATAGCTAGCTCCTGCAAAAATTGGCATAAAGTAACTAAATGATTTAATATTTTAATTAAATCAAAAAAAATGTCAGAAAAATTAGAAAACAAAAATAAAAGAGGGAGACTTACCTGGGGCTCCCCCCCTGTGCAGCCCAGCAGCAGTAGGCCGGCCCAGCCAGCAGGCGGCCCAGCCCGCCTCCTCCTCTGTCGTCTTCCCCCCCCCTCTCGCCAAGCAGCTGCGTGCCGACGCGCGCATGCTCCGCCGGCCACGCCACCTCCCTCCCTGCCTGCCTGCCTCCCCCCTCGTTGCTCTGGACGATCCCGCGCGTCGCCACGCCACCCCGACCCCTCTCGCACTCTCCCTCGCCCTCCTTCTCTCCCCCTGCTCTCTCTCTCTCACCCGAGAATCACCGCCACCGCCGACGAGCATCACCGTAGCCACCGCCTCCCCCTCGCCTCCCCGACACGCTCCCCAGATCTGCCGCGACCCCCTCTACCTCCTCGTCGAGCCACGCAAGACGGAGCACCCCGTGGAGCCATCGCCGTCGCCAACTTCGCCTCCGGCCGCCGTGGATCCTCGCTGTCGATTCGGGAGCTACCGGGCATCCCCGACCTCGCCCTCGCGCTCGCTGGTCTCGCTGTGAGCCCCCGCACCGAACCCCCTCCTACCTGTGCTCGTTTTCCCCGTCTAGCTAGCTCAACCACCGCGCCCGTAAGTTCCTCGCCGTCGGCCATGGCGCCACGGTGGCATGAGCCCAAGCCAGCCACTCTCGCGCGCGTCACCGTGTTCCTGGTGACGCCAGGAGGCCGTAGGAGCCCTCCGCTTCCACTGTCGTGCACCACAACGCCGCAGCCGCAAGTCGCCGAGCTCCGGCCGCCGCCGTGAGCTTTGCTCCGGCGAGCTCCGGCCTCCCCAGCTCCTCCCACCTGTCCCACCAGATGCGCGAGAGCCCGGGCTACGCCCCGGTGCTCTCAGACGCCGTCCCCGTGGCCTGTGGCGCGGACTCCGCCGCGTCCAGAGGTCGCCGGCGGCGAGCCCCGTCGCCTGAGCCCCGCCATGTGGGCCCGGCCCGTTAGGTGATTAGCTTAGTGCTAATCACCGCATAATTAACCCCCCCCCTGACACTGACAGTGGGCCCCAGCGCCACTAACTCTTAATTAGGATTAAACTAACCTCTGTTAAACCCCCCTGTCACTGACGTGTGGACCCCACATGTCAGGTTTGACCCCAGTCAGCCGCAGTTGACTGCTGACGTCGTGCTGACGTCATGCTGACGCCATTATATAATTTCTGGATTTAAATTAAATCAGGAAATTCTAGAAATTGATTTAAACTTCAAAAATTCATATCAATTCAACCGTAGCTCAGATTAAAATAATTTATATATGAAAAATTATCAGAAAAATGTAATCTATCCATCTGTACTAGTTTCATGCATGACAAACCAACTTATACATGCTGAATATGAGAAAACACATTATGGCATATATAGGAGCTTAATTTGGAGATGCATTTGAACCTTTGGTTCAAATGGACTTCAAACTAAATGATTACTAGTTGCATTAGCTCAAACAGCATCACATCTACATGCCATGTTCATGCATCATATTGTTGCATATGATTGTGTTTTGATTGCCGACACTGTTCCTTCTTGATAGGTCCTGCTCCGGAGTCTGTTCCAGAGTGCCTATCTATGAAGCAGTGCCTTCCTTGCTGATCTACCAGGCAAGCAAACCCCCTTGTTCATTTCGATAAAACCCTACTCTCTCGCTCCTGCTCTCAGTTATTGCATTAGGACAACAACGGTTCATCTGCTACTTTGTGCTGCGGTAGTTGAACCCATTCCTCTGCATGACCTGTCATTGCCACAGTAAATAGTTGAAACCCACTAGCATGTGTAGGAGTTGATTGAGCCATGTTGTGTTCCTACCATGCTATGCCTGCTATTGCTTAGAGTTGTGTCAGGTCTGATTCATTGGGAATGAATTGGAGTGTTACGATATGTTCTAATGCTGAGAGTGAAGTGTGTGAATACGATTTGGTAAAGGTAGCGGTGAGAGGCCATGTAGGACTACATGGTGGGTTGTCTCACTGGAACCGTCCTTAAGCACTGAGTTCTATGTATGTTGTCCAATGACTCGATACTACCACACATTGGGTTCCGGTAACTCGACCCCTCTCGACTTATTAACCAACTTGGTCTCTGTCCAGGAGTCGCAACTAGTTTCTGGTGTTTGTAGGTAGTGCTATTTTTCTACCAAGTGGCACCCGGCAGGGTGGGCTTGGGACAGACTAGGCACACGTGGCCTGGTGTACCGAGTGGCACCCGGATGGTGGGCTCGGGAACCCTGCACACATCGTTTGGGGCCGTGAGCGACACCCCGACCAGATCTCCTTGCGGATGGAACCCGAATAGGCGATAAACCCGGGCTAGAGTCTTGTGTGGTTAGTCAGGTCGTGGCCGACACCCTCGCCAGGCTTCCGCTTGAAGGTTGCCGAGATACATGATGTGTACATGGCGGTAAGTGGCGAGAGCGTGTGTGAAGAAGTACACCCCTGCAGGGTTAACATGATCTATTCGAATAGCCGGGTCCGCGGTTATGGACTTCTTGGATGCTTACATGGTACATAGACAACTTGGAGTGGATACCCTAAAATGCTCAAGACAAGTGTGAGTGCTATGGATGGCCTTCTCGTAGGGAGACGAGGATGAATCCATAGTAGTGTATTGTGTGGTGATTAGTGGACTCGTGTACGTTGTCTCACCTCAAGAGTTTCTGGTAGTCGTAGAACAGGATAGCCACAGAGTCAAAGCTGGCTTGCTGCAACTAAACCCCACATTACCCTATTGATACAAATGCATGTATGATAGGATCTGATGTAAGTCTTGCTGAGTACCTTTGTACTCATGTTGCTTTATTTATGTTTTTGCAGCAGAGACTTCGGTCTTACTAGTGTTCTCGTGGACTTCGACTAGTAGCTAGTACCTCAGCTACGATCTTGATCGGATGTTGTAGATAGTCAGGCTCTTCAGCCTTTTTCATTTGTAGATGTCTGTACCCAGACATGTAATGCTTCCGCTTGTTGCTTGTATGCTCTGTATGATGGGTTTTGTGACCCCTCTTTTCAATAAATGCTATGATGACTCTTCTGAGCCTTTATCTATATGATTGTTGAGTTATGCTGTGATGCCATGTTGTACAGCACATACTTGCATGTTATGCGTACGTGTAATGTGTATTGCTATGTGTGGGATCTGACTATCTAGTTGTTTATTCTTAGTAGCCTCTCTTACCGGGAAATGTCTCCTAGTGCTTCCACTGAGCCCTGGTAGCTTGCTACTGCTCCGGAACACTTAGGCTGGCCGGCATGTGTCCTTATTCGATCCTGTGTCTGTCCCTTCGGGGAAATGTCACGCGATGAATACCGGAGTCCTGTTAGCCTGCTACAGCCCGGTTCACCGGAGTCCTGTTAGCCCAGTGCTACAGCCTGGATTCACTCGCTGATGACTGACACGTTCGATGCTGGGTCATGGATGCCTGTCCCTGTAAGTTAGTGCCACTTTGGGTTTACGACTAGCCATGTCAGCCCGGGCTCTTTATCATATGGATGCTAGCGACACCATCATATACGTGTGCCAAAAGGCGCAAACGGTCCCGGGCAAAGGTAAGGCGACACCCGTGGGGATACCGTGCGTGAGGCCGCAAAGTGATATGAGGTGTTACATGCTGGATCGATGTGGCATTGAGTCGGGGTCCTGACACAACTACTCGGCAGCGGAACAACATCGTAGCGGGACTCCATAGCAAAAGGACACCGATGTGGACACGGTCTAGACTTGGACAGCACTCCTTTCCAACGGGACTTTCCTGAAACCTGGCATGACACGCCAGGTCAGTACATTGAATGTACTTGCAAGCTCACAATAAGCATAAACATGATGACAGACAATATCAAGACATTTAACCAATTAAACAACAATGCAACCATATATCCAACATGCTGTGATTATGCTCAACATGTACTCATTCTCCTAACTAGCTTACTAGATGTGACCAGTAAACATGATAATACCAAAAACACACTCGTGATCCTTACGGCGATCACAACCTGACCAACTTGTGGCCCGTGATCCTTACGGCGATCACAACCCGAACAACTCGTGGCCCGTGATCCTTACGGTGATCACAACCCGACCAACTCGTAGCCAACTCAACACAATGGCCTCACTTCCATCCTTAGTGCAATTTAGTGTGCATATTTATTAAGTGTTGGCCCATGAGGCACGACAATGAAACGCATTAAGGCCGTCCCATACCGGCAAATGTGGTTGCACTGGGAAAGACTCGTTTCAGCGGCACCACGACCCGGTCAACAACATGTTCAAGTTGAATTATTAATCAGGTTCAACTTAATGTGAAAATAACCGGTGTCATACTGCCATACTATGCATCACTTAACATATGCATCACATAGCCATGCAAATATCTGCATCAACCACGCTCCTATGGAGCCATCGTCAACACATGCTTCTATTCTGGTTAAAATCTCACTTTACTTATACCAGAACCATTTCTAGCATTCTCATCATTATTCATCATGCAAAATAATATTTAAACTACTCATCAAACTCTATGACCATATTATTTATTTATTACTTGAAACTAAGATCTCCTTATCTTGCCAACAATATTTACTTCAAACATTCTGAAGTTCAAGTATTTCAACACATCAAGCATATAACAGAATATATTTATTATATAACTAATTTAAATGCATCAATATTCATAAGTTCAAGTATGAAAATCATAAATATTGAAGTGGCACCATGAAAATGTTAATGTGGCTTGCCTTAGTACTGATGAGGTTCACAAAGCTCCTGGTGATCCTCAAGACAAGCTTGCTCTGCTGAAAATATTCAAAACCACAAAAAGAAAATATCAAGAAACCTTCTGAAAATTGCCAGAAAATCCAGACAGCAAGGAAAATCCCATCCTTTGGGTGTTGTTAGATTTTTGGACACAGAACACGATGCAAAAAGAATCACTGCATTTGGACTAGTAGATAAAAAGTTGTGGCTGTTTGAATGCAACTGGAATTTAAATGAATTTGAAATAATAAACAGAGGGGGTGACATCGAAGGCATAATCTCCCGGGGCGCCACCACTCATACCACTTCGCGCACGTAATGAGTGGCTGACTAGCAGGCCCTGCTAGTCAGGCCGGAGGGAGGGGAGAGGGAAACAGAGAGGAGCTCACGCCGGCGTTGAGACTTCTTGGAGGTGAACGAGAGGGAGGGATCGACAGAGAAGACGATTGCACACCTGCCCGTACCCGTAGCGTGGCTAATGGTGGCCGGACAGCGTCGGATTTGACCTCCCCAGCAGCGATAGAGGGTGGAGGTTGCCGGAGTTAAAGAAGACGGCGGCTTGGGGCGGCTCCAGGGGCTCTAGCTAGGTATGTAGGCTTCACGGAGGAGAGGCAGAGGCCCTGGCGGGGTCGCCTTGGCTTGGGAGGGGCCGGAGCTGCGGGAACGATCCAGAGGGGATCGCCAGTGAGCTCGGCTCGGAGACGGCAGCCCACGGCCTGCCCGACCGGGCTGTGGCTTCTAATGGCTCTAGGAGGGAGTGAGAGTGGTTTGCGATGCTCCAGGAGGCTGCGGAGGGGGGCTTTTATAGGCAGGGCGGCGAGGAGGGCTCGGGCTCCGCCGGAGGACACCTGTCCCCGGCGCCCGGCGACGAACGGTGCCAGAGAGCGATGGAGAAGGCGACGGAGGTCACGCAACCACTGTACGCGGGCGCGGACGAGCACGGGAACGAGGGGGAAAGAGACGAACACAGTGCGCGCGCACTATGCCATTGGCCGGACCGTGCCCGTGCTTGCTGCGGAGAGCTCCGGCATCGGCGAGCGGCAGGGTGGAGTTATGGAGGTGGAGACGAGGATGGTGGCGAGGGGTGGCACACTCTGGCTGGCCGAGCAGCAAGCACGCGCTCAACAGAGGCGTTGGCGATGCGTAGAGCGCGTGTTTGGCATGCCAGCATGCTCGGATGAACGCGGTCACCGCGTGGACCGTGATGTCAGGCCACCTGCGCAGTAACAAGGATGTCTGGCGTGTAGTCATTAGTAAACTGAGGTGTTGCCATGGCTCGGTTTGGTTCCAGGTGCAGAAGAAGTAAAATGGTGATGAGGTTAAGTTACTGAACAGAAACTTTGGGGAGTTATTTTGGTCAAACCACAGGGATTCAAGGGCTGAGCTTTGGCGGTTTACTATCTCTTACTAAGGTAAATAAGCTCAGGGAAAACCAGCTACATTGGAGCTAGTAAAAAGGTAGTTGCTGTAGAAACTACCATTTCAGCCCAGAAGTGATTTAATTTTCTGTAGCCAAATTATTCCAAAGAGTTGTGAAATATTTTTTGCTCAGAAATGTGCCCTAGGGTCCAAAGAATAATTGGGATTTTTCTCAGGATTTTTGGGGCAAGAAAAATTAGGGTTGCTTTGGAGCTCGATGAGTTAGCTAGGGTTTTGGAGGCCAAAATGAATATTTTTCATTTAAGAAAAATATTCCAAGCAATATTGTTGGGTTGGCCAGGGGTGAAATGATGGCTTTGAGGAGGAGAGGGAACACTTGGGTGAAAATCAAGGGATACCCAAGTGGTTAAGTCCAAATGAAATGATTCAAAACCCCAAATCCAAAATCAACTCAGCTGAAAATCAAGCAAAGAAAAGAGGGCAAAAACCAGGCTGTCACAAACCTCCCCCACTTAGAATGAATCTCGTCCTTGAGATTCGGTTGCTTGGGAAAACCATTCTGGATAACATGCCCTTAGAAATTCTTCTGATTCACAGGTTGATTCTGACTCGGTATGATGCATCCATTAAACCTTGTAATACTTTCGTGACTTACTGCGAGAGACCCTTTCCATCTGATCCAAAATTTTCACTGGCCTCTCTTCGTAGGTCAAGTCATTTGCCAGCTCTATCTCTGCCAAATCGGTCTTTTTCTCGCATGGTGAGATGCACCATCATAGTTGTGAAACGTGGAACACGTTGTGCACGTCTGACTGTTCAGGGGGCAGTTACAACTGATATGCCACAGCACCTACTCGCGTCATAACGGGAAATTGACCAATAAACCTGGGTGTCAATTTTCCACGAGTTTGGAACCTTTTTATTCCTTTCATGGGCGTGACTCGAAGGTATACATGTTCTCCGGGTTCAAAACTGATCTGTCGGTGCTTTGCATCGTAATAACTTTTCTGTCGCGACTTGGCCAGTTGTAGTCTGTCTTGAATTTCCTTGACTTGCTTTTCGGCTTCCAGCATGAGATCTATTCCAAAAATACGGCTATCTCCGGTTTGAGACCAATTTAATGGAGTGTGGCACTTACGGCCATACAAGGCTTCATATGGTGACATCTTTAAGCTGGTCTGGAACCCATTATTATACGAGAATTCGACGTATGGTAAGCAATCTTCCCATTGTGATCCTTGGGCCAAAACACAGGCTCGGAGCATATCTTCGAGTATATGATTTACTCTTTCTGTTTGCCCATCCGTCTGAGGATGATAAGCGGTACTGTATTTCAGTTCCGTTCCGAGGGCCTGATGGAGATGGGACCAGAAAGTAGAGGTGAAAAGCGAACCTCGGTCAGAAGTGATGGTTCGGGGAACTCCATGCAAACTGACAATCTTGGATACATACAGTCGGGCAAGCTCATCTGCTCGGTATGAGGTTTTGACTGGGAGGAAGTGGGCTACCTTGGTTAATGTATCCACTATGACCCAGATCGCCTTATTGCCTCGTCGGGTCCTGGGTAGTCCTGTGATGAAATCCATACATACATCCTCCCATTTCCATTGTGACATGGGCAGTGGTTGGAGAAGTCCGGCTGGTTTCTGATGTTCTGCCTTAACTTTGTTGCATATGTCGCAACAGGCCACGAAATAAGCAATGTATTGCTTCATTCCATCCCACCAGAATATTTATCGAAGGTCTTCATACATTTTTGTACCTCCAGGGTGGATTGAATATGAGGATTCATGGGCTTCTAACAAAATTTTCTACTTTAGGTCAGCTTGATTAGGCACACAAATCCTTCCCCTGAATCGGAGGCTACTGCACTGATCCTTCGAGAAATCGGACGATTTGATGCATTTCTGCAGATCGGCATCGCCTGACTGGGCCTTACGGATTTCTTCCACAAGAGTAGGGGTAACCGTCAGGATATTGGCAAGGCTAGCCTCAACTATGACCAGGTTGAGCTGAGCAATCTCTTCTTTAAGTTTGGAAGGCAATGATTCCAACATGACGTTTAAACTGGCGGGCTTTCGACTGAGTGCATCGGCAACCACGTTGGCCTTACCCGGATGATAATTTATTCCAAGATCATAATCCTTGACCAACTCCAACCATCTTCGTTGATGGAGATTTAAATCCGGCTGAGTGAATATGTATTTGAGACTTTTGTGATTGGTAAAAATTTGGCACCTTTTTCCAATGAGGTAGTGTCTCCAAATTTTTAAAGCATGTACTACAACAGCCAATTCCAAATCATGAGTGGGGTAATTTCCTTCGTGGGGTCGTAGCTGTCGTGAGGCATAAGCTACTACCTTACCATCTTGCATAAGCACGCATCCAAGTCCTTGTCGGGAAGCGTCGCAGTATACGTCAAAGTTGTAGTAGATATCTGGAAGTGTTAATACTGGCGCAGTTGTCAAGCGTTTCTTTAACTCGGTGAAACTTTTCTCGCAGTCTGAAGTCCATTCAAACTTCTTATCCTTTTTGAGCAGCTCCATCATGGGCTTTGCAATCTTGGAGAACCCTTCAACGAAACGACGGTAGTATCCGGCTAATCCAAGAAAACTCCGAATCTGAGATAAGGTGGCGGGTGGCAACCAGTCGAGCACATCTTTTACCTTGCCTGGGTCCACGGCTATACCTTCAACGGATAGCATATGCCCGAGGAATCCAACTTGCTTGAACCAAAACTCGCATTTACTGAATTTGGCGTATAACTGGTGCTCATGGAGTCGTTGTAACACTGTGCGGAGGTGTCCTTTATGCTCTTCTTCACTTCTTGAGTAAATAAGTATATCATAGATGAAGACGACCACGAACTTATCGAGGAAATCCATGAATACTTTATTCATCATGTGCATGAAGAAGGCGGGGGCGTTGGTGAGGCCGAAGGACATGAAGGTATATTCATAGAGACCGTAGCGAGTGGTGAACGTGGTCTTGGGAATATCCTCCTTTTTAATTTTGAGCTGGTAATATCCAGCCCCCAAATCAATCTATGAGAATACCTTGGCTCCACTGAACTGATCAAACAAATCACCAATTCTTGGCGGAGGGTATTTGTTTTTGATCGTGACATCATTCAACTGTCAGTAGTCCACACACATACGAAGGCTGCCATCTTTCTTGTCCACAAAAATAGCGGGTGATCCCCATGGCGAGGAACTGGGGTGGATGTATCCTTTTTGGAGCATTTCATCGAGCTGTTTCTTTAGCTCCACCAATTCAGATGATGGCATTCGATAATATTTCTTGTGTATTGGTGTGGTTCCGGGCACAAGTTCTATTGCAAACTCAAGCTCTCGGTCAGGTGGCATGCCTGGCAGTTCTTCTGGGAATACATCAAGAAACTCACTGACCACCAGAATTAATTCCATTTCTGCTATTGCTGTAAAAACCATTTCCTTGGAGGAGCGCGATAAATTCACCTTGCTTAGTCTTCATAATTCCAGCAGGGATGTGATATTTCCGGAATTGCTCCTTGACACTTGACCAGGTAATTGCTTCATTCTCAGTCCCTATGGCTTTCTCATTTTCCCACCATATAGAAGCAGCGCCTTCCAGATAATGTGTTACAAATGGAACTTTATCCTCTTCATCAGTTCAAGCAACCTCAAGTTTCTTTTCCATAGTTTTCAACCAATCATCTGCATCCAACGGATCAATGGCCTGACTGAAACTGGGAGGCTTAGTTCTCTGAAAATCGGATAGCTTGGAGTGAGGGGCGGGCTGATTTCCATTCTGTCCAACCATTGCTTGAATACTTCTGAATATTTCCATCAGATCATTGTTTCGTCGTTCCTCGAACATACGCATAATTTGCTCGGTGGAGGGCGGATTTGGCGGTGGAGGTGGTGGTGGAACGTACGGCTCGGGTGATTGTCCTGCCTGTCGTGTGGAACGCTGAATAGGGGAACCCTCACGAACGTTGCTACTGCAGCCTCCCCGTGTCATCCTAATATGATTTTTCCCAAGTCAATGCAACCGAGATGAGAAGCATTCAACAAAAACTGGGGAGAAGCCAGCAACAAAACCAACCGAAACTGAAAAGACGAAGAAAATACGGTGAATAAAATAAAGTCCAACATAATTATACATAGACTCATACATGAAAGATAACAACATGCCAGGTCCAACTACCCTTATACAAGAAACGGAACATCATAACTCATACGACTACATCCTTACTCCATCCCAATGACTGAGAATACTCGAAAGCTCTACTGCTCGGTTGGCGTTGCGGGGTCCTCTCCTGAAGCGGACTTGGATCCAGAACTGACGAGGTTAACAGAGACCTCCGGGTTAAAAGTGACACGACGATGCTGCCTTGAGGGCTCTCCATCTGGGGCAGGTGGAGGGTGGATCATCAGGGCTGCAAGAGTGGCGAGGAGTGAAACCCACTCGGCAGGAGCACTAAGTGGACTCGCAGTCACGGTGCCCGAGCTACTCGGGGGAGTAACCGGAGAAACAGGGGATCTAGAACTGGCAGGAACGTAGGGAATAAATCCTACAGATGGAGAAGTAGTGGCTGAGCAAGCAGAGATTAAAGTAGAGACTAAAGCAGTACGGGCACGACTCAGCTCACGAGCTAGCTCGTAGATCAAAAGATAGCTAGCAGTGATGTAGCGAGAAAGGTGGATAGCTACACTATCAGACTCCGGATCAATGACAGGGAAACGAACACGACCATTATCATGGAGAGAAGGGTAGTAATGGAAACCTAGGTGATTCTGCATCCGGACCTCGTTGTAGCGGAGCTCAACAAGTAGCTCGAATGTAGCAAACTAGACAGCCTGAGAAGCGGAAGAAGCGTAGCCGCTACGAGAGGTACGAGTGTAAGAGCCGGAATCGGAACTGGTGCGTAGAGTAACCACGGCGTGATACTCATACACTGAGTCAGCTAGGCGCTCCCGATACACACGATAGACTGGATCGTCTCCGTGAGGGTACTGCCGACGCCACACGTTACGAAGGAGATGCGGTGACGTGTATGGCATCAGCTGCAACTGGCACGGATACAGCACCGGAGCCATCTACACTCACAACCATTAGCAGGTTAGCATAGAAAAATATAATCAGTGCAAGCAATGCAACAACCAGCTACAGTTATTACCGACACTCAGCTACAACTCGTATCTAGCGTCCAGTTAACTTGGCTTAGTCTAGCGTGGCCTACAGTCAATACGGCTCTCATACCAAGCGTTGTGGCACCCCGGCTCAGAGCGACCGATTTACCTTGCATTGCCAGCCCAGAGACCTTGTCTTTTGGCTACACACGACAACATGATACAGAAAACAACCGCTTTATTCTTGCTAGCGGAGCATAGTATATATTACAACAGTTAGCGAGGCCAAGCGGCACACACGGTGCGGCTGAACAATATGTACATTATTTAGTCAACATAAAGGGGCCTCAATCATGACAACTACTCGGCAGCGGAACAACATTGTAGCGCGACTCCATAGCACAAGGACACCAACGTGGACACGGTCTAGACTTGGACAGCACTCCTTTCCAATGGGACTTTCCTGAAATCTGGCATGACGCGCCAGGTCAGTACATTGAATGTACTTGCAAGCTCACAATAAGCATAAACATGATGACAGACAATATCAAGATATTTAACCAATTAAACAACAATGCAACCATATAGCCAACATGCTGCGATTATGCTCAACAGGTACTCATTCTCCTGACTGGATTACCAGATGTGACCAATAAACATGATAATACCAAAAACACACTCGTGATCCTTACGGCGATCACAACCTGACCAACTCGTGGCCCGTGATCCTTACGGCGATCACAACCCGACCAACTCGTGGCCCGTGATCCTTACGGTGATCACAACCCGACCAACTCATGGCCAACTCAACATGATGGCCTCACTGCCATCCTTAGTGCAATTTAGTGTGCATATTTATTAAGTGTTGACCCATGGTGTACCCTACTTTCGAGCGTATCCGTAACCGTGGACTCGGCTATCGATAGATTAAAAACACTCTGTAGAGGTTAGTACACTATACACACACTACAGAACCCATGGCCTCGCACTCCCATTCGGGTGGACCAACAACGTTCCGATGAAACAATTTCATTGTCATGACACTCTCCCGGCCCTTCCGACTCAGACTCCAATGGGCTAGTCCTGGGTGGCCCCGTGTCTACCTCCAGACACCTCGACCACCGTCGTGGCCACGATCCACTCTGGGACCCGGTACCAAAATTAACTTAACAACGGGCTCACAAGGTTATGCTTGCCTACCGGGCCAGGGTACAGCACGCCCATAACCTTCCCTAAATGGAGGCACCCACCAGAGGCACGATAATGAAATGCATTAAGGCCGTCCCATACCGGCAAATGTGGTTGCACTGGGAAAGACTCGTTTCAGCGGCACCACGACCCGGTCAACAACATGTTCAACTTGAATTATTAATCAAGTTCAACTTAATGTGAAAATAACCGGTGTCATACTGCCATACTATGCATCACTTAACATATGCATCACATAGCCATGCAAATATCTGCATCAACCACGCTCCTATGGAGCCATCATCAACACATGCTTCTATTCTGGTTAAAATCTCACTTTACTTATACCAGAACCCTTTCTAGCATTCTCATCATTATTCATCATGCAAAATAATATTTAAACTACTCATCAAACTCTATGACCATATTATTTATTTATTACTTGCAACTAAGTGCTCCTTATCTTGCCAACAATATTTACTTCAAACATTCTGAAGTTCAAGTATTTCAACACATTAAGCATATAACAGAATATATTTATTATATAACTAATTTAAATGCATCAATATTCATAAGTTCAAGTATGAAAATCATAAATATTGAAGTGTCACCATGAAAATGTTACTGTGGCTTGCCTCAGTACTGATGAGGTTCACAAAGCTCCTGGTGATCCTCAAGACAAGTTGGCTCTGCTGAAAATATTCAAAACCACAAAAAGAAAATATCAAGAAACCTTCTAAAAATTGCTACAAAATCCGGACAGCAAGGCAAAATCCCATCCTTTGGGTGTTGTTAGATTTTTGGACACAGAACACGATGCAAAAAGAATCACTGCATTTGGACTTGTAGATAAAAAGTTGTGGCTGTTTGAGTGCTACTGGAATTTAAATGAATTTGAAATAATAAACAGAGGGGGTGACGTCGAAGGCGTAATCTCCCAGGGCGCCACCACTCATACCGCTTCGTGCACGTAATGAGTGGCTGACTAACGGGCCCCGCTAGTCAGGCCAGAGGGAGGGGAGAGGGAAACAGAGAGGCGCGGCGCTTCGCCGGAGCTCACGCAGGCGTTGAGACTTCTTGGAGGCGAACGAGAGGGAGGGATCGACGGAGAAGACGATTGCGCACCTGCCCGTACCCGTAGCGTGGCTAACGGTGGCCGGACGGCGTCGGATTTGACCTCCCCAGCGGTGACAGAGGGCGGAGGTTGCCGGAGTTGAAGAAGACGGCGGCTTGGGGTGGCTCCAGGGGCTCTAGCTAGGTGTGTAGGCTTCACGGAGGAGAGGCAGAGGCCCTGGCGGGGTCGCCTTGGCTTGGGAGGGGCCAGAGCTGCGGGAACGATCCAGAGGGGATCACCGGCGAGCTCGGCTCCGGGACGGCAGCCGGCGGCCTGCCCGACCGGGCTGCGGCTTCTAATGGCTCTAGGAGGGAGTGAAGGTGGTTTGCAATGCTCTAGGAGGATGCGGAGGGGGGCTTTTATAGGCGGGGCAGCAAGGAGGGCTCGGGCTCCGCCAGAGGACACCTGTCCCCGGCGCCCAGTGACGAAAGGTGCCAGAGAGCGATGGAGAAGGCAACGGAGGTTACACAGCCACTGTACGCAGGCACGGACGAGCATAGGAACGAGGGGGAAAGAGACGAACACAGTGCGCGTGCACTATGCCGTTGGCCGGACCGTGCCCGTGCTCGCTGCGGCGAGCTCCGGCGTCGGCGAGCGGCAGGGTGGAGTTATGGAGGTGGAGACGAGGATGGTGGTGAGGGGCGGCACGCTCTGGCTGGCCAAGCAGGGAGCACGCGCTCAACAGAGGCGCTGGCGACGCGTAGAGCGTGCGTTTGGCATGCCAGCACGCTCGGACGAACGCGGTCACCGTGTGGACCGTGACGTCAGGCCACCTACGCACTAACAAGGATGTCTGGCGTGTAGTCCTTAGTAAACTGAGGTGTTGCCATGGCTCGGTTTGGTTCCAGGTGCAGAAGAAGTAAAATGGTGATGAGGTTAAGTTACTGAACAGAAACTTTGGGGAGTTACTGTGGTCAAACCACAGGGATTCAAGGGCTGAGCTTTGGGGTTTTACTGTCTCTTACTAAGGTAAATAAGCTCAGGGAAAACCAGCTACATTGGAGCTAGTAAAAAGGTAGTTGGTGTAGAAACTACCATTTTAGCCCAGAAGTGATTTAATTTTCTGTAGCCAAAATATTCCAAAGAGTGGTGAAATATTTTTGCCCAGAAATGTGCCCTAGGGTCCAAAGAATAATTGGGATTTTTCTCAGGATTTTTGGGGCAAGAAAAATTAGGATTGCTTTGGAGCTCAATGAGTTAGCTAGGGTTTTGGAGGCCAAAATGAATATATTTCCAAGCAATATTGTTGGGTTGGCCAGGGGTGAAATGATGGCTTTGAGGAGGAGAGGGAACACTTGGGTGAAAATTAGGGGATACCCAAGTGGTTAAGTCCAAATGAAATGATTCAAAACCCCAAATCCAAAATCAACTCAGCTGAAAATCAAGCAAAGAAAAGAGGGCAAAACCAGGCTGTCACATAGAAATATATTTTTGTAATCTGAATAACTAAAAACGGCAAGGTGGCAAATAGTAAAAGGGCACAAAAATGGTATTGCAATGCTTGAAAATGAGGCCTATGGTCCGTACTTTCACTAGTGCAATCTCTCAACAATGCTAATATAATTGGATCACATAAACATCCCTCAACATGCAATGAAGAATCACTCCAAAGTTCCTATCTAGTGGAGAACATAAGAAGAAATCGTTTGTAGGGTACGAAACCACCTCGAAGTTGTTCTTTCTGATCGATCTATCAAAGAGTTCGTACTAAAATAACACCAAATAATTTCATATTCATAATACTCAATCCAACACAAAGAACCTCAAAGAGTGCCCCAAGATTTCTACCGAAGAAACAAAAGACGAGAACGTGCATCAACCCCTATGCATAAATTACCCCAATGTCATCGGGAATCCATGAGTTCAATGCCAAAACACATATCAAGTGAATCAATATGATACCCCATTGTCACCACGAGTATTCATATTCAAGACATATATCAAGTGCTCTCTAATCCATAAAAGTATTCAATCCGATAACAACGAAATCTCAAAGGGAAAAACTCAATTCATCATAACAAGATAGAGAGGGGAAAACACCATGTGATCCAACTACATTAACAAATCCCACGATACATGCATCAAGATCATGCCATCTTAAGAACACGAGAGAGAGAGAGAGAGAGAGAGAGAGAAAGAGAGAGATTAAACACATAGCTATTAGTACAAACCCTCAGCCCCGAGGGTGGACTACTCCCTCCTTGTCGTGGTGGCCGTCGGGATGATGAAGATGGCCACCTGTGATGATTTGCCCCTCCAGCAGAGTGTTGGAATGGGGTCTAGATTGGTTTTCGGTGGCTACAGAGGCTTGCGGCGGCGGAACTTCTTATCTAGAGTTACCCCGAGGGTTTTTGGAATATTTGGGAATTTATAGGGCGAATAAGGGGTGCGGGAGGCCACCGAGGTGGGCACAACCCACCTAGGCGCGCCTGGGCCCCCAGGCGCGCCCTGGTGGGTTGTGCCCCCTTGGAGCACCCCCTAGGTGCTGCTCTTGGCCTTTGGATGTTTTCTGGTCGATAAAAAATCCACAAAAAGTTTCGCGGTGTTTGGACTCCATTTGATATTGATTTCTTGCGATGTAAAAAACAAGCAAAAAAACAGCAACTGGCACTAGGCACTGGGTTAATAGGTTAGTCCCAAAAAATGATATGAAGTTGCTATAAAATGGTTGCAAAACATCCAAGAATGATAATATAACAACATGAATACTTCATAAATTATACATACGTTGGAGACGTATTGGTACCTCTAGGTGACTAGTAGTGTTGATTACATCTCGTAGTTGATGCTAGATGGTTTATTTGGTGGAAGATTATATGTTCAGATCTATGTTGAAATTCAATACCCCTCTGATCTTGAGCATAAATATGTCTTGTGAGTATTTACTTTTGTTCTTGAGTACATGGGAGATGTCTTGTCGTAATTAATCATGTGAATTTGGTATTCGTTCGATATTTTGATGAGATGTATGTTGTGATTCCCTTAGTGGTGTTATGTGAACATCGACTACATGACACTTCACCATCTTTGGGCCTAAGGGAGTGCATTGTTGAGTAGTTATTAGATGATGGGTTGCTAGAGTGATAGAATCTTAAACCCTAGTTTATGCGCTATTCCGTAAGGGGTTGATTTGGATCCATAAGTTTAACGCTATGGTTAGATTTTATCTTAATTCTTCTTTTGTAGTTGTGGATGCTTGCGAGAGGGGTAATCATAAGTGGGAGGTGTCGATGTCAAAACCGGCGGATCTCGGGTAGGGGGTCCCGAACTGTGTGTCTAGGCGGATGGTAACAGGAGACAAGGGACACGATGTTTTACCCAGGTTCGGGCCCTCTTGATGGAGGTAAAACCCTACATCCTGCTTGATTGATATTGATATTGTGGATGTTTACAAGAGTGGATCTACCACGAGATCAAGGAGGCTAAACCCTAGAAGCTAGCCTATGGTATGATTGTAATGGTTGTTGTTGTTCGGTCCTACGGACTAGAGCCATCCGGTTTACATAGACACCGGAGAGGGCTAGGGTTACATAGAGTCGGTTACAATGGTAGGAGATCTACGTATCCGTATCGCCAAGCTTGCCTTCCACGCCAAGGAAAGTCCCATCCGGACACGTGATGAAGTCTTCAATCTTGTATCTTCATAGTCTTGGAGTCCGGTCGATGATGATAGTCCGGCCGATGATAGTTCGGCTGATGATGGTAGTCCGGCTATCCGGACACCCCCTAATCCAGGACTCCCTCAGTAGCCCCTGAACCAGGCTTCAATGACGATAAGTTCGGCGCGTATATTGCTTGGCATTGCAAGGTGGGTTCCTCCTCCGAATGATAGAAGATTGTGAGCACCAGGATAGTGTCCGGCTCTGCAAAATAAATTCCACATTCCACCGTAGAGAGAATAATATATACACAAGTTCAATCTGCTGACGTTTTTTGCGGCATGACGTCACGCCACTACCAAGCCATTTACTTGAATCGTTTTTTACTCTACCACCTCAGCGCATTTAGCGAAGCGGTTTCCTTGGCACGTCTTGTAGAAGCAGAGATCATGTTCCCCCTTAATCCGGGATTCTCATCAATACGGACGTTGATAACCCAACCGCGCCATTGATGGTGATGCTTGGGGGATAAGCGAGTTTTGCCAGGCCGGTGGGGGACGCGTAGACTTCGCCCACCCATATAAGGGATAAGGATTCACCTTTTCACCTACGCCTTCTTCCTCCTTTGCTTATCCATCTCCGCGCACTCGAGCTCCAGTGCCCAAGCCCGCACATCTCGTCTCAACCTTCCCCAGTCATGTCTGGAGCGGGAGGCAAGTGGATGACCTCCTCCGTTATGGAGGAGCACATCGAAAGACTACGCAGCGCCGGCTACCTGTCCGGCGACATTGCGCACCGGCTGCCCGACGAGGGGCAGCTCATCCCCACCCCCAGGCCCCATGAGAGGGTCGTTTTTCTTCCCCACTTCCTCCGCGGACTGGGCTTTCCACTTCACCCCTTTGTCCGGGGGCTCATGTTCTACTACGGCCTGGATTTCCATGATCTGGCGCCGAACTTCATCCTCAACATCTCGGCATTTATCGTCATGTGCGAGGCCTTCCTCTGCATCCAGCCCCACTTCGGCTTGTGGCTCAAGACCTTCAATGTCAAGCCGAAGGTAGTGAAGGGCACTCAAGTGGAGTGCGGAGGTGCCATGTTGGGCAAGATGCCCAACGTCCTTTGGTTCGAAGGGGCCTTCGTGGAATCCGTCAAGGGGTGGCAATCGGGGTGGTTCTATATCACCGAGCCGCGCGACCCTACGTGGGCGGCGGCCCCCGAGTTCAGATCTGGTATCCCCACGCAGCTCACCTCCTGGAAAGAGAAGGACTTGCTGTGGGGTAGTTCGGAGGAGCTGACGGGACTCCAAGCCTGTATCCAGAAGCTGGTGAAGAAGCTCAGGCTGGTTAACGTGGTCCAAGTCATGCTCGTCCGCCGGATTCTCCCATGCCAAGAGCGGGCATTCAATCTGTGGGAGTTCAATCCGGAACAGCACCAGGCGCTGAGCGGGCTCTTCGACACAACGTATGAAGGCGCCTGGAGGGTGCTGTTCAAGGGCGCCGAAGCCCCCGCATCCGCGACTGAAGATCGCGGATTTTGCTCGCAGCGCCAAGCCGACGAGGTAAGTGATTCTACCCCTTTACGAGACACTTGCCTTTCATATTTTGACTCTATGCGGGTTTTAATTTCCCCTTTTCCTTTGACAGGACTGGATGAGGAAGGCGGAGCAGATTACCTGCCCGGCTCCTATGCCAGAAAACCCAGTAGACGCCCATCTAGCGAGGCTGCTGGTTCCGGCACCGCACATGGTGCCGGAGAAGAAGGCCAAGAAGGAGGCCACGGGTGCTCAAAAGAGTTCCCATTTTCAGGTGTCCAACGACTCCGGGGCGGACTCCTCCCCCGAAAACGAGGAGGAGAAAGAGGACTCTCTCCCAGAGGAGGGAGAGAGGAAGAGGAAGGCTTCCCCAACAGGGGAGGCCGAAGGGTCCAAGAGGGGAAGGACTATTCCCCCGGACAGCTCCGCCAACATCAACGTTGGCGAGGAAGAATGGCCTTCAAGGGCTAGGCCTCCGGCGAGATCGTAAGTATCCGGATTCCTGAATAATTTATAATTTCTTTTTCTGCATCACATAGTGTCATTCTGATGCCGCATGCTGCCTGTAGTCCGGCCAATGATGATCTCCCCGCTTCATCGAGCGGGTCGTTGGCTCCGTCGGATGTAGACTCCATCCCGACCGCCTCCACCCCTCGCGACACCGAGGACGGGATCCCAAGAAGGGACCCATCAAGGGGAGGCTCCGGAGGCGCCACAAGGCGGCCTCCCGGACTTTGCGCCGGACTCCACATCAGAACCCGCAGTGGTTCTGGAGTCCGGCCGGCGGCCCCTTCGCACGAAGGGCAAGACCGTGACGCCAGCAGCTTCCATCCAACCAGAGGCGCCAGACAATTTATTGGAGGCGCTGCAGAGCGCTTCCATCGAGGAAGATCACCGCACTATTATGAGTGCGGTGATTCAGAAGGTACAGCTTGCCAAGAGCGGGCTGACCGAAGCCTGCAGTAGCCTTCTATCAGGCTTTGAGGTAAGAAGTTAAAAATATGCAATGTAATACCACATAGATAGTAGCCCCTGATGCTCGGTTCAGTGTTCGGAAAGAAAAGCCGGACTAAGGATCTGAAAAAAAAAGATATACGCAGGGTTGCTAAAAAATTATGTCAATATGGGTTGCAGGCTGCGCTGCTGACCTCTGCCGCACTGACTGCGGAGGTCGGTGCTTTGAAGCAGGAGCTCGAGCAGTCCGAACAAGAGCTCGGCCGCGCCAAGAAGCAGCTCCAGGACAAAGAAGGTGAGTAACACCACTTTGAACTTGTACCTTACAGAAAAGGATTCAGGTTGCAACAAAAAATAACAAGGATAACATGGGTACTGCAGGGGCCACGAACGAGGTGGCGACCCTGAAGGAGGCCGTGTCCGCGGCCGAACGCAATGCGGCCGCGGAACGGGCAGAGCGAGAAAAGCAGGAGGCGCGGGTGGCGGTGGTTCGGCAAGAGCTCCAGGCTCTCATGGAAAAGCATGAGAGTTTGGAGCGTGACTCAAAGATTCGAGAGTCCGAGCTTGCCTCGGCTCTCGAAAGTGCCAAAACTGCCAAGGCCGATGCCCATAAGTCCCTTCAGGAGATTGAGTTGGTGAGGAAGATAGTGGCGGGTAAGGCATTTTTCATGCAAAGCAAGCATGTGAATGTAAATTACGTGTTACTTACCCGAATTTGGAGCTCTCCAGGGGCATTTGCAGATCTGCCCCGCAGCATGTCTGATACCGCCGCATTCTACCGAGCCGAGGAGGGGAGATCAACGGAGAAGGTCTTCTGGTCTCAGTATGCTGAGGCCGGCCATACGGTGCCCCCTAGCGACCAGCTGAAGCAGCTGGTCGAGCTCCACAAGGTGGCCGAGCAGGCCATGAAGGGCCTCATAGTCCGGCTGTGGCCTGGAGAGGCCATGCCTGGGAGCTATTTCGGCCTCGTGCGACGGTTGGTGGATGCGTGCCCCTGGGTGGAGGTTATCAAGCGCTCCGCCTGTATTGAAGGTGCTCGTCGGGCCCTTGCCCGCGCAAAGGTGCATTGGGGCAAGCTGGATGCGGAGAAGCTAATCACTGACGCGCCACCAGCGGGCAAGGAATATCGTACGCCCGAGATGTACTATAAGATTGTCCTGAAGGGTGCCCGCAAGATTGTGGATGAGTGCCCCAGGGATGTAATTATTGAGTAAATTCGCAATGTGTTATCCTGTGCGCTAAAAACTTTGTTCATATGCGCTAAGCAACGCTTGTTAATTTAAAATATTACCTTCTGTGCGGCCGTTTATTAAATCTGAGAGATGGCAAGTCGTCGGCTTCAGCCCCCATGCTACGAGTGCTGGGGTGTTCGGGATAAACTTGAGCACTCTTGTTCCCATTTTTGGGTCCATCTAGGGAGGCGCTCAACACAACGAACAAGGCAACCGGACTTATAGTGCTTGAACACTCTCACTTAGCCATAGAATCCTATAATTTTAAATTTTGGCAAAGCCCCTAGTATTCAGAAGACCGAATTCAGGGCGCTATCCACGCCTTCGTCGGACATTATCCGGTACTTCGCTCGAAGCGGCGTAGGTCTTTAAGGACCCGAAAAGACCTCTCGAACAGCGACCAGTCTCTCGCCTTA
Source organism: Triticum aestivum (assembly GCF_018294505.1). Classification (NCBI taxonomy): domain Eukaryota; kingdom Viridiplantae; phylum Streptophyta; class Magnoliopsida; order Poales; family Poaceae; genus Triticum; species Triticum aestivum. Next base: position 614,000,060 of record NC_057810.1, on the reverse strand, counting down.
TCATGACAGTCAGTTTTAGCTTTCTCCACTGAGGCGTTAACCCGGCTCAACCGGGGCGCAATCACAGTGGTTCTCCCAGTGCTACCTTAGCCGATAGAACGGAACGTAAGGTGCCAAACATGGGAGCCGGGCAAACCCAACTATTGACCCAAGACATGATTCGGAGCCGATTCATATAATGCTATAAGTTCGGGGTGCCGCACTTGTGAAAGTGTTCGGACTTTATCACACCATAATGCGGGGAACATAAGCCCCTGGTGTATTTGGCCGTACCAAAATGTACGGATGCAACATGTCGTAAATGAACATATATATATAAGGTAATGCAATTATGGGCAAAAAGTGCTGCATTTTATTCGAGAAGATCTGCTATGAGTGCGGAATGATACAAATAGTGCGGAAAGCAAGGGATTGGACGAATTAAAGGCGTCTCCCTCCAGGGGTAGGCCGCGGAACGGTGTATTTAACAAATTTAATGCTCGTAATGGAGACCACCTGAGTGTTCGTCGCAGCCTTTGTCCCTCCCTGGCTGTTGCATCATGAGTTCGGCAGGTTCGCCGCCGGACAGAGTTCTATATAAAAAAGAGAGAAATAAAAGATAAAAAGAGCGACACACTTGGGAGCCCCTGGTGTGGTCGAACCGCACTCTGGGTCTGTTGTGGTTGTGCCTCTCCCCCTATGCCCATGGTATCTCCAGGGCGTAATTATGTACGCGGAGAGTTTGTCTTACAATTTTGCGAGGGCTGGGGTTGAGGCCGCATTGCTACGCGTGCTCGGAACGTGCCAGGTGGTCTTGGTTGATGTTGCTCCGGGCGCGTTTGGCCGTGTCCGGTCGTTTAACGGCCGGACTCGAAAATTGCCTTAAAAGGCTGCTCTGTACTTCTGCCGCGAGAGCCGCTGTATGTTCCTCTGTTCGGAGGGAGTGTTCCGTGTTTCCATTGACCGTGATGACTCCATGAGGGCCTGTCATCTTGAGCTTAAGGTATGCATAATGCGGCACCGCGTTGAATTTTGCGAACGCGGTTCGTCCGAGCAGAGCGTGATAGCCACTGCGGAATGGGACTATGTTGAAGATTAACTCCTCGCTTCAGAAATTATCCGGGGATCCGAAGACCACTTCCAGTGTAACTGAGCCCGTACAACTGGCCTCGACACCTGGTATGACGCCTTTGAAGGTTGTCTTTGTAGGTTTAATCCTTGAAGGGTCTATGCCCATCTTGCACACTGTATCCTGATAAAGCAGGTTCAGGCTACTACCGCCGTCCATCAGGACTCTCGTGAGGTGAAATCCATCGACGATTGGGTCTAAGACCAATGCGGCGAATCCGCCATGGCGGATACTGGTAGGATGGTCTCTTCGATCGAAAGTGATCGGGCAAGAGGACCATGGGTTGAATTTTGGGGCGACTGGCTCCATCGCGTATACGTCCCTTAGTGCACGCTTCCGCTCCCTCTTGGGTATATGCGTTGCGTATATCATGTTTACCGTCCGAACTTGAGGGGGGAATCCCTTTTGTCCTCTGTTGTTAGGCGGCCGGGTCTCTTCCTCGTCATTGCTGTGTAGCCCCTTGTCATTGTTTTCGGTGATTAATTTGCCTGCCTGCTTGAATACCCAACAATCTCTGTTGGTGTGGTTAGCTGGCTTTTCGGGGGTTCCATGTATTTGACAGGAGCGGCCGAGTATTCGGTCCAAATTGGACAGGCCCGGAGTGGTTCTTTTGAATGGCTTCTTCCGTTGACTGGGCTTGGAGCCTCGGAATCCGGCGTTGACTGCCGTATCCTCATTGTTGTTGCCATTAATGCGGCGTTTGTTTTTGTTTCGATGCGACCTGCCATTGCGGTCCTTGGTATCCGGACTGCCAGTGTTTTTGCTGAGGTTGTTGCTGCGAGCTAGCCAGCTACCCTCTCCCGCACAGAAGCGGGTCATGAGTGATGTGAGGGCTGCCATGGATTTCGGCTTTTCCTGTCCTAGGTGCCGGGCCAGCCACTCGTCGCGGATGTTATGTTTGAAGGCAGCGAGGGCCTCTGCATCCGGACAGTCGACGATTTGATTTTTCTTTGTTAAGAACCGTGTCCAGAATTGCCTGGCCGATTCGTCTGGCTGCTGGATTATGTGGCTTAGGTCATCTGCGTCCAGTGGTCAAACATACGTGCCCTGGAAGTTGTCGAGGAATGCGGCTTCCAGGTCTTCCCAGCATCCAATTGACTCTGCGGGCAGGCTGTTAAGCCAATGCCGAGCTGGTCCTTTAAGCTTGAGCGGGAGATATTTGATGGCGTGAAGATCGTCGCCGCGGGCCATATGTATATGGAGGAGATAATCCTCAATCCAAACCGCGGGGTCTGTTGTGCCATCATAGGGTTCGATATTAACGGGTTTAAACCCTTCAGGGATTTGATGATCCATTACTTCGTCAGTGAAGCATAGTGGGTGCGCGGCGCCTCTGTATTGAGCAATATCGCGATGTAGCTCGAGAGAGCGTTGTCTGCTGTGTTCGGCCCGGCCAGAGTAGTTGTATCCGGCGTGACGGTATTCGTCGTGGGTCTTGGGGTGCCCACGTGATCCATAGATAGATCTGGATTGTCTTGCCTTGTCCTCTAATATATCCCGCAAGTCCAGCGCGTTCCCTTGTGGCTTCATACTTTTTGAGCGATGCCGAGGTACGGTTTTGGTGGAGGGCTTGCACGCCTCTCTGTCGCGGCCACGAGGTGGTCGGTCTGCCGGATTGTGCGCTGGTGATGCAGGTTTGTATGCTTCCTCCTCTAGTCGGGGGAGCAACTTGCGTTTTGGGTAACTTTTGGAGGGGCATTCGAGTTCATACTCTTCGGCCGCGAGGACCTCGGTCCATCTGTCGGCCAGTAGGTCTTGATCAGCTTGAAGCTGTTGCTGATTTTTCTTTAGGCTGTTTGCCGTGGCCATTAGCTTGCGTCTGAAACGCTCTTGTTCGACGGGATCCTCAGGCACGACGAATTCGTCTTCGTCGAGGCTTGCCTCGTCTCTAGAGGGAGGTAAGTAATTATCATCCTCGACCTCTTCGTCTGCCGCCCTCTCGTGAGGGCTTGCTTCTGCCTCCTCCTGCGCTGGATCGTGTTGGAGGGGGTTGTCTTCGGCACTTTCTGGGGTGTTATTATCTCCTGTGCGGGAATCTCTATTCTTGCTATGGCGGGATTTAGAGCGGCGCCGCTGATGTCGGCGCTTGGGCTGTTTCTTTAAGGAATCGGCCTCCGTTGCTTCTTCGCCGTCCCCATCTTTTGGGGTGTCCACCATATATATGTCGTATGACGAGGTGGTCTTCCAGTGTCCTGTAGGCACTGGTTCTTGATAGTCTCCGGCATCGTCGTCCATACCGTCGATGTCTTCGGAGTCGTAGTCAAGTATGTCGGTTAGATCGTCGACGGTGGCTACGAAGTGGGTGGTGGGTGGGCTCTGAATTTCTTCATCGTCCGCGTCCCAACCATCCTGGCCGTAGTTCGGCCAGGGCTCTCCAGATAGCGAGAGATGCTTCAGTGAATTTAAGATATCGCCGAAGGGTGAGTGCTGAAAGATGTCCGCAGCGGTGAATTCCATGATCGGCGCCCAGTCAGATTCGACTGGCAGGGGCGCCGGAGGTTCGGAGTCCGGCAGAGAGTCCGGCACCTCGGAGTCGTGAGCTTTATGCGGGACAAGGTAAGTGTTCGGCTCCATCGCCGTAGAAGTTGCAGCTCCCAAGGCGGTGTCCAGCCATCCGTCCTCGATCTGAGCGATCGGCTCCGGACTATGGGTCGGAGCGGATTCGTGTGCGGCCTCCAAGGTGCTGTCCGGCGGCAGAGTTAGGTCGTGCCCATCGTGACAGCGCGGCACGCTCGGCTGAGGCTCAGATCCATCGAAGATCAAGTCCCCGCGGATATCGGCCGTGAAGTTTAGGCTTCCAAACCTGACCTGACGGCCAGGGGCGTAGCTTTCGATCTGCTCCAGATGGCCAAGTGAGTTGGCCCGCAGTGCGAAGCCGCCGAATACGAAGATCTGCCCGGGGAGAAAAGTCTCACCCAGGACTGCGTCGTTGTCGATTGAAGAGGCCATCAAGCCTATCGGTGATGACACAGAGGAACTCTCAATGAAAGCACCAATGTCGGTGTCAAAACCGGCGGTTCTCGGGTAGGGGGTCCCGAACTGTGCGTCTAGGCGGATGGTAACAGGAGACAAGGGACACGATGTTTTACCCAGGTTCGGGCCCTCTTGATGGAGGTAAAACCCTACGTCCTGCTTGATTGATATTGATATTGTGGATGTTTACAAGAGTGGATCTACCACGAGATCAAGGAGGCTAAACCCTAGAAGCTAGCCTATGGTATGATTGTAATGGTTGTTGTTGTTCGGTCCTACGGACTAGAGCCATCCGGTTTATATAGACACCGGAGAGGGCTAGGGTTACAAAGAGTCGGTTACAATGGTAGGAGATCTACGTATCCGTATCGCCAAGCTTGCCTTCCATGCCAAGGAAAGTCCCATCCGGACACGGGACGAAGTCTTCAATCTTGTATCTTCATAGTCTTGGAGTCCGGTCGATGATGATAGTCCGGCCGATGATAATTCGGCTGATGATGGTAGTCCGGCTATCCGGACACCCCCTAATCCAGGACTCCCTCAGGAGGTTTGTTCAAGTAAGAACGACACCCAAGCACTGGTCCACCCACATATCATATTATCAAAGTAGCGAACACGAATCAAACAAACATGATGAAAGTGACTAGGTGAAATTCCCGTGTGTCCTCAAGAACACTTTGCTTACTATAAGAGTTCGTCATGGCCTGTCCTTTGCCATCAAAGGATTGGGCTACCTTGCTGCACTTATTTTTACTATGTCTACTTGTTACTCGTTACAAATTATCTTGCTATCAAACTCTCTGTTACTGACAATTTCAGTGCCTGTAGAAATCACCTTGCTGAAAATTGCTTGTCTTTCCTTCTGCTCCTTGTTGGCTTGACACTCTTACTTATTGAAAGGACTATGATTGACCCCCTATACTTGTGGGTCATCAGGCATGCCCTGGTGGGTTGTGGGGCCCTCGTGGCTCCGCTGGCCCTAATCTTGATACTATAAATTCCTATTTCCCAAGGAAAAAATAGGAGAGGAAGTTTCATCGTGTTTTACGATATGGAGCCGCCGCCACCTCCTGTTCTTCATTGGGAGGCCAGATCTGGAGTCCACTCTGGTCTCCGGAGAGGGGGATTTGCCGCCATTGTCATCATCAACCATCCTCCATCACCAATTTCATGGTGCTCACCGCCGGGAGTGAGTAATCTCTTCGTAGGCTTGCTGGACGGTGATGGGTTGGATGAGATTCATCATTAATCGAGTTAGTTTTGTTAGGGCTTGATCCCTAGTATCCACTATGTTCTGAGATTGATGTCGCTATGACTTTGCTATGCTTAATGCTTGTCAGTAGGGCCCGAGTGCCATGATTTCAGATTTGAACCGTTTAAGTTTTCACCAATATATTTGTGTTCTTGATCCTACCATGCAAGTTATATGCACCTATTACGTGTTATGATCCGCATACCCCAAGGTGATAATAATTGGGATTCTTTCCGGTGATTACCGTAGTTTGAGGAGTTCATGTATTCACTATGTGTTAATGCTTTGTTCCGGTTCTCTATTAAAAGGAGGCCTTCCTTAGTTTCCTTATGAACCCTGCTGCCATGGGAGGGTAGGAAAAAAGATGTCATACAAGTTCTTTTTCATAAGCACGTATGACTATTTATGGAATACACACCTACATTACATTGATGAATTGGAGCTAGTTCTGTGTCGCCCTAGGTTATGACTGTTATATGGATATTATCCAACTTTATCACCGATCCAATGCCTATGAGCTTTTCACATATTGTTTTTCTAAGTTACCATTACTATTATTAATGTCACAACTACTACCAATTTACTGCTACCACTATTACCATTACTATTGTTGTTATTATTGCTTCTAACACTATAAATTACCAGACTATTGTGCTACTGCTAACTCTGCTGCAGATATTTAGTCTCCAAGTGAGGTTGAATTGACAACTCAACTGCTAATACTTGCAAATATTCTTTGTCTCCCCTTGTGTCGAATCAATAAATTTGGGTTGAATATTCTACCATCGAAAACTGTTGCGATCCCCTAAACATGTGGGTTATCACACACCTCACTAAAATTAAGAATTTCCTCCATGCTATTGGAATTGGATATGATGTGATCCATGTTTGCGAGAATAATTGTGGTCTGTTCTGGAAAGATTAGGCTAGCTTAAGTGAATGCACAAATGCAAATCATCAAGATGGAAATATGGTGATGCTATGAAGAGGATTCCTCAAAAGGTTCTGAGACATTTTTGAATTATACAAAGATTGCAAAGGTTATTTCATGATGCTCAAATAAGAGAGGACATACAATGGCATTCTAGGAACTAGGAATATAGAGATCAAAATGTAATGAGCCATCCATCTCACAGTAGTGACTGGACAAGATTCAATCTGAAACACAAAAAGTTTGCTGCTAAGCCAAGAAACATTACACTTGGCTTAGATACAGATGGATTCAACCCATTTGGCCACCAGAGCACCACATATAGCATGTGGTCGGTGCTTGTTATCCCTTACAACATGTAGCCAAATGTATGCACCAAAGAATCAAACTAAATCATGGCCTTGCTAATCCCAAGTCCAAAAAGTCCAGGAAAGGATTTTGATTTATTCATGAGCCTCTTGTGGAGGAACTTCAAAAGCTATGGAGGGTGTTCTCACTTGAGAGTTGAGACCTATATAGCATCCCACCAGCTGATTTCATTCTACATGTTGTTATGATTTGGTGCAACTATGATTATCTGGCTTTGGGCACTATGTCAGGGCGAATGGCACATGGTTACAATGCATATGTTCGTTGTGACAGGAATTTGTGGTCATATGTAATACTTAGTAAGGTCTGTTATATTGGAAACTGCCATTTCCTTGACAAGGACAAGCTGCGTCTTAGAAAATACCGAAAACTTGTGTTCAAAGTAGATCATGAAAATCGTGATGCACCAAAGAGGCTCACCAGCGATGAGTTGCAGGAGGAATTACAGAAGGTCGGGCATATTACACCAGGAAACCATCAAGATATTGGTAGCGGGAAAAGGAAGTGTGGCAGGGTAGAAGAGAGATTATTGTTTACCCGTCGGCCCACTTTGTGGGACTTGGAGTATTGGAAAGATTTGGATCTGCGGCATAATCTTGATGTGACGCACATCGAGAAAAATATATGTGACAACATTATCGGCACACTTCATAATATTGAAGGCAAGACAAAAGACACCTTAAAAATCTTGGATTGATTTGACACACCTGGGTATCAGATCTGATTTGCAAGTGAAAAATGATGGTGCATCACGGGATATGGTACCAGCTGTGTACATCTCGGACAAGCAAAAAAGAAAAGAATTCTGCAAGGTCCTATCACGTGTGAGATTCCCACATGGATTTGCTTCCAACCCTGAAAGGAGAACCGATGCAGATGGAACCAAGGTACAAGTGTTGAAAACTCATGACCACCACGTCCTACTTTAAAGGGTTTTACCTATTCTCCTTAGAGGATTGGTCTTCCCTGACTTATACAGAGCAGTTGTAGAGTTGGGACAATTCTTGAGGAAACTCTGAAGTAGAAATATCAGGATAGATGTTGTGGAGCGTCTTAAAGACAAGATACCAACTATCCTATGCGACCTCGAGAAGATATATCCACTAGCCTTCTTTGATGTGATGGTGCATTTGGCTATTCATCTACCTGATGAGGCACTACTTAGAGGTCCATTATAGTATGGATGGATGTACCCTATTGAAAGGCGGCTAGGCACTTTCAAGGGCTATGTTAGGAAGAGGACTAGACCTAAGGTTTCCATTGCAGATGCCTATGTTGCTACATACACGTTGACATTCTGCTCAAGATACATTGAAATAGCCGATCAGCCTAGCCAAAAGATGGGCGAAAAAATCCTGAGCTCAATGTTTTCGATCGTGTAGTTTGAATAATAGGGAAGAGTCGACAAACCTAAAAATTTGGACAAATTGTTTGGTACGTGTTAAATAACTGTCCTGTGATTCTGCCTTATATCGAGTAAGTGTTGAGTACTACAACTTATACATCATAATTTGCTAAACTTGCAGCACATTCCTATATATTTAGATGCTTGACAAAATAACTATGTTCTACAACATGTACTAAGAGGAGTTACTGGTGCAAAATCCAAGAAACATTGAGAAACAGGTTAGGGAAGGATTGACGAACTGGTTGAATAGCCGTGTAAGCTTTTGAATTGCACTGTCAGTTTTTTTAATACACTAAGTACATAAAATGACCTGCTTGTCTATTTTCTAACCATAGGTTAAGAATGAAGGAAATATGCCCTAGAGGCAATAATAAAGTTATTATTTATTTCCTTATAATCATGATAAATGTTTATTATTCATGCTAGAATTGTATTTACCGGAAACATAATACATGTGTCAATACATAGACAAACAAAGTGTCACTAGTATGCCTCTACTTGACTAGCTCGTTAATCAAAGATGGTTATGTTTCCTAACCATGAACAATGAGTTGTTATTTGATTAACGAGGTCACATCATTAGTAGAATGATCTGATTGACATGACCCATTCCATTAGCTTAGCACACGATCGTTTAGTATGTTGCTATTGCTTTCTTCATAACTTATACATGTTCCTATGACTATGAGATTATGCAACTCCCGTTTACTGGAGGAACACTTTGGGTACTACCAAACGTCACAACGTAACTGGGTGATTATAAAGGAGTACTACAGGTGTCTCCAATGGTCGATGTTGATTTGGCGTATTTCAAGATTAGGATTTGTCACTCCGATTGTCGGAGAGGTATCTCTGGGCCCTCTCGGTAATACACATCACATAAGCCTTGCAAGCATTACAACTAATATGTTAGTTGTGAGATGATGTATTACGGAACGAGTAAAGAGACTTGCCGGTAACGAGATTGAACTAGGTATTGGATACCGACGATCGAATCTCGGGCAAGTAACATACCGATGACAAAGGGAACAGCGTATGTTGTTATGTGGTCTGACCGATAAAGATCTTCGTAGAATATGTAGGAGCCAATATGGGCATCCAGGTCCCGCTATTGGTTATTGACCGGAGACGTGTCTCGGTCATGTCTACATTGTTCTCGAACCCGTAGGGTCCGCACGCTTAAGGTTACGATGACAGTTATATTATGAGTTTACATGTTTTGATGAACCGAAGGAGTTCGGAGTCCCGGATGAGATCGGGGACATGACGAGGAGTCTCGAAATGGTCGAGACTTAAAGATTCATATATTGGATGATATGGTTAGGCCAAGGGGTCAAGCTCATGAGGCTTTAGATTGGTGCAAAAAGGAGTTTTGCGGAGGCCAGGGGTCCAAACGCCGGAGACCCTGGCGTCTGGCCCTGGGCCAGACGCCGAGGCGCATGGCGTCTGGGCCAGACGCCAAGGATTGTGGCGTTTGGTCCTGGAGTCCGAGTGGGACTCTTGCCTTTCGGGCAAAACCGACTTTGAGGAGGCTTTTGCTCCAAGTTTCGACCCCGGGGCTCAACATATAAATAGAGGGGCAGGGCTAGCACAAAAGAGACAACAAGTTGATCCACGTGATCTATTCCTTAGCCGTGTGCGGCGCCCCAGCCACCATATTCCTCGATAATACTGTAGCGGAGTTTAGGCGAAGCCCTGCTGCTGTAGTTCATCAAGATCGTCACCACGCCGTCGTGCTGACGAAACTCTTCCCCGACACTTTGCTGGATCGGAGTCCGGGGATCGTCATCGAGCTGAACGTGTGCTCGAACTCGGAGGTGCCGTAGTTTCGGTGCTTGATCGGTTGGATCGTGAAGACGTACGACTACTTCCTCTACGTCGTGTCATCACTTCCGCAGTCGGTCTACGTTGGGTACGTAGACAACACTCTCCCCTCGTTGCTATGCATCACATGATCTTGCGTGTGCGTAGGAAAATTTTTGAAATTACTACGTTCCCCAACAGTGGCATCCGAGCCTAGGTTATTTATGTTGATGTTATATGCACGAGTAGAACACAAGTGAGTTGTGGACGATACAAGTCATACTGCCTACCAGCATGTCATACTTTGGTTCGGCGGTATTGTTGGACGAGACGACCCGGACCAACCTTACGCGTACGCTTACGCGAGACCGGTTCCCTCGACGTGCTTTGCACAGAGATGGCTTGCGGGTGACTGCCTCTCCAACTTTAGTTGAACCAAGTATGGCTACGCCCGGTCCTTGCGAAGGTTAAAACGGAGTCTATTTGACAAACTATCGTTGTGGTTTTGATGCGTAGGTGAGATTGGTTCTTACTTAAGCCCGTAGCAGCCACGTAAAACATGCAACAACAAAGTAGAGGACGTCTAACTTGTTTTTGCAGGGCATGTTGTGATGTGATATGGTCAAGGCATGATGCTGAATTTTATTGTATGAGATGATCATGTTTTGTAACCGAGTTATCGGCAACTGGCAGGAGCCATATGGTTGTCGCTTTATTGTATGCAATGCAATCGCGATGTAATGCTTTACTTTATTACTAAACGGTAGTGATAGTCGTGGAAGCATAAGATTGGCGAGACAACAACGATGCTACGATGGAGATCAAGGTGTCGCGCCGGTGACGATGGTGATCATGACAGTGCTTCGGAGATGGAGATCACAAGCACAAGATGATGATGGCCATATCATATCACTTATATTGATTGCATGTGATGTTTATCTTTTTATGCATCTTATCTTGCTTTGATTGACGGTAGCATTATAAGATGATCTCTCACTAAATTATCAAGAAGTGTTCTCCCTGAGTATGCACCGTTGCGAAAGTTCTTCGTGCTGAGACACCACGTGATGATCGGGTGTGATAGGCTCTACGTTCAAATACAACGGGTGCAAAACAGTTGCGCATGCAGAATACTCAGGTTATACTTGACGAGCCTAGCATATACAGATATGGCCTCGGAACACGGAGACCGAAAGGTCGAGCGTGAATCATATAGTAGATATGATCAACATAGTGATGTTCACCATTGAAACTACTCCATCTCACGTGATGATCGGACATGGTTTAGTTGATTTGGATCACGTGATCACTTAGAGGATTAGAGGGATGTCTGTCTAAGTGGGAGTTCTTAAGTAATATGATTAATTGAACTTAAATTTATCATGAACTTAGTCCTGGTAGTATTTTGCAAATTATAGATCAATAGCTCGCGTTGTTGCTTCCCTGTGTTTATTTTGATATGTTCCTAGAGAAAATTGTGTTGAAAGATGTTAGTAGCAATGATGCGGATTGGATCCGTGATCTGAGGATTATCCTCATTGCTGCACAGAAGAATTATGTCCTTGATGCACCGCTAGGTGACAGACCTATTGCAGGAGCAGATGCAAACATTATGAACGTTTAGCTAGCTCAATATGATGACTACTTGATAGTTTAAGTGCACCATGCTTAACGGCTTAGAATCGGGACTTCAAAGACGTTTTGAACGTCATGGACCATATGAAATGTTCCAGGAGTTGAAGTTAATATTTCAAGCAAATACCCGAGTTGTGAGATATGAAGTCTCCAACAAGTTCTATAGCTAAAAGATGGAGGAGAATCGCTTAACTAGTGAGCATGTGCTCAGATTGTCTGGGTACTACAATCGCTTGAATCAAGTGGGAGTTAATCTTCCAGATAAGATAGTGATTGACAGAATTCTCTAGTCACCATCACCAAGTTAGTAGAACTTCATGATGAACTATAATATGCAAGGGATAACGGAAACAACTCCCAAGCTCTTCGTGATGATGAAATCAATGAAGGTAGAAATCAAGAAAAACATCAAGTGTTGATGGTTGATAAGACCACTAGTTTCAAGAAAAGGGCAAAGGGAAGAAGGGGAACTTCAAGAAGAACGGCAAGCAAGTTGCTGCTCAAGTAAAGAAGCCCAAGTCTGGTCCTAAGCCTGAGACTAAGTGCTTCTACTGCAAAGGGACTGGTCACCGGAAACGGAATCACTCCAAGTGATTGGCGGATAAGAAGGATGGCAAAGTGAACATAAGTATATTTGATATACATGTTATTGATGTGTACTTTACTAGTGTTTATAGCAAACCCTAAGTATTTGATACTAGTTCAGTTGCTAAGATTAGTAACTCGAAACGGGAGTTGCAGAATAAACAGAGACTAGTTAAGGGTGAAGTGATGATGTGTGTTGGAAGTGGTTCCAAGATTGATATGATCATCATCGCACACTCCCTATAATTTCGGGATTAGTGTTGAAACTAAATAAGTGTTATTTGGTGTTTGCGTTGAGCATGAATATGATTTGATCATGTTTATTGTAATACGGTTATTCATTTAAGTAAAAGAATAAATTGTTGTTCTGTTTACATGAATAAAACTTTATATGGTTACACACCCAATGAAAATAGTTCATTGGATCTCGATCTTAGTAATACACATATTCATAATATTGAAACCAAAAGATGTAAAGTTAATAATGATAGTGCAACTTATTTATGGCACTGCCGTTTAGGTCATATTGGTGTAAAGCGCATGAAGAAACTCCATGCTGATGGGATTTTGGAATCACTTGATTATGAATCACTTGATGCTTGCGAACCATGCCTTATGGGCAAGATGACTAAAACGCCGTTCTCCGGAACAATGAAGCAAGCAACAGATTTGTTGGAAATCATACATACCGATGTATGTGGTCCGATGAAAGGCTTACAACAGGTATCATTATTTTCTGACCTTCACAAGATGATTTGAGCAGATATGGGGATATCTACTTGATGAAACATAAGTCTGAAATAATTGAAAGGTTCAAAGAATTTCAGAGTGAAGTGGAAAAATCATCGTAACAAGAAAAATAAAGTTTCTGCGATCTGATCACGGAGACGAATATTTGAGTTACGAGTTTGGTCTTCAATTAAAACAATGTGGAATAGTTTCATAGCTCACGCCACCTGGAACACCACAATGTTATGGTGTGTCCGAACGTCGTAACCGCGCTTTATTGGATATGGTGCGATCTATGATGTCTCTTATTGATTTACCATTGTCGTTTTGGGGTTATGCATTAGAGACAGCTGCATTCACGTTAAAAGGGCACCATCTAAATCCGTTGAGAAGACACTATATGAACTGTGGTTTAGCAAGAAACCCAAGTTGTCGTTTCTTAAAATTTGGGGCTGCGATGCTTATGTGGAAAAGTTTCATCCTGATAAGCTCGAACCCAAATCGGAGAAGTGCGTCTTCATAGAATACCCAAAGGAAATTGTTGGGTACACCTTCTATCACAGATCCGGAGGTAAGATATTTGTTGCTAAAAATGGATCCTTTCTGGAGAAGGAGTTTCTCTCGAAAGAAGTGAGTGGGAGGAAAGTAGAACTTGATGAGGTAACTGTACCTGCTCCCTTATTGGAAAGTAGTTCATCACAGAAATCAGTTCCTGTGACAAATACACCAATTAGTGAGGAAGCTAATGATATTGATCATAAAACTTCAGATCAAGTTACTACAGAACCTCGTAGATCTTCCAGAGTAAGATTTGCACCAGAGTGGTGTAGTAATCATGTTCTGGAAGTCATGTTACTAGACCATGATGAACCTACGAACTATGAGGAAGCGATGATGAGCCCAGATTCCGCGAGATGGCTTGAGGCCATAAAATCTGAGATATGATCCATGTATGACAACAAAGTATGGACTTTGATTGACTTGCTCGATGATCAGCAAAGCCATGTTAAATAAATGGATCTTCAAGAGGAAGACGGACACTGATAGTAGTGTTACTATCTACCAAGCTCGACTTGTTGCAAAAGTTTTTCAACAAGTTCAAGGTGTTGAATACGATGAGGTTTTCTCACTCGTATCGATGCTTAAGTCTATCTGAATCATGTTAGCAATTGCCACATTTTATGAAATCTGGCAAATGGATGACAAAACTGCATTCCTTAATGTATTTATTAAAGAAGAGTTGTATATGATGCAACCAGAAGGTTTTGTCAATCCTAAAGGTGCTAACAAAATGTGCAAGCTCCAGCGATCCATCTATGGACTGGTGCAAGCATCTCGGAGTTGGAATATACGCTTTGATAAGTTGATCAAAGCATATAGTTTTATATGGACTTACGATGAAGCCTGTATTTACAATAAAGTGAGTGGGAGCACTACAGCCTTTCTGATTAGTATATGTGAGTGACATATTGTTGATCAGAAATGATGTAGAATTTTTCTGCAAAGCATAAAGGAGTGTTTTAAAGGAGTTCTTTAAAAAGAAAAGACCTCAGTAAAAAGCTACTTATATATTGAGCATCAAGATCTATTGAGATAGATCAAGACGCTTGATAAGATTTTCAATGAATACATACCTTGGCAAGATTTTGAAATAGTTCAAAATGGAACAGTTAAAGAAAGAGTTCTTGCCTGTGTTGCAAAGGTATGAAATTGAGTAAGACTCAAATCCCGACCACAGCAGAAAATAGAAAGAGAATGAAAAGTCATTCCCTATGCCTCAGTCATAGGTTCTATAAAGTATGCTATGCTTTGTACCAGACCTATTGTATACCTTGCTCTGTATTTGGCAAGGGAGTACAATAGTGATCTAGGAGTAGATCACTGGACATTGGTCAAGAATATCCTTAGTAAGGACTAAGGAGATGTTTCTCGATTATGGAGGTGATAAAAGAGTTTGTTGTAAAAGTTACATCAGTGCAAACTTTTACACTGATCCAGATGACTCTAAGTCTCAATCTGGATACATATTGAAAGTGGGAGCGATTAGCTAGAGTAGCTCCGTACAGAGCATTGTAGACATAGAATATTTGCAAAATACATACGGCTCTGAATGTGACAGACCCGTTGACTAAGCTTCTCTCACGAGCAAAACATGATCACACCTTAGTACTCTTTGGATGTTAATCACATAGCGATGTGAACTAGATTATTGACTCTAGTAAACCCTTTGGGTGTTGGTCACATGATGATGTGAACTATGGGTGTTAATCATATACAGATGTGAATATTGGTGTTAAATCACATGACGATGTGAACTAGATTATTGACTCTAGTGCAAGTGAGAGACTGAAAGAAATATGCCCTAGAGGCAATAATAAAGTTATTATTTATTTCCTTATAATCATGATAAATGTTTATTATTCATGCTAGAATTGTATTTACCGGAAACATAATACATGTGTCAATACATAGACAAACAAAGTGTCACTAGTATGCCTCTACTTGACTAGCTCGTTAATCAAAGATGGTTATGTTTCCTAACCATGAACAATGAGTTGTTATTTGATTAACGAGGTCACATCATTAGTAGAATGATCTGATTTACATGACCCATTCCATTAGCTTAGCACACGATCGTTTAGTATGTTGCTATTGCTTTCTTCATAACTTATACATGTTCCTATGACTATGAGATTATGCAACTCCCGTTTACCGGAGGAACACTTTGGGTACTACCAAACGTCACAACGTAACTGGGTGATTATAAAGGAGTACTACAGGTGTCTCCAATGGTCGATGTTGATTTGGCGTATTTCAAGATTAGGATTTGTCACTCCGATTGTCGGAGAGGTATCTCTGGGCCCTCTCGGTAATAC
Source organism: Triticum aestivum (assembly GCF_018294505.1). NCBI lineage: Eukaryota > Viridiplantae > Streptophyta > Magnoliopsida > Poales > Poaceae > Triticum > Triticum aestivum. The sequence continues at coordinate 613,984,391 of NC_057810.1, read as the reverse complement.
ACATCACATAAGCCTTGCAAGCATTACAACTAATATGTTAGTTGTGAGATGATGTATTACGAAACGAGTAAAGAGACTTGCCGGTAACGAGATTGAACTAGGTATTGGATACCGACGATCGAATCTCGGGCAAGTAACATACCGATGACAAAGGGAACAGCGTATGTTGTTATGCGGTCTGACCGATAAAGATCTTCGTAGAATATGTAGGAGCCAATATGGGCATCCAGGTCCCGCTATTGGTTATTGACCGGAGACGTGTCTCGGTCATGTCTACATTGTTCTCGAACCCGTAGGGTCCGCACGCTTAAGGTTACGATGACAGTTATATTATGAGTTTACATGTTTTGATGAACCGAAGGAGTTCGGAGTCCCGGATGAGATCGGGGACATGACGAGGAGTCTCGAAATGGTCGAGACGTAAAGATTCATATATTGGATGATATGGTTAGGCCAAGGGGTCAAGCTCATGAGGCTTTAGATCGGTGCAAAAAGGAGTTTTGCGGAGGCCAGGGGGCCAAACACCGGAGACCCTGGCGTCTGGCCCTGGGCCAGACGCCGAGGCCCATGGCGTCTGGGCCAGACGCCAAGGATTGTGGCGTTTGGTCCTGGAGTCCGAGTGGGACTCTTGCCTTTCGGGCAAAACCGACTTTGAGGAGGCTTTTGCTCCAAGTTTCGACCCCGGGGCTCAACATATAAATAGAGGGGCAGGGCTAGCACAAAAGAGACAACAAGTTGATCCACGTGATCTATTCCTTAGCCGTGTGCGGCGCCCCAGCCACCATATTCCTCGATAATACTGTAGCGGAGTTTAGGCGAAGCCCTGCTGCTGTAGTTCATCAAGATCGTCACCACGCCATCGTGCTGACGGAACTCTTCCCCGACACTTTGCTGGATCGGAGTCCGGGGATCGTCATCGAGCTGAACGTGTGCTCGAACTCGGAGGTGCCGTAGTTTCGGTGCTTGATCGGTTGGATCGTGAAGACGTACGACTACTTCCTCTACGTCGTGTCATCGCTTCCGCAGTCGGTCTACGTTGGGTACGTAGACAACACTCTCCCCTCGTTGCTATGCATCACATGATCTTGCGTGTGCGTAGGAAATTTTTTGAAATTACTACGTTCCCCAACAAAGAAGATGCGAAAGGAGGGGCATGCAGTTAGTGATACCCTTTTATGCACTAGCAATGGGTCCTGATACTCGGGTAAGACATTATGAATCTTGCATTGTTGGAGATGTGCGCTACAACACCCTTGCACGCGACAAAGGTAGGAAGACACAAAACAGTGCCGTCATGAGCACAGATACCCACAAGAAAGTGTCAACTGAAATGTATGCTAACATAACAGAACTTGTTCAGTTGCAATATATTCTAGTTTCAAGGTTCATCGGTGTGTGGTTCTATTTTGTTGTCATTGGTATAACTAGTTTAACAAGATCTCAAAACCCAAAGCTGATGATTATTTCAAATACATCAATGTCAAGGCGGCGTACCACACTGACGAGCCTTGTATTTTGGCAAATCAAGCAACACATATATTTTTCTTGGAAGACACATTTGCAAGTAACCAAGACTTGAGAGTATTGCAAAAGTTTGAGCAGAGGAATTTGTTTAATGAAGTTGCATAACAAGGTGATACTTACACTGCTGATGATGTAGGGGCTTCCGCAGATGTTTATGATAAGTTTGAGGACCAATCAATAAGGTTGGAGAAAAGATTTACTATTCTAGTGTGGAAGTAGATGAGTTGATCAATAAGTAGCCAATGTTCAAGGACATTGATGGTGAATAAGAAGATGACACTAGGGAAATTACGATTCAGACTGATACACATGGTGAAGTTGTTGACGTTGCTTCTACGGATGATGGTTAGATTGCTTTTGTCGTATTTTCCTGTGAGAAGACAACTTATTATCTATGTGAATTTGTGTTTGCTATGACCACTAAAACCTGATGAAGTTGTTGTTTACTACTCCCTCTGTCCCAAAATAAGTGTCTCAAGCTTAGTGCAACTTTGTACTAAAGTTAGTATAAAGTTGAGACATTTATTTTGGGACGGAGGGATTATTTTGTAGTGAGAACATCAAATGTTATGTATGTTGATTTGTGTTTGGTGATTGTATGACGACTGAAACATGATGACATTGTTGTTTTGTACTACTCATATTTTCTTGTGAAACCTGTATTAGATGATTCTACAACCGCAATGTAGCTGATGGTAGTTTGCTGTTGGGCTGCAATTTGGTGTACATCTTACAATGAGAACAGAGCTGACCCGACAGGGCCTCTGCTAATTTATTTATTAGCAAAAGGGGATGCCCCCCAATTTCCGTTAATAGAAATCATTAGATGTTCACAACACTAGACGCCCAACCTACTAAACATGTTTCATTCATTACTAGTTTCAACAAACTGCTCATGTCAGAGCCACTGAATACATCACGAGTGCTACATACACTGCAAATAAAGAGACAATCATCCTACAGAGCACAACGATCTTGCCCATTATCTTCAGAAGCTCTTTCATCTCCTCATTGTTGCCAAGGTCGTTCAACGGTTGTTGCTTGGCCATGATCAGATGAACTGCATCTTTAGCCTTCTGCTCTGCATCTTCCTTATCTGTCGTTGCTTCGGTTACTTATTCAACACCCCAGCCTGCTGGTATTGGGATTCCTTGGCTAACCAAATAATTTGCATAGTTCAGTCCCCCCACATCAGCAACTTCCCAGAAATACAAATCAAAGAATCTTCCCTTTTCTACATGAATCAAATTGGAAGATCATCAACCAAACTCTTAAAAATCAGCAACTGAAAGGAGGAACAACTTAACCATATTACCCCATGATTTGGGCATTTGTAGAAGACTCGCCTAGGGTTGAGGATTGTAGTTGAGATGCAACGGATGACTTTATGTAATTTGTAGCAGTAACACCACACCAATGTCAGCGGGGCGCGATGAGTAACCAGCTGCGATGAGTGTGCTAGTGGGGGTGTGATGAGACCCACATGTGGTGGTACGGGTGGCTACTTTGCGCACATCTTGTTGTTGGCTCGATTCCATGCTGAAGAGTAGGCGGATGAGCCAGCGGACATGGTTGCTACAACCGGAGCTTCTGAAGCTAGGCATAGTAGCTAGAGAAGATGAGAAGCGAACATTAGATATGTCAGTTCCATTACTTGTAGAGTAGTATAACACTATACATATTCTAGGTTTAGATTCAAACCAGTTACAACAGCATGTCTATATTTTTTCTAACAGTCAGCAACGTCTCTTTACTGGTAGACTAGCTTGTTCTATACGTCTTCTCAAGTCTTTGATTTTGAAGAATGTTATCTAGCAAACATTCCCTAGGACGAGGATGGCAAACGAACGCATTTTCCTGGTAGTTTTAGTTGCGACGCAAGATCAAATAGTGCCAGTTTCAGGAATGTTATTTAGCGAATGAGCCCAATTTTTCTTTTCTTGCGAAAAACGTATGCAATGTGGTGCCAGCTTACTCAACAAACAATTCTGCCAATTGTGATTGTTGGATTGACATCCAATGTATATCATGTTTCTTTAGCCTCTTCTTCCTCCAGCCGCCAGAACCAAACCAGCGTCGACGGGACCGCCTGCTCCCTCCTCCCATGGTTGTTTGCGCTGCCGCACATGCATCACCGTCTCATCGCACCCTAAAACTCTGGCCAGGCCATACCTCTACTCCGCACACCTCCAGCTATTCTCTGGCGAGGGCAGCCTCACCACACACCTGAAGCGGTTAATTGGCATACTCCCCCTCTGATTGTGACTACACTATCGCATGTTTCTCAGATCCTATTCCTTATCATCCGAGGCCTCACCATCATCCTCCGCCTTGGTCCACTCGCCGTGGAGCCGTTGTGTGGCGTTATCAACATGGTCAACAAACGAGAGGAATCGGACTGTACATGGAGAGGATGACTGAAAGGACCCAGCAAGTCCATTCTCGTATGCAAGCAAGTGCCTTCTTATTGCAAGCAAAAAATGCTTCCTCCAAATGGTTTCATGACATCTAGGTCCCACGCCATTGTCAATGTAGTCAATAAACGAGAGAATTGCACAAGGAGCGTCTGACACCACGGACCTAGAAGCTCGCTCAGTTGTTTTTTCGTTTTCAAGATGAGGCGGAGCAGAGTATCAACTGGACTTTGTGGGGGTTGTGTCCCATCTAGCCTAGACTTTTATTTTATCTTTACCACATGACCAGTCGAGCTATTTTGTTTTTCTTTGTGAAAATGGCTAGCCTAGATTTATTTTTTTAATAATACCCAACCGAGGCCTAGTTGCTTTTCTCCGCCCTGCTGGGATGCAAACTTGAAAATGGACTATAAGTAATAAGAAATGGGCTATAAATTTTAAAAAACACAGCAAACCGATAATTAGTTTCAAAATTTGTTTTTGGGTTTTTAGATTTAAAATTTCATTTATTTTTTGGGGGTGAAAATTTCATTGGATTTTAAATTAATAATTTTTTTTTGAAATTAGTTTGAGTCTCACTCAAAATTTCTTGATTAAAAATTGTTCAGACCCCTCCGAAATATGCGAAATTTCATTGAAATTTTAATCCTAGCGTGAATATGGGATGTAGTTCTATAAGGGCTACAATAAATTCTTTCAGAATTAGCAAATGGGTTGTAAGTTATTAAAAAATAGCAAATGAGGTGTGTGTTGTCTACCACTAATTTGGAAGCTGACTTGTGGGCCTACTAAATTGATGCGTACACAAGGTTTTGTCAACTTATAGTCAACACACGATTCTAGTAGTTGTGGCCGTTGGATGTCCATCCAATGGTCGTCGTTCTTCTTCAATATTTTATCTACTTGCTCAAGATGCCCAAACTAGTGCCGACAAGACCACCTGCTCCCGCCTACTGTGGTCGACTGTGCTACCGCATAGGCCTCACCGCCCCACCCTACTCCCATCGCTGGCCAGGCCATCTCTCTACTCACCCACACCTCCTATTATTTTCCAGCAACGGCAGCCTTAGACCGCAGCCGAACGAGTAAACCCTCGTACTCCCCTCTGCATTGGAAACCACTGCCGAGTCTTCCCAGCTCCGGGTCATTCCCTTCCTATAGGCCTCGTTGTCGCCCACCGCCTTGGTCCTCTCGGCACGACGTCGTCAACGTGGTCAATGAATGACAGACATCGGAAGAGTACTATACATGGAGAGTTTGGCAGCTGCGATCCCATGAGGTCCATGGATGCACGCAAGGAAGTGTCTCCTTGTTACACGTAAGAAAAATGATTCCTCCCCTTGATGGCTGGGACCCACCAGTTACATCTTATCATGCAAGGAAGTGACTCCTTATTACGTGAAAAAATGCTTCCTCCCCTGAAAACTAGGACCCACTAGACATCTTTACGCAAGGAAGTGCCTCCTTATTACGCGCAAAAAAATGATTCATCCCCCTGACAACTAGGACCCACCATCTACATCTTCGCATGCAAGGAAGTGCCTCCTTATTATGCGCAAAAATTGATTCCACCCCTGACAGCTGGGACCCACCACCTACATCTTCGCATGCAAGGAAGTGCATCCTTATTACGCGAACAAAGATTCCTCCCCCTGAGAGCTGGGACCCACTAGCTACATCATCGCACGCAGGAGGTGCCTCCTCATTACGTGAAAAAATTGATTCCTTCCCATGACAGCTAGGACCTACCAGCTATATCTTCGCACAGAAGGAAGTGTCTTCTTATTCTCCCCTGGCAGTTGGGACTATCAGATCGAAGTGTATGTACTGTTAGTTGTCCAGTCGCAAACGTGTACATACATACTGGTCGATCGGTCCCTCTGCCATGATGAATCATGGTCGAGTAAGGAGTGGTAGCAGTTCAGGCAGTCCAGTCTAAACCGTGTATACACACATGGAGCCACGCTGCAAAAAATACGGCCACATACGTACATAAGGGCGGGGTCTGATACGTCTCCAACGTATCTACTTTTCCTAATGCTTTTCCTCTTGTTTTGGACTCTAATTTGCATGATTTGAATGAAACTAACCTGGACTGACGATGTTTTCAGCAGAACTACCATGGTGTTGTTTTTGTGCAGAAATAAAGTTCTCGGAATGGAACGAAACTTTGCGAGGTTTTTTATACAATAAAAGAAAATATATGGAGCCAAGAACCACTAGAGGGGAGCACCTGGGTGGGCACAACCCACCAGGGTGCGCCACCCCCTCCAGGCGCGTAAAGGTGGGTTGTCCCCACCTGGTGGCCCCGATGACCCTGAAATCGATGCTATAAAATCACATATTTCCAGAAAAAAATCAGGGAGAAAGAATTATCGTGTTTCACAAGACGGAGCCGCTGGTCTCTTGTTCTTCATCGGGAGGCCAGATCTGGAGTCCGTTTGGGGCTCTGCAGAGGGGGATCTTCGATCTTCGTTATCACCAACACATCTCCATCGCCAATTCCATGATGCTCCCTACCGGGAGTGAGTAATTCCTTCGTAGGCTCGCTGGTTAGTGAGGAGTTGGATGAGGTTCATCATGTAATCGAGTTAGTTTTGTTAGGGCCTGATCCCTAGTATCCACTATGTTCTGAGATTGATGTTGCTATGGCTTTGCCATGCTTAATGCTTGTCACTTTAGGCCCGGGTGCCATGATTTCAGATCTGAACCATTTATGTTATCACCATTATATCCATTTTATAGATCTGATCTTGCAAGTTATAGTCACCTACTACGTGTTATGATCCGGCAACCCCAAAGTGACAATAGTCGGGACCACTCCCGGTGATGACCATAGTTTGAGGAGTTCATGTATTCGCCGCATGTTAATGCTTTGTTCCGGGTCTCTATTAAAAGGATGCCTTAATATCCCTTAGTTTCCAATAGGGCCCCGCTGCCGCGGGAGGGTAGGACAAAAGATGTCATGCAAGTTCTTTCCATAAGCACGTATGATTATTTACGGAATACATGCCTACAATATATTTATGAACTGGAGCTATAGTGTCGTATCGCCCTAGGTTATGATTGTCTCATGATGAATATCATCCAACAAATCATCGACCCAATGCCTACAAATTTACCTTATATTGTTCTTGTGAAGTTACTACTGTTGCTACTGCTATTGTTACTGCTACAAAATCACTACCATCACTGCTACCGTTACTATTGCTGCTACTATTATTATCAAAACTATCATATTACTATGCTACTGATCACTTTGCTGCAGATAATTAATCTCCAGGTGTGGCTGAATTGACAACTCAGCTGCTAATACTTGCAAATATTCATTGGCTCCCCTTGTGTCGAATCTATAAATTTGGGTTGAATACTCCACCTCAAAAACTGTTGTGATCCCCTATACTTGTGGGTTATCAAGACCTTTTCCTGGTGCCATTGCCGGGGAGAATAGCTATATTTGTTGAGTCACTTGGGATTATTATCATACTATCACTATGAAGAATTTGAAGGATGCTAAGACTAAGATTTTTTCCTCTAAGATGAGGGGAGGTAAGGAACTGCCATCCAGCTCCGCTTTAGATTCACCTTCTGTTATAAGCAAACTTGCAACACGACCACACACTATTAATTCTGATATGTCGCAAGTTACTGATGATGCTACTTCTGCTATGAATGTTACTCTTGATGATGCTAGTACCTTGCTTGATGATGATGTGCCACTAGGTGAATTTCTTGATGAAAAAATTGCTAGAGTAAGACAACATGATATTGTTGAAACTGATGATGAGCTTGAAACTAAAAATCTTAAAACACCCACTAGAACTAGCCCTCCTAGATATGAATTGCAAAAGGTACTAGCAGGTTATGCTATGAGTGAGGAGGCAACTAGAGATATTCTTGCTTGTAAGGATAGAGATGATCTAGAGAAATTATTATGCAAGTATAAAGAAAGATCTCTGAATGCTAAAATGAAATGTGACCCTAAATTTGCTACTTCACCTATCTTTATTGATGATAAGGATTATGAATTCTCTGTCAACCTAGAGTTGATTACTTTGGTTGAATCTGATCCTTTTCATGGTTATGAAACTGAAACCGTTGTGGCAAATCTTACTAAGTTGAATGATATAGCCACCCTTTTTGCTCACGATGAGAAGATTCACTATTATTATATTCTCAAGTTATTTCCATTCTCATTAAAGGGTGATGCTAAAGCTTGGTACAATACTCTTGCTCCTGGTTGTGTGCGTAGTCCTCAGGATATGATTTATTACTTCTCTGGAAAATATTTCCCTGCTCATATGAATAAAGCTACCTTGCAGGAAATATTTAACTTTGTGCAAATTGAAGAAGAGAGTCTCCCTCAAGCTTGGGGGAGGCTTCTCCAATTGCTTAATGCTTTTCCTGATCATCCTCTTAAGAAAAATTAAATACTTGATATCTTCTATAATAGACTAACTGATGCTTCTAGGGACTTCCTAGATAGTTGTGCTGGTTGTGTTTTCAGGGAATGAACTATTGGGTAAGCTGAAGAATTATTGAATAACATATTGAAAAATTATGATGATTGGACTCCTCCTGAAACACCTATTAAACCCACTCCGAATAAGAGGGGTATCTTATAAATCAGTCATGAAGATATGCAAGAGGCAAAGAAATCTATGAAGGAAAAAGGTATTAAAGCCAAGGGTGTTAAAAATTTACCACCTATCAAAGAAATACATGGGTTCGAAGCACCACCACCACCTAAGGTGGTAGAGGTAAAATCTTTAATGGAATTCAATGATAGTGATGATCCTCATAATAAACATCCTAGTCAATGCCTTTCTGAGTTTGATAAAATTACATTAGAAAACAAGATCAGTTCAATGCAAATGTTATGAAACAATTGAAATACAACTCTGATATGATTGCTCGCTTAAGTGACTTGTTATTTAGAATCTCAAATGATGTTAGAGGTGTAGGAAAGCATGCCTCTATGGTTCAAACTCAATTAGAACAAGTTGCTAAATATCAAAGAGAGTTGCTTGATGAAATGAACAATAATATAAGTGACTTTGCTGTTAGAGTAGCAACTAGAGGAGGTAAAATGACTTGGGAACCACTTTATCCTTAGGGACACCCAAAGAGAATTGAACAGGACTCTCAAATAATTAACACTAATGCACCTAGTCCTTCTAGAAAGAAAAAAGAAGAAGAAAAATAATAGGACTTTGCCTGCCTCTAGTGAACCTGAAATAGAAAAACCTCCTGATAATGATAATGAAATTTCTATCTCTGATGTTGAAACTCAAACTGGTAACAAACACTCACCTTCTGATAATCAAAAAGAAAACGTTGAGGTTCATGAAGACACTCAACCAAATAATAAAGAACTAGACAATGATGTTGAGACAGAACCAGCTGTTGATCTTGATAACCCACAACCCAAGAATAAAAGATATGAGAAAAGAGACTTTGTTGCTAGAAAACAAGGTAAGGAAAGAGAACCATGGGTTCAAAAGCCTATGCCCTTGCCACTTAAGTCAACTAAAAAGAAAGATGATGAAGAATTTGAACGCTTTGCTGAAATGATTAGGCCAGTCTTCTTGCGCACTCGCATGACTGATATCTTAAAGATGCCTCCTTATGCAAAGTATATGAAAGACATCATCACCAATAAGGGAAAAAATACCGGAAGCTAAAATCTCCACTGTGCTTGCTAATTATACTTTTAAGGATGGAGTGCCTAAAAAACTTGGAGATCCAGGAATACCAACTATACCTTGCTCCATTAAAAGAAATTATGTGAAAACTGCTTTATGTGATTTGGGAGCTGGTGTTAGTGTTATGTCTTTCTCTTTATATAAAAGACTTGATTTGAATAAACTCACACCTACTGAAATATCTTTGCAAATGGCTGACAAATCAACTGCCATACCTATCGATATTTGTGAGTATGTGCCTGTTGTTGTTGCTAATGTTACTATTTTGTCTAACTTTGTTATACTTGAGATGCCCGAGGACGATAACATGTCAATTATCCTTGGTAGACCCTTCTTGAATACTGCAGGGGCAGTTATTGATTGCAATAAAAGCAAGATCACTTTTCATATTAATGGTAATGAGCATACGGTGCACTTTTCGAAGAAACAATTCCAAGTGAATGGTATTAATGTTATTGAAAATTCTCCACAATCACTATTGGAAGTTTTCAACTACCTCTACCTACTATCAAAAAGAAATATGAAATGCTTATTGTTGGGGACATTCATATCCCCATTGAGGCAACTAAGTGATTTACGAAAGTTCTTCGGTTTCATATTAATCGAAAGTGGTTGTTAATAAGACTTGATCAACCTTATTAATGAATCATTTTTGAGAGGTATGAAGTTGATGAATTTAGTCAGCACTACCTTTTGTCCCTACCTTTTGTTTTCTGTTTTTCTTAGTTAAATAAAATAAAATGCCATGCTTTGTCAGTTTTCTGATTTTTCCATGCAATAAAAAATGACCCAAAAATAAAAGTTCTCGGAATGCCCTGAAAATTTAACACAATTTTTTTCTGAATATTTCTGAATTTCTGGTGCAAATAATATCAGGGGGAGGTGCACTAGGTTCATGTACATGGAGAGGCAACAGACAACAACAACGACCTCCTGTTCATTGGCAGCTAACTGGTTGGGTCGGAACGGAGAAACAACTATGTCGTGTTCATCGAGAGGCAACCAACTGGGTAGGAATGTGTCCTATTCATCAGGAGCTAATTAGCTTAGATGGAACAGCCAAAACGGGGTCATGTTCATTGACCCCTCACCGGCTCGGGGTCTGGTGTACCACAAAACAGACGAAACCGAGTTCTCTTTGACCTCCTATGGTCGAAACGGGGTCCAATTCATTGGCAGGGGCATACCGCAAAACGGAGGAAATAGACTTATGTGCAACCAGTTACAGTCGAAATGGGGTCTTGTTCATTGGGAGGATCTGGTGTACCACAAAACGGAGGAAACAGACTTCTCTCTAACCGCCTACAGTCGAAACAGGGTCCTCTTCATCAGGAGGGGTGTCGCATACCGCAAAATGGGACTCCACGGGCTACTGTTCATCCACCATTGACTTCCTACCATGTGCCTCCACCGGCTATTGTTCATCCACCATCGACTTACTCTCCAACATCCATGGGGTCCTTTTCATCGACCACCAACTGGCTAGAGTGTGGCGCACCACGGCACGGCCTCCTCGGGGTCCGGTTCATCCAGCGGCAACCGCCTACTACCATGGGGTCCTGTTCATCCAACCCCTACCGGCTGGGGTGGTCGTACGAGTGGGCGACATCAACGGGAACTGTTCATCCACAACTCACCACGTCTCGTGTAAGGGGCTCGATCACTGAGTCTCGACTCATGTCTACATGTATCACGCGCGCGGCAGCAACGGGCACTGTTCATCATGAGACAACCCAACACCGGTCGGCTATGTCTCACACGGGAGCTCGATCGACTTCAGTAGGCAGCGAGAAGGGCCGATCCGGGTCAGTTAGCAATGAAGGAATCGCTCGATCAGGTTCAGTTAGCAGCGAAGGGATCGATAGGGTTCAGTATGTAGTGCGAGGGATCGGTCGATGTGTTCAGTGCGTGGTGCGAGGGATTGATCGATCAGTCAGATTCAGTAAATGAACGCCTATCTTCGGTTCAGTTAGCAAACGCAGCTCGCACACATACGCACGTATGAGAGAAATGCACAAAAGACTGCATCGCTTGAGCCCGACCACGCACTATATACCACGAACTCGCTGAAAATTTCCTCGTTGTCACCTATACCACGATTATTTATGTCATGGACAACCCAAATAATGTCATGCAGATGCGTGTCCGGCCTGCCTAGGATGAATTTTTTTCATAGAAGTAGGAGCCCACCACATCTATGATGTTTCATGTTTTTGTCACAATTATCATCATGGAATTGGCATAGCCATGACAGACAAAGTTTTCGTTCGGGTCATAATGTCAAAGATGTGTCTTTTTTTGTAGTGTAATGTCTGGTTGTCGGCCGGCCCAAAATCTGGCGGTAGGAACTTAGCACGGTCCTAAGCCGTCCTCCTTGACTTTGATGGGCTGGTGATGATACCCCATGGCCCATGGTCATTTGGGTCGTATCTTAGATGTGTCATGGGACCTTGGTGGGCCATTTGTATACTTGGTCCTACCCCCTATTTATAACCCCGATATTATTGTTCCATGGTGATCTTCTCGGAGCTGCATAATATTGGTGAGATGGTCTAAAATAAGATGGAGAATGTGCCCTTGTATCATACCTGTCCCATGATGGATATGATTCTATATGAGCATAGGGAGGCATCCACGGCATTGGCATTGGCGGACCAAAATAAGGATCTGAATATGTTGCATTAAAATTATCACTTTGCCAATACCGATCCTCATATTTGCACCCTGGGGGTGATCTTGGTTTCTTTGCATGATTTGGCCGATAAGCATTCTTCTCTTCACTCTTCTTTTGATATTTATCCAATAGTTCAGCGAAGGTGATTTTTGATCTCTTACACTTGCGCTTATTTTGGCCTTTGTTTTTTTTGGTTTACTTTCATCGATCATTGGATTTGCTTGCTGCCCCCAAGTCCTTGGCATCTCCATTGTAGCTTCGATGGAATTTTGTCCCTCAAGATTATGTTCATTATGATCTTCAACAACTTCTTTACTTGAAAGCTTGATGCCATCACCTACAGTTTTTACCTTCTCTTCAAATGGATCAGCTTGAAGCAGCCGATGCAAAAACTTTCTGCCATCGGGACCAATCGAAATAGACTGGTCATCTGTTGGCGTCTCAACAAATTTCAATCGTCCTTTATCAATGGCTGATTTAACTATTTGATGAAACATGTTGCTATCCTCAAAATTATGCTTGAATGAATCATGCAACTTACAATACATTCGTCCTTGGATAGATGGCTCAACATGGCGATCAAGAATTCTACTATAATTATTTGTCAACAACAAATCAAATATTTGATCACACATGCTTGAATTGAAGGTAAACTTTTTATTCTCTAGCCGATCTTGTTGTGAGAAAAGCTTTAGAGTTAAGCAAGCGAATGGTTCAGATTTTGCATCACCCCATTCGGCTATGCATTGTGTTTTGCACTCTATCTCTGATGTCTTTGGATAAGAAACTATACTGGCATCGATTTGCTCAGAAGATTTTAACCTTGGCTTTAAATTTCTGAAACGAAAATAGTTTGAACATACATGTCTCAATTGAGACCAAGTGTAAGCCAAGTAAGAAATAAGCAAAGCTACCCAATTAGATATGAGCTTTAGATAAAGCAATGGGGAAAGCCTTGGCTGCAATAATTTTTCGCTATCAGTCTTTCTGAATGGTGCAATGTGTTGACCGATATACTTTGTGACAATCTGATTGCTAACAAATAAATTACCCTTCTTCATTGGTCTCTCAATATTTCTTATGAAGATTTTTCTAATATATGCATCAACAACTAAGTCATGACCAAATCTGAAAATAGGTAAATTAATTGCTAGACATACCTCTTCAAATATGTTGGGAGAGCATGATGGTGGTGTGACTTGAAGAATATCTTAATCCGCCTTCGGATAGGTCCCCAACGCCTTGTCATCATATTTTTCTTGATTTCGTGCATCATTAGTTTGAAGATCTTTGTCCACCAAACTTTCTTCGGCTACTTGTTCTTGTTCTTGAAGCTCGTCAATTTCTATGGCACGAAACTCATAGGGTAGGAAGTAGGTTCCATTAACTTCAGAAAAATCAAGTATGGCTGTCTTGCTATACTTTCCATGCCCTTTCTCAGCAATGTTTGCCTCTTTCGATTTGATGGATTCGAATATATACTACTTGATTTGGCTTTTTCAACCGAAGCACTTTTAGTTTCCGAATCATCATTCTTTTCACCGGTTATATCAATTGGCAAGGCTTCTTTTCTTTCAGCCAATTCCCTATCAATTCTCTCGTGGTGAAGTACTTGCACCCTATCGCGCAAAGCTTTAGCTTTCCTCTCAATTTCAGCCCGCTCTAGATCAGTTTGCCCCCCAATGCTTTTAGGATCTTTCGACAATGAATTGTTAGTGTTGCCAAAATTTTGCGATTGTGTAGCGGGTGTATAATATGTTGCGGTACAAGGTGAAGGTGTATGCACTACTGTATAACCATATGCTCTCTCACAAATACTATCAATTGATGAAGTTTCATCTTCCTGCAAAACTCTAGCCTTTATTGCAGCATAATCAGGAAACAATCCCTTTTCATATTGTTCAAGGCAAAGAGCACTAATTCTCTTGTTTTGTGCCAAGCTCTTTTTTAATGCAGCCACAACCGCTTCTGGAAGGGATTGCTCCACAATACTTTCAGATTCTTTCGGCAATGATTCGTGACTGTTGCCGAAATTATTGAATTGCGTAGAGTATGCATTATATGCTATAGTATTTGATGACGGCACATGTGTTCCTATAAAATTTTCACTTATTCGGCTATGACCATGAAGATGCGGGGCCGAATTATGAACATCTACAGTTGCATACGGTGCTGAAAAATTACTAACATGAGGTGTAGCATATGATGGTTGAGAGTAACTGGCCGAATAGCTAGCAGTAGCATGGTCAAATCTCCTATCCATCGGCAAGATTGGATTCACATATTGCAAATTAGTTGCCAATGAATAAAAAGGTGAAACACTTTCTTGTATGCTATTGGAAATTTTAACATGAGGTGTTTCAAATTGATTAACCAAACCCATCATGTTGTTCATTGGCATATGGATTTGTGGGGTTCCCGATGCATGAGAGTTTGGATACATATGTTGTACGTTGCTAAAATCATAAGAATTTGAAGCATGAAAATTGTTTTGCATCGGCCCTTGCGCATAATTAGATGCATGACTGATAAAAATATGGCTAGCCAATACATTATGCTCATTAGGTGATCTAGCAACAACATATGGATTATTTGCATCTACAAAGGAGAATTGGGTATTCATATTACCTTTGTAGATTGCAGCAACTTGATGACGATCTCCTAGTAGCAAGAACGGGCTGGAGACCGTTGAAAGCTTCGATCCCCAGCGGAGTCGCCAAAAAGTGTGTTCGCACACGAACACGTCACCGTGTACCCTCGATGTCGGGGGTGATGCACCGTAGCTCACGTTAAAGGAGACCCGTCCAGAAGCGCGATACGCAGGCAATCCGGCGGGTGCTTTTGAGGACCCGAAACTCCACACGCCCAGGAGGGACGCCGTCAGGGCGCGAGGCGGCTATGGGCTACCCTAGGTCGACCAGATCGCCCCTAGGGCCTCGAGGTTCGCCGCCCTGCAACAAGAAGGACAGACGAAGAACGAGAAGAAGAAAAACTAGGGTTCAGGAGAAAAGATAAAAGATAAAAAGTGGTAGATGATTTGTTTGATTGTGTTGTTCAACTGGACATTACTCCTTAGGTATATAAGAGGCGGCTGGACTTCCCGTGCAAGGAAAAGACTTGGATTCACGTCCAAAACCCTAGTCAAATTCGGATTGGTTTTGTCCGAAGTTTCCAAAACTGTTCTGTTTAAACTGGTTGCACCTTGCGGGTCTTTTTGTGGTGGTAAATGATCTCGGGTGAAAACGAGTCCAAAAGCAATCTTGACTGCTTTGACGAGACGAACATTTTTTGAGCAGAAGTCATCTTGGGGGTCAAATCGGTCACATAAAACAGGCTATTCCCTCGCGCTACCCATCAGACATGCGTATGGTGGGGCGCACCACATCTCACCTCATGACAGGGCTGCACTCCGATTGCTCTAACTTTTGCATACAAACTTGGATCTGGACAATTTTTAAATCAAAATCGATCATTTCGACAAGACGAACACAATTCGTGTAGATCATGTTTCCATTGGAGGTCGTCTTGGGGGCTTAATCGGCCAAACTGTACTCTAAATATAAGATTTTAGTACTTTGAGCATAGTTTCGGCCTTCGAGATGAAATCGGACGGTGATGACCCAAACTTCAAAGATGTTCATATCAACAATACAGAACTCTTTCATGTAGATCACTTCTCCATTTGAGGCCATCTTAAATAAGTTCTTGACCATGCCAAAATCTAGTGTCAGCACATATACTCCTTCTTTATAAAGGTGTAGGTCATCCAAAAAGTAATGTTTTAAATCACAGATTTTTTTTCTTTTGCTAGTATGTGAAGCTATGTAGTATAAATTTAGCAACGATATAATTAACATAATCAGCATACTATGAAGTATTATGAGAAGCATTTATGATAGCTAATTGTTCATCAGGAAAGCTATCATCAATAGGTAGTGGGTCATTAAGAGCATTTTCTAACCTAGACAAGTTGTCTGCAACGGGGTTCTCAGCTTCCTTTCTATCAATAATATGCAAATGAAATTCTTGTAACAAGAGAACCCATCTAATAAGTCTAGGTTTGACATCTTTTTTTCATAAGATATTTAATAGTAGCATGATCAGTGTGAACGGTTACTTTGGAATCAATAATATAAGATATGAATTTATCACAAGCGAAAACAACTGCTAAAAATTCCTTTTCAGTAGTAGCATAATTTCGTTGGGCACTGTCTAGAGTTTTACTAGCATAATGAATATCATTCAATTTATTATCAACTCTTTGCCCTAGGACAGCACCAACAACATAATCTCTAGCATCACACATAATTTCAAAGGGTAAATTCCAATCAGGCAGTTGAACAATAGGTGCAGAAATCAAGGCTTTCTTAAGTATTTCAAATGCTTCTACACAATCATCATCAAAAACAAAAGGAACATCTTTTTGCAAGAGATTAGTGAGAATCCGAGAAATTTTAGAGAAGTTTTTAATAAACCTCCTATAGAAACCATCATGACCAAGGAAACTTCTTATACCTTTGATATCTTTAGGACACGATATTTTTTCAATAGCATCTACTTTAGCTTTATCAACTTCAATACCTCTTTCAAAAAAATTATGCCCCAAGACAATACCTTCGTTAACCATAAAGTGGCACTTCTCCCAATTCAAGACGAGATAAGTTTCTTCACATCTCTGCAAAACTCGATCAAGGTTGCTTAAGCAATCATCAAAGGAAGTTCCGTAAATGGAGAAATCATCCATGAAAGCCTCAACAATCTTTTCACAAGAGTCAGAGAATATAGCAGGCATACATCTTTGAAAGGTAGCAGGTGCATTGCATAAACCAAAAGGTATAAGTCTATAAGCAAAGGTACCAAAAGGGAAAGTAAAAGTGGTCTTTTCCTGATCATCTTTTGACACATGTATTTGAGAAAAACTAGAGTAACCATCTAGAAAGCAAAAATGTGTATGTTTGGATAGTCTTTCTAGCATTCGATCAACAAAAGGTAGAGGGTAATGATCTTTTCTAGTAGCTTTGTTTAATTTGTGAAAATCAATTACCATTCTATGACCTATAACAATTCTTTGTGGAATCAATTCATTCTTATCATTAGGAACAACAGTAATACCTCCCTTCTTAGGGACATAATGAACAAGGCTTACCCATCTACTATCAGTAATAGGACAAATTATACCTACTTCTAGAAGCTTTAGTATTTCATTTCTTACCACTTCTTTCATCTTAGGATTTAACAGTCGTTGATGATTAACAACTGGTTTGGCATCAGGCTCCAAATTAATTTTGTGCTGGCATAGACTGGGACTAATGCACTTAAGATCATTAAGAGTATATCCAATAGCAGCACGGTGCTTCTTCAAAGTTTTCAATAACTTCTTTTCTTCATGCTTTGAAAGGTTAGCACTAATAATAACAGGATATATCTTCTTTTCATCGAGATAAGCATATTTCAGAGTATCAGGTAATTGGTTAAGCTCAAACACGGGATCACCCTTGGGTGGAGGAGGATCCCCAAGGATTTCAACAGGCACATTGTGTTTCAAAACAGGCCCTTGATTAAAGAATATTTCATCTACCCCCCCTTCTTTCATTCATAAACATATCATTTTGATTGTCTAGCAAATATTTTTATAAAGGATCAGTAGGAGGCACAACAATAGAAGCAAGACCAATAATTTCATCCTTACTAGGAAATTATTTATCATGGGGTTGTCTATGAAATTTAAAGAAATTAAAATCATGAGACATATCCCCTAAATCAACAATAACAATATCTTTATCGCAGTCTATCTTAGCATTAACAATATTCAAGAAAGGTCTACCAAATATAATGGGACAAAAATCATCTTGTGGGGAACCAAGAACAAGAAAATTAGTAGGGTATTTTATTTTCCCACACAAGACTTCAACATCTCTAACCATCCCAATTGGTGATATAGTATCTCTATTGACAAGCTTAATAGTAACATCAATAACTTCTATCTCAGCAGGTGCAATATAATTCATAATTTCTTTATATAAAGTAAAATGGATTGCACTCACACTAGCACCCACGTCACATAAGCCATCATAACAATGATCTCCTATTTTAACAGAAACAACAGGCATGCCAACAATAGGTCTATATTTATCTTTACTATCGGATTTAGCAATCCTAGTAGCTTCATCATAGAAATAAATAACATGCCCATCAATATTATCAACCAAGAGATCTTTAACCATAGCAATACTAGGTTCAACTTTAATTTGTTCAGGGGGTGTAGGTGTTCTAGTATAACTCCTATGAACCATAGTTGAAGCTTTAGCATGATCCTTTATTCTAACAGGAAAATGTGGTTTCTCAATATAAGCAGTAGGAACAATAGGATCAATATTATAAGTAATAGTTTCTTCTTCATCTTTAATAGGTTCTACTATTTTAACTTCAATTGGAGGATGATATTTAAACCACTTCTCCTTAGGGAGATCAACACGAGTAGCAAATGATTCGCAAAAAGAAGCTACTATCTCAGAGTCAAGTCCATATTTAGTGCTAAAATCATGAAAAGCATCGGTATCCATAAAAGATTTAACACAATCAAACTCAAGTTTATACCTGACTCCTTACCTTCGTCGAGTTCCCAATCTTCAGAATTGCGTTTAATTCTTTCCAATAAATCCCATTTGAATTCAATATCCTTCTTCATAAAAGAACCAGTACAAGAAGTATCGAGCATGGATCGATCCTTATGAGAAAGCCGAGCATAAATTTTTTGAATAATAATTTCTCTAGAGAGCTCATGATTGGGGCATGAATATAACATTGACTTAAGCCTCCCCCAAGCTTGAGCGATACTTTCTCCTTCATGAGGCCAAAAATTATATATATAATTCCGATCACGATGAATCAGATGCATAGGGTAAAACTTCCAATGAAATTCCAATTTCAATCGGTTGTAGTTCCATGATCCAATATCATCACATAGCCTATACCATTTCAATGCCTTTCCCTTAAAAGTTAAAGTGAAGACCTTCTTCTTGACAAGATCCTTGGGCATACCTTCAAGCTTAAATAATCCACAAACTTCACCCACATAGATTAGGTGCATATCTGGATGTAATGTTCCATCTCCTGCATAAGGATTAGCTAGCAGTTTCTCTATCATACCCGAAGGAATTTCATAATAAATATTTTCAGTAGGTGCAGTAGGTTGAGGAGAAACTCTTTGCTCTTCCGGTCGAGGTGAAGATACCCCAAACAAGCCCCTCAAAGGATTATTTTCCATAGTAACGAGTGACAGTAAATTTCAGCACACTATATAAATGTTTCCTTGCCAAAGGCGCTTCACTCCCCGGCAACGGCGCCGGAAAAGAGTCTTGATGACCCATAAGTATAGGGGATCTATCGTAGTCCTTTCGATAAGTAAGAGTGTCGAACCCAACGAGGAGCAGAAGGAAATGACAAGTGAGTTTCAGCAACTACTCACAAAGCATATTCATGTTCATAATCAGAGGAGTATTAATTATCATTAAGGATCTGAACATATGATCTTCCACTGAATAAACCAACTAGCATCAACTACAAGGAGTAATCAACACTACTAGCAACCAACAGGTACCAATCTGAGGTTTTGAGACAAAGATCGGATACAAGAGATGAACTAGGGTTTGAGAGGAGATGGTGCTAGTGAAGATGTTGATGGAGATTGACCTCCTCTCAATGAGAGGATCAGTGGTGATGACGATGGCGATGATTTCCCCCTCCTGGAGGGATGTTTCCCCGGTAGAACAACTCTGCTGGAGCCCTAGATTGGTTCTGCCCAGGTTCCGCCTCGAGATAGTGGCACTTCGTCCCAAAAGCTTCCTTCTTATTTTTTCCAGGTCAAAACACACTATATAGCAGAAGATGGGCGCCAAGGGCCTGCCAGGGGGCCCACAAGAATGTAGGGCGCACCCTCCACCCTTGTGGATGGCAGGTGGCCCCCCTCTGGTGCTTTCTTTGCCCAATATTTTTTGTATATTCCAAAAATATTCTCCGTGAAGTTTCAGGGCTTTTGGAGTTGTGCAGAATAGGTCTCTCCTTTTCCAGTCTAGAATTCCAGCTGCCAACATTTTCTCTCTTCATGTAAACCTTGTAAAATAAGAGAGAATAGGCATAAGTATTGTGATATAACATGTAATAACAACCCATAATGCAATAAATATCAATATAAAAGCATGATGCAAAATGGACATATCATGCAGGACATAGGGTTTTACCTCCATCAAGAGGGCTCGAACCTGGGTAAATATCGTCTCCTTCATTCTTGTTACCCTACCCCGAGGTCTGTCGGTTTTGACACCGACACTGGTGCTTTCATTGAGAGTTCTGCTATGCGATCACTAGAAGGATCGATGGCTCACCTGCAGATCAACTGTGCCAACGGCCACGGGAGCATTTACGCCCCCAACCAGCTTTGTGCGTTTGGCAGCATGGACTTTTGCGCCGACTCGACGTGTCATCTGGCCTCTATCGAGAACTATGCCCCAGGTCGGATCATGACCTTCGGTGGCCTCAAATACACCACTAATCCCCATGATGAACTCATCCTATCAGGATGGGTCCCTGGCCTAATTGAGAGCTTGTCCGGCTCCGAAGGTTCGACTTCGAAACCGATCTCCGCCGCGGTGTCACCAGAGACCCCCGACGTAACCACTCCGGCTAGTCTCCTTCCGATCTCTAGTCCGGACATAGATCTGGCTCCTACCTTTGAAATTACACCAAGATTAGAACTGACCTTGGCACAGAAGCCGGAATTGCTCCCCAACCCCCTTCAGATCGAACACATGTCAAGTTATACGTCAGGCATACTTTGAGACAGCCCCGCTTACAATCCAGTGATGAATCCTGAAGAGTTGTCTCACCTCAATAAGATGCTTGGCCGTATCCGGAGCATGTCCATCTCGGGCGGCGAGACTTCGGTTTATGATCAGGTCATACTTAAAGCCGACGATCAGGAAATTTACATCTCATCCACCAACCACCTAGTTTCCACGGTCGATGACTTAACCAGCATGCTAGACTACGGCGAGGCCACGGACACGGATGAAGATGCCGACGGCCCCACAGAAGACACCTCATCCCTGGTAAACACCAACAGGTGGACTACTACATCTACCTATGATGTATACATGGTGGACACCCCCAATACCCCTCCAAGATGTCGGCGAAGATGCAGAAGAGGCAACAATGGGAAGCCTAGCGGCAATAATGCAACCACCGATAATGGCGACATAGAAGTTGGTGACGCAAATAACCCCGAGGGAGACCATCAAGCTTCCCCAAGGCGAAACGGCGCACTCGAAGGACATCTTCAGGATTTAGATCTCGATGACCTCTTTGAAGTGGCCGACGACAATTACATGCCGGAATCCGAGGAAGATGAGAGCCTCGGCACCGAGGACTACATCATCCCCGAAGATCCTTTCGAGTAAGAGCGCTTCCGACGGTGCCTTATTGCAATGGCTCGGAGCTTGAAGCGCAAGCAGCAACAACTGCAAACCAACACCGATGCACTGAATGAAAAGTGGGTCGAAGTGCTCTCTACCAAGCAAGACATGGAAGAACGGCGTCGTAGTCCATAGAAATCATACCCACGCATGCGTCTCTTGTCGGAGTTTTATGAGGAGCTCGCTGACGACCATGACCGACACCCTAGAGGTCGGGACATGCCAATGCGGGAAAACCTCAACAATCAGCCACCTCCACGCTGATACATCTCCAACATATCTATAATTTATGAAGTATTCATGCCATGTTTATAACAATTTTATATGGTTTTGGTATGATTTTATTAGAACTAACTAGGACTGACATTGTTTTTAGCAGAACTACCATGGTGTCTTTTTTGTGCAGAAATAAAAGTTCTCAAAATGGGCTGGAAATTTATGGTGATTTTTTGTGGACCAAAAGATACCCCCGAAGCATCGGAGCTGGGCTAGGAAGTAGACGAGGAGACCACAAGCTCGCTAGGCGCGCCTACCCCACAGGGCGCTAGCTCTGAGATTGTGGGGCCCTCAAGCACCCCCTTGATGTGAGGCCGACGCCACCTATAAATACCCAAACCCCCAGAAAGAACCCTAGATGAGGAGTTCCGCCTCCGCAAGCCTCTATATCCATGAAAACTCAATTAGGGACCATTCCGGCACCCTGCCGGAGGGGGAAATCATCACCGAAGGCCATCTTCATCATCCCGGCGACCACCATGATGATGAGGGAGTAGTTCACCCTCGGGGCTGAGGGTATGTACCAGTAGCTATGTGTTTGATCTCTCTCTCTCTCTCTCTCTCTCGTGTTCTTCATTTGGCATGATCTTGATGTACCGCGAGCTTTGTTAATATATTTGGATCTTATGGCGTTCTTCCCTCTCTACCTTCTTGTGATGAATTGAGTTTTACCTTTGAGATTTCCTTATTATCGGATTGAATGCTTTTATGGATCTGAGAACACTTTATATATGTCTTGCGTATGAATACTCGTGGTGACAATGGGGTATCATATTGATTCACTTGATGTATGTTTTGGCACTCAACTCATGGATTCCCGAGGTGACATTGGGGTAATCTATGCATAGGGGTTGATGCATGTTTTCGTCCTTGTTTCTCCAGTAGAAATCTTGGGGCACTCTTTGAGGTTCTTTGTGTTGGACTGAATATTATGGATCTGAAGTTGTTTGATGCATATCGTATAATTCACCCACGGATACTTGTGGTGACATTGGAGTATCTAGGTGACATTAGGGTTGATTGATGTGTTTTCATATGGTGTTATTTTAGTACAAACTCTAGGGACGTTTGTGACACTTATAGGTATAGCTCAAAAGATTGATCGAAAATAATAACTTTGAGGTGGTTTCGTACCCTACAAACAATTTCTTCTTATGTTCTCCTTCAGATAAGAACTTTGGAGTGACTCTTTGTCGCACATTGAGGGATTGCCATATGATTTAATTATGTTAGCATTGTTGAGAGATTTTGCACTAGTGAAAGTATGAACCCTAGGCCTTGTTTTGAAGCATTGCAATACCGTTTTTGCTCACTTTTACTACTTGCTATCTTGCTGTTTTATATTTTTAGAATACAAAAACCTATATCTACTATCCATACTACACTTGTATCACTATCTCTTCGCCGAACTAGTGCACCTATACAATTTACCATTGTATTGGGTGTATTGGGGACAAAAGAAACTCTTTGTTATTTGGATGCAAGGTTGTTTGAGAGAGACCATATTCATCCTACACCTCCCACAGATCGATAAACCTTAGGTCATCCACTGGAGGGAAAATTGCCACTATCCTACAAAACTTTGTGCTCTGAGGGCCAACACGAGTCTACTAGAATAAGTTGTGTTGTAGACATCAAGCTCTTTTCTCGCGTCGTTGCCGGGAAGGTGAGTGTTTGAAGGTATGTCTTTAGATCTTGCAATTGAATCTTTTAGTTTCTTGTTTTATCACTAGTTTGGCTTATAAAATAAAAATACAACAAATGGAATTGAGGTTGCCTCATGTTATTCATCTTTATAATGTCTTTCATGAAACTGATGGATCAAAAAATTGTGCTCAATTGATAGAAGAAGAATTCAATAAAATGTTTGGCATAAAATCTTTGAATGATGAGCATGATTGCAATGTTGTTAGTATGAAATCTTTGGATAACCATGATGCTAATGATATGCAAAGCCATAAGTTTGGGGATGCTATATTTGATGAACATGATATTTTTAGCCCCCCAAGCTTTGATGAGCAAATTTATTATGATGATAGCATACCTCCTATTTATGATGATTATATTGATGAAGGTTTGGAAGAGTGTCAACTCTAGTTAATGATCCCACTATTTTGGAGGGTGTTGAATCTTGTTACAATATTGATAAAAGTGGTTTCAGAGAGGTCATGACTTTATTTAATGATGATTCCACTATTTTGAAGAGGTTCTAATTGATTTTAATGAGAGAAAAGTTGCTATCTATGATGATTATTGTGATGACACCTATGTTATAAAGAATACTAATAACCATGAAACTTGTCATCATGATTTTAATCAAGTATCTCATGATAGCTATTTTGTTGAATTTGCTCCCACTATTATTGATGAGATTTTATTTGCTTATGTCGAGAGTAATAATTTTTTATGCATGTGGATCATGAAAAGAATGATTTTTGTGATAGTTATATTGTTGAATTTCTTCATGATTCTACTGAAAATTACTATGAGAGAGGAACATATGCTTTTACATATCTCAACAATAGCAAGTTTCCTCTCTATGTGTTGAAAGTTTTGGAGTTATGGTTGTTTTGCCTTCCTATGCCAGTTCATTCTTATTCCCATAAATTTTTTGCTCACAAAATCCCTATGCATAGGAAGTGGGTTAGACTTAAATATGCTTGCCATGTGATTCATGATGCTCTATTTGTGTTTCAATTCTTTACTTCTATGTGAGCACCATTGAAATCATCATGCCTAGCTAAAAAGGCATTAAAGAAAAGCGCTTGTTCGGAGACAACCCAATACTTATACCTACTATTTTTTTGTTTCCACATGATTAATATACTATAGTAATGATGTTTTATAGCTTTTGTTTCAATAAAGTGCCAAGTGAAGCCTTTGGGATAGTGTGGATGATAGTTGACTTGATTCTATGAAAATCAGAAACCTTTGCGCCTAGTTTTGGGATTTTCTAAATTCACATAAACGTGCTTTTGCTCTGAATGTTTTTACACATAATTGATATACAAATTTCCCACATTTTCCTAATTTTCAGAATTTTTGAATCTATAGAAGTATGGTTATTGTTGAGATTATTAAAGACAGTTCTATTTTTGGTAGATTATGTTTTCAATGCATAGTTTGCTTGTTTTAGTGTTTCCATAGCTTATATTAAGTGATATAAACCATGGTAATGATAATCTACAGTAGTAATTGTGTGATAACAATTATGAATCTTTTCTTTGACAGCACCCAAGTGAATGATTTGCTTTATCATACTAACCTATCTCGCGAAGTTCCGTTAAGTTTTGGGTGAGATATCGACATGAGGAGAATATGGAGTGGCAAGACCCTAAGCTTGGGGATGCCCAAGGCACCACAAGGTAATATTCAAGGAATAACCAAGCAACTAAGCTTGGGGATGCCCCGGAAGGCATCCCCTCTTTCGCTCGAACATTATCGGTAACCTTACTTGGAGCTATATTTTTATTCGTCACATGATATGTATTTTGCTTGGAGCATCATTTTCTTTTGTTAGGATTTGCTTGGTGTTATTTAGAGTAATGTTTTTCATCTTTTATTTCAATAAAAGTGTCAAGTATAGCCTTTACCATGCTTAATTTGCAACTCTATATGTTGTTGTTTGGAAACAGAAAGTTTGTTGTTATGTTTTGAATATTTATGAATAGTCAGAACATGATAAAATCTTGAAATTTTTACACAATAAGCTACAAAAAAATCTACAATGTGGTAATTTTTCAGAATTTTTGGAGTTATAGAAGTATGAATATTCTTGCATCCTTTATAGTCTATCCTTTAGACAGATTGCTTTTATGATTGCATTGTTTGCATATGATTGCTTGTTTAATGATTCTATTTGAGGGTATGAGTATTAAAGATGCAGAGGCATTTAGTATGCAATGTCAAATTATAATTTTAGTGATTTGCTACAATAGAGAATGATAAGGTTATTACATTGATTTATACTAACTTATCTCACGAGTTCTTGTTGAGTTTTGTGTGGATGAAGTTTTAGGGAAACCGTGATACAAGAGGAATTAAGGAGACACAAGAGCTCAAGCTTGGGTATGCCCAAGGCATCCCTAGTTAATATTTTAAGAAGTATCAAGCATCTAAGCTTGGGTATTCTCCGGTTGGCATCTCACCTTTCTTCTTCAACAATGACGAGTCAATTTTGGTTGAGCCTAAGTTTTTGCTTCTTCATATGATATGTGCTATCCTTGGAATGTCAATTTATTTTGTTTTGCTTGTTGTTTGAATAAAATATTTAAGATCTATTTTGTTATGAGAGAGAGTCTTCACATAGCTACTTAATTATTTGACTACTCATTGGTCTTCACTTATATCTTTTTGGAGTGGTTTGTCATTTACTGTCGTGCTTCACTTATATCCTATGAGTAAATGGTTGAATGAATTGAATATCATAAATTTGAAATTATATATGTTTCATATGCTAACCCCATGTAGAGTAATGACTTCACATATAAGAAGTATAGGTGGTAAAATTTATTGAAAGTTAGCAAACATAGCATTGGTCACTTGAACAATTCATGAAAGAATATTGAAGGAAGAGAGATTTCACATGTAAATATACTATCTTGGGCATCTTCTATGATTGTGAGCCCCATTAATTATTTTCAAATTTCTGCAAATTAGTTGAAGTTGGACAAGGAAGACCACATAATGAGTTATGTTTGGGTATATTTGTATAGAAGTTATATTTTTATGGATCCTCCAACATATGGTGCTTGCTTAGTATCTTTTGCTAGCCTTCACCTGTACTAATCGGAAACACTGCGTGTGCATCCAGTTCCTTAAACCCAAAGTTATTCCATATGAGTCCATCATACCTACCTATATGCGATATTCCATATGAGCTCATCCCACGCAGATGGATTTGACCGTCCGCCTTGCGCTCCGCCGCTCCCGGGAGGAGGCCGCCCGACGGCAGTGCTCGGACTCCTTCTGTCAGGAATTCATTATGTCCACCCAAATGGCGCATGGATCCAGCGCGAGGTTTGTTGTCTTTTCCTCACTGGAGGCGTTACGGTCGCCTGGCGTCCAAACACGACGGGATGTGCAACCACTTTGTAGGTGTGCCGAGGCATAGGTGAACGCATGAGCGTCCGCCGACGCAAATATGGCGCAGCGTGCTCGCCATGCGAGGTAGCAGGCGCAGGAGGTGGCGGTAGCCCTCACAACGGTGGACGTTGGCGAGGCGAAGTCGCATTCTCCGGTGCGCCGTGTGGTGTACGCCCACCCCGGCCGCTTCAACCACATCGTGGTGGACGCCGCCAACTCCTCCCAAGACATATCCATCATTGATTTCATGTCCACCAATGTTGTGAAGGTTCCGGACTTCGACAAGGAACAGTGGGGCATGGGAGACGGCACCTCCTTGAGTCCCGTGAGCCTGCCTGTGTCCCATGTCCTACCACTACTAGGGAAAACCTTATACACAGAAACTTACCAGTAGCGCGTGTTAAAATGAGGCGCTACTGCTAATTAGCAGTAGCGCGTCTGCCAAAACCGCGCTACTGTTACCCCCTTAGCAGTAGCGCGGCAGGAACTGAACGTGCTACTACTATAATTGCCACACCGTTCCCGACGTGCTAGGTATAGTAGTAGCGCCCTTCTAGAAACGGCGCTACTACTACCGATTTTAGCAGCAGCGCGTTTTCCCCTCCCATGCTACTGTTAAATCTATTCTCACCTAACCCCCCGCGCGGCTTGATTCCCTCCTCTTCCTCCCCCAATTCACCACTCTCTCTTCTCCCCCTCGTCGCCTCCGCCTTGCCGCCATCTCGCCGCCGTCTCCCCCGACCCCGCCTCGCGACCATCTCCCCCGACCCCGCCTCGCCGCCGTCTCCCTCGACCCGCCTCGCCGCCGTCTCCCCCGACCCCGCTTCATCGCCGTCTCCCCCGACCCCGCCTCGCCGCCATCTCCCCCGACCCCGCCTCGCCGCCGTCTCCCCCGACCCCATCTCTCTCCCGGCCCTTTGTAAGCACTCTCCCCTTCTGATCCCTCTTGTTAATTTGCTTAGTATGAACCCTAGCTATTTAGTGCTAGTTAGTATGAACCCTAGGCTATTTTTAGTGTTAGTTAGTTAATTTAGTGTTAGTTAGTTAGTTAGTATGAACCCTTAGCAGTAGTTCCTAGGTACTAATTAGTTAGTAAGAACTAGGTACTAATTAGCTAGGTACTAGTTTATTTTTATTTATAGTAAGTTTATTTTCAGTAAGAACTAATTGAATTAATAGAACATGTTAGTAAGAACTTGTTGCTATTTTTTTAGTTAAAGCAATTTTTCCCGCATCGACGTGGACGATGCCTATCTCGCATCCTCGTCGTCGAGTCGGTGGAGGACGACACCTGCTTGACCAGATGGGCCATGTACGGGACTGGGCTCCGCCGAGGTGGTACTGGGAGGTGCTACCTACCGGGGGCGCAGGTTGGTGAGGAGCCAGCCTGTCGTTGACCCGAACCTTCTTTGGTGGCGGTCGCGTGGGCCAGTGACGATCCAGAGGCTCGAGGACTCCGCGGAGGTGGTGCGTCACCGTGTCAGTGAGGAGGACGCGCACGTCCGTCGCTACTTGTTTGCGTTGGAGCACAGGCCGTTCTCCAATACCTGGCAGGTTCTCCGGGGATCTCACTGGCGCTATGATCCCGTGATGGTTCCTTCTCTGTGGGTGTGCACCGCCCGCGCCGATACCCGTCGTGTGCTAGGGTTTTAGTTGTATTAGTGATGTTATATGTATGACACTATTCGTGATGTATTAGTGATAATATTCGACGATGTACGGACGTATGAGATGATTTACTTTTGCTTATTGAATGCATGCTAATTTGAGTCCTATAAGATATTTTGAAATGTATATCTTGTGTTGCTCAATATCCAAGTGGCTGGTCATGTTTGCAGGTTACTGTTGAGTATCTTGGTAGTTGTCTTCGATCGATTTTCAATTAATGTTTTAACTATGAACATAGGAAATGTCTGACGACGAAAAGGATTTCGGTATTTGCAAATACTGCGAAGACAAGCGCGGCCTGTGCGACGGAATCTTCCTAGATGATGATAGGCGCTTCAGCATCAAGCTGGACGAGAACTTCGAAGTGGATACAGTAAGTCACAACGACAAGTCTTTTTTCGTAATTAAGCATGACATCTGCTTCATTTGCTTCAACTTATATCTTTTTTACTATTCTACTAGCGTATCCCCTGCCATGCAAGAGTTTTTGTATTGGATAAGATAGGTTTCAGTCATAGTATGGAGGAAAAGAAAGTTTACTTGAAGACCGAGCATGGTTATATTTTCCATGCAAAATTATACAATTCAGATGAATACACCTATTTTGGATGCAAAACATGGCGAGCACTATGCAAGACTTATGCATTTGAGCCTGATATGGTTATCACCTTTGATATTCGTCCGGAAGATGATATTGAAGGTAATACCGACATCTGAGTCGATGTGCAGACGCCTCCAGTTATACCATTATGTAAGTTTCTCAACCATATTTATGTCTTTGATATTGTTTATTCAAAAATAGTTGACAACTAATTTGTATTGTCATCTTATTTCGGTGCAAGCAAACATGTCCAGCGCTTGGTAGACATGACCGTATACTGTCCTGGGGCTGAACTCAACTGCGAGGAGCTCAGTCATTATGTTTCATGGCTTGAGGATCTTGATACTGTCAAGACAAACTTTCTTCCTGTATTTAGAAATGTTAGTACTGAAAATGTGCGACCAATAGTGTTCGTAATGAACTACGGTCACATCTATTTAGGAAGGATGGTAAGATTTTTACTATTTGTCATCTCAGTGCATCTTTTCCATACATTATTTTTGAAACTAAACTTCATTGCTAAGTATGTTACCATACGATGTTCTTCAACAGGGACTCCTGATGAATGTTGTGCCTTATGGGATCGAGACTAAAGGTACCATGAGTATTATCAGCTTACGGCCAAGATATCCTACAGATTATTTTAGTGCATTCAAGATTAGCGACGGATGCTTAACAGTGCAAGACTGGACCAAATATGTGATGGGGGAGCGCAGAAGTACTAGGGGGCAGCAAACAGATGTGCTACCCACGATTAGGAGACAGGTTCATCTGCATGCTCCAGCTTGATCAAGGAGGAGAGCTATACATGTTTCATGTTATTTTACCTACGAGAGAGCAGCAGGAGTGATTAGCTAGCTAAAAATGAGTTTGAGGATGATGATGTGCTACACTATATTACTATGATGATAAAATAGCTAGTGTTGGTGGTAATGACTATGATGATTATTATTAGCTAGTGTTAGTGGTGATTAAATAAATACTGTTGATAATAATGACTATGATGATGATTAAATAGCTTGTGCTGGCGGATTAGATTCAAGTGGAGGCAACATGTGGTGCACATCGAAAGTACTATTAGTCCAAACTAGATCAAGTTTGGATTAGTAGCATACTTTTGACATGCACCACATATTGCCTCCACTTGAACCTAATCCACCTTCATTTGACACTGTTATGGACATAATGATATAAACCTCATAACTGATATTGTACCAAAATTTGTACGATGGCGCATAAATACACTAAAAATAAAAAAAAGTAAAAAAAAGTACTAGTAGCGATGGACAAAAAATACGCTGCAAGTAGTTACCTTAGCAGTAGTGTGGTACTGAACAAACGCTGCAGCTATTTGTCCTAGCAGTAGCGCGGGCGGGCACGCGTTACTGCTAAGCAATAGTTGTAGCGCCTTATTAGTAGCGCGCCTACCCGTGCTACTAGTGAGCACAAAACCAGCGCTACTGCTAGGGTTTTCCCTAGTAGTGTACTCTACCTTGTCGGCACCAGACCAACACTCTTGAGGGGCATAACCGGTCGCCGGACATGGACACAACGAAGATGGATGAGCTCCGCTTAGATTAGGTTTTACGTTGCATGTAATAATATGGATTTGGTGATTTGAAAATGGTGTTTATGATTGTAAAATTGTTTTTTGTGTGTTGTCTGGTCACTGTCCACGGACGCGCGTGAGGGCGCATCCACGGGGCGTTTGGGGCGGGATTTTGGTATTTGTGGTTGTAGATGTTCACAGTTGAAAAACACTTTTATCTAGGCAGTGTTTTTTCAGATAGAAAACCGCATATTCTCGGGTAGACCAAACAGGCCCACGCGCCTCGGGCAAACAGTGGCATCACAAAATTGTCCACCCAAACCCCCTCCCCTTTTCCCTGTTCCCCACCCTCCTTATTTGAATCACCCACACACACCCACACTGACACTGCCCCACGCCCCTACCCACCGTACGCAAACGCAGCACCGCACCACCCCACTCTCCTCGCTCTCCCCGAAGCACGCCGCCCCTTGCTTTACTCGCAGCGCCGCCACCGCCGAGAAGTCCCTCCGTACCTCTAGGGTTGCTCCCGCTCAGCGCGGCGATGGAGGGCGAGGGAGAGGGCGCCGCGGCTCTGGCGGCCCAGGCCCCGGCGGCGGCGGCCGCCGCGGAGGTGAGCAACCCGAGGTGCTACTTCGACGTCAGCATCGGCGGCGAGATGGAGGGCCGGATCGTGATGGATCTCTACGCCTCCGTGGTGCCGCGCACGGCCGAGAACTTCCGCGCGCTCTGCACCGGGGAGAAGGGCGTCAGCGCCGCCACCGGCGCGCGGCTCCACTACAAGGTTTATCCCGTCTGGCTCCCCCTGTGCAGTCGTGCTACAGTAGTTCGCACTAGATTTTCAGGTTCCGGTTGGGTTTAGTGGTGCGGGTGCTCGAGCGAGGTACCCCCTTCCTATTAGTTCGATTCCGAACACTCTCAAATGTGCCTTTTGCGCATAGTCGCATAGATTGTTCGGCATCAGGTAACCCGGTTCTCGGTTCAGCGATTTCGGGTTGGATAGTTTTATTGCACGAACTGTGATTCTGTCCATGGCTGGCGATTTATCAGCCAAACATGAGTCCTTGGAGGCCTTTTGCTTTGATTGGGCGATTTTGCTTTTGCTGTCTTTCTTACTACTGCTACTGCTTTCTTCAGTGTGCATAACTAGTGCTTGTAACTTTCCAATTAGCCATGTTGCTTTTAAACTGTATGTGTATACCTGCTTTGGCATACTACTGGTAATATGCTTCATGTACTAGTGCCCACCACTGGTGCTGGTACAATATGGCCAACACTTGCTTCTGTTTCTGCCTTTCTGGTCTCTTGATGCACTTGCTGAAAATTGGATGCACCCTAGTTTGTAGGAAAACTGGTTCTTTTTTGGCCAACTGGGTGTGTATGGTTGGCAATAGAATAGTGGACTATGAAAAGAGATTCTGGTATGGTTAAACAGGGTTTTATGTGGTCATATGGAGTTCATTAGGTAGAGAAAGTACCTTGTGATTTTTCTAATTTTGGACATATATCAAGTCTCACCAACTGCATATATGGTCTCAGCCTCTGGCAATTTTTTCTTGGCACAATTTGGTTGTAGATTATCCTTGAAGCAGGATCTGTCAGAACCAAGTAGACCTAGCTCTGCATTAGTTGTTGTATGCTTCAAGTGTCCCAGTCAAGGACAAACTGAGTGGTTGCAAAATAATATTATGTGGTCAATGTGGATTTACTATTTTCTGGTGATAGTTCTGAACTGATAAATAAGTTAACATGCTTAAGTGAGACTTGGCATTTTAAAGCTTAGGGTCTTCAACTTCAACCATAAATTGGGATGATAATGTGGCAGAAACACATAAGTGGAGCACAGCATTATTGAAGTAGTGATAAGTCTCCCACTTAACTGTTGGAGCGACAGAGATCCAACTTTGGATAACGGCACTTTTGTACCGTTTGCTTCGTAGTGGCAGAGACTAGCACATGTTTGCTATCCTCTATTGCCCATTTTCTTTCGTAGACAGAAGGCAAGATTGCCTCACTTTCATTTGCAGCCACCAAATTACTTTCCATTTTCTAGTAAGAGAATGGTGGTAATCTTGTTGTTAACTGTACAGAGTTAGCATTATCCTAACGTCTGAATTTAAGTTTATAATTCTTTTTTTTCTGAAAGAATGGCCAAGACAAGCCTTTGTTATATGAACTAGAGTTGGTTATTCTTCATGGTAACAATGATTTTTCCTTTGGGGACCACTGAAGGATATCTTTTACTTCTGTAAAGTATGGGATCTTTAACCCTTCAACTACTTATTTTTTGGGTAACTTTTACTCTCCAGGGCTCATCTTTTCATCGTATCATCAAGGGTTTTATGGTGCAAGGTGGAGATATAACTGCTGGTGATGGGACTGGGGGCGAATCAATATATGGATTGAATTTTGAGGATGAGAATTTTGTTTTGAAGCATGAGAGGAAAGGGATGTTATCAATGGCGAATTCTGGTCCCAACACAAATGGATCTCAGTTTTTCATCACTACCACCCGAACACCACACCTTGATAGGAAACATGTTGTTTTCGGGAGGGTTGTAAAAGGGATGGGAGTGGTTCGCGCAATGGAGCATGTTTGTGCTGGAGAAGCTGACCTTCCAACTGATGATATTGTTATTGTTGATTGTGGGGAACTGCCAGAAGGTTCAACTGAAGGAGTTGCAAATTTCTTCAAAGATGGTGACATGTATCCTGATTGGCCCATTGACCTCGATGAAAAGCCTGCAGACGTTTTGTGGTGGATTAATGCCGTTGATTCTGCAAAGTCTTTCGGAAATGAAAATTTTAAGGTTCGCATTGCTCAATGGACTGCACTTCCTGTTCATATTTTTGCTAGTCATTTGGTTCACATGAGGAAGTTTTTATTGTCGTTGCATATAATGCATTAATAACATGTATTGCCCAACTCTTTGGCTAAAGTGTAGATGAACTAATAAAATGGGTAAACATATCATCTTAAATTTTAAAAATACTACACCTACCTTGATTCCTGTTTGGAACTTACAACTGAAGTTTCTGCCTCTCTACAGAAACATGATTACAAGGCTGCACTCAGAAAGTACAGAAAAGCTATGCGGTATTTAGATATTTGCTGGGAGAAAGAAGAGATAGATCAAGGTAGCTGTTCTTTTGTTTCTTATCGCTGTTTACTTTTGTTAAGGTGCTTATGGATAGATTTGCATTTTACTTGCTAATCCTAACAACCTGTTAATGTGCAGAGAACAGCTCAGCACTGCGGAAAACAAAGTCAATTATACTCACAAATAGTTCTGTAAGTTCAACTTTCTGCCACTTGTTCATGGACAGATCACAAATGCATGTCCCTCTATAGTACTACATTTAGAGAAATTCTATTTGGTACATCATTTGTGTTTCGTCATGTGAATCTAGAGGCTTTTTTCCTTGTAAAATCATTGTCTCTTCCTAGTATATGGAAGTCACCTGTAACTTCTTCAGGCATGCAAACTGAAGCTGGGAGATGTGGAGGGTGCTTTGTTAGATGCAGACTTTGCACTGCGTGAAACAGAGGGCAACGCAAAAGCTTTTTTCCGTCAAGGACAGGTCAGTGTTAAACACGTCCATGTAATATACTATCCACGGACCAAATGTTGCGGAAATTATATGCACTACAAACATGTTTTGACAAAACTATGACTAGCGCAGTTTAGCTTCCCTGTGTTAAACTTATACGGTCAAACTACTTGCATTTATGTGAAATCAAACTGGCTTATTTGCATGTGTTCATTGTTGAGTACATCTTACTTTATATGTTGGACATGAAGATGTGCATTTCTGTCAAAAAATTGAAGATGTGCATTTCTGTCAAAAAATTGAAGATGTGCATCTGTGCCACTTGAGCATCCTTTTATGTCTATGCGCACTACATTCTACTCCCTCCGTTCCAAAATACTTGTTGTGGTTTTGAACTAAAACCATGACAAGTATTTTGGAATGGAGCGGGTAAAACTTACATTCTTGCTATCCGTGGTGCAATATTTATAATCCTTGGGTGTTGGTGCTGGGAATATTAAATCTTACTGGCTGCTCGTCATCTTCAAACTTGGCTTGTCAATAATAAGGTATTGGAATGCAGGCACGCATGGTACTCAAGAATATTGATGCTGCAGTTGAGAGCTTCCAGCGTGCGTTGGAGTTGGAGCCAAACGATGGTTTGTATATCCTGTTGCCCCCTCATTGACTATTAGTACAATTTTTCCCATTTGCAGCTAAGAATGTTGGCTTTTGTATTTCTGATCCTCAGGAGGAATCAAACGGGAGCTGGCTGCTGCAAAGAAGAAGGTCAGTTCATTGTGGTTATGAATTTTGGGACTAACGACTGTTCATACAAGATGTTGCTGACTTATCATCCGTGATTACCCCAGGTTACTGACAGACGCAATCTGGAGCGGAAGGCATTTTCCAAGATGTTCGAGACGTCAGGAAGTTCAGAGAAAAGTGAAGAAGTATTGGCTGCAACTTCAGAGAAAAGTGGCGAAGTACTTTCCTAATACCACATCCATCGCCATTTAAATTCTTTGGTTTGGACCTTTGGGCACAGAAACAACAGATAAGGAACTATTTGGCCGTCAAATGCTGATGTTGTGAAATATGGGCCAGACCAGATTCTTTCATTTTCTGCGTAACTGATGATCTTTTTTGTCGTTGTTGTAGGATAAAAACTGATGCCCAAGTGAGCCTTTCCATTGTTTCGTCTGTCACACATGCTGGGAGCTGCCCTGTGAAAAACTTCAGGTTATTCTTAGAACCTACTGCACTTATTTCGCCGGGCTTGTAGTTTGTCTATGCATTTTGACTTCATGTTTTATTCTTTGCAGTTATACTGATGGAGTTTGGACGGGAGAAATAACTCCCAGTGGACGGCTGAAAACAGTGGGGGCACCTGAACCTTTTGTGTTAGTATAGAACTGGTAGCAATGCTGTCGAAAGAAATGTCTTTCATTGACTTCAACTCTTGGATATCTCGACAACTTCTTTTGGCAAAACACATTTTGCGAGAATTGATGAAACATTGTCGACAACATGACATGTCCTTTTTACATTCTGTTTGCTTATTATCTTTGCACTTGGCCCATGCATTTGGAGCCCCCAAGAACCCTACCAAAACCACCCAGTTGAATGGTGCGAGCCTTTACGTGCAATGACTGTATGACACTGCATAATTCAGATAGGAATGACACATGACAAATTCAACAACCAGAGGTGCCACACCGTTCAGGGTTCAGACTAGACAATAGTTGGCCATTGTCGTAAATCTATGCAGATGAATTTGAAGTATCCAATCTAAACAAGAAAGTACCCAATCCAAACAAGTTAGTTATGCCCATATGCAACGCATCAGCAGTTCAAAAACCAGATGGAGTACATAAAATTTGAACATACATACCTAACCAGACCATAAAATTTGAACATACGTACCAAACCAGAACATGTAACCGGCAGGTGGTGAATTTTTCCAACTAGTTCATGCAGCAGGTCACAATATTTCTGTTCATTGGTTAAAACTTCGAACATACGTACGTAACCAGACCATGTAACCACACAATTCAAAATTCCCACAAAAATGGAACCAGAAGCAGACATAACCGTGGCAGCCCAGTTCCATGAACCCGAACACAACATACATTCTTCTAAAACATCCTCAGACAGGCAAACTTTACACACGGTAGGCTATGTAGGTTTTCTACGCATTGTAGTTGTCCAAGCCCAGGTCTCTCAGGGCATCTGTGGCGGCAGCTTTGCAGCTTCCATGTATTGCCTTGGCTTTCCTGATAAGCTTCTCCACACCTTCGTTGAGCAAGATCGTCCTGCGGTGGTAAAAACAAGCGTTTCAGAGAAGAAAGTAGAAGCATGAAGGAAAAACCAGCTGCAGCTGCAGATTTCGGAGGGATGTGGCTTCTACATCGTACCTGTTTTCAGGGTTTCTGACCACGAGATTGCGAATCATAAGGCATGCTTGCTTCTGAGTCAGCGCGGAGGAGGGGAACTTTTGCATTGTATGTATGGCCAGAGTGCCGTAGCCTAGCGCGACTGCACGTGCTGCATGTTCTGGTGACCGCAATGTAAGGACTTGCACGATAGACATTACCTGCACATTCAGTTAGCTCGTTACAGGATATGGAAGTGGCTCATACAGTATACGGATTCTTCAGTATTGCACATTTGTGTGTATTACCTCCTGTATTACTGACGGGTCTTCAGAAAATCTGGACGCTAACTTCAAGAACTTGTCAAAACCATCTTGCTGAATGATATTGGCCTTGTTTGCATCACTTCCAGCCAGCTTCAAGAAGAATGTGATGTAAGTTTGATTTAAATAAAGTAGGATTGTTCTCATACAAAAAGAAGGGAGTCCTGTGGTACGATAATGTTGCAGTGCTGTGCCATACTACCATACCTTAGACAGCAAAGAGCAGCAAGATTTTGCTATAACTTTGTTCTTCTGTACGCCAGCCTCATCGATGCACTTAAGAAGCACATCAATCCCACCATTTTCAGATATGGACCGGCATATTTCTTCCTGTGGTGACACCAGAACTAAAGATGGTGATGTTCTCATAAGCATTCAGGGTAAATGACTTGTTTTATTTATTATCACAATTCCATATAGGCATATAGGAAATAAGTTTTTGATACACGGGGCCAAAAGTAAAAGGAAGAGCAATAACATGTCGGAAATTTTATGAACATCAAGCTTTTCATGTATGCTTAGTTGCCTGCAATTCATATTCTATTGGCCAGATAAAGTTTATAAACTGATGATACTAAAAATTACCCCAGAAAAAATGGAGCCTCACTACAGTGGAAATTCAAACCATAACAAAAAACTTTTTAACTATCATTTATGGGATATGTATATATCGTAGTTTATTCTTACATTAACAGCAATTGCCTTCAAAGCAGCACAAGCTGATGGTAAGCTGGATGGAGCAACTTGCTCACGGAGTGCGATGACAAGAACTTCTGCGACACCAATTTCTGCAAATTTCCGTGAATATCCATATACCTGCATCACAAGTCTGTCAATTTCATCTCTTTGGATCCAAACTTCATTCGTACAGGAAGGCCTAGTTCCTTAACAGACAAATTATTAAAGTACACGACTTTATGACCAAGTCATAAACTGAAAATATTAAATCATATCAAATGTATTGGGTGATATATGAGTAAATTACAGTGTCAACTTGCAAGCAAGAATGCAAGATGTATATGTGCCGATGACATTGAGAAACCAGGATGTTCAGAACATGAAACCATGTGATACCAAGTTGGCTATTATTTTTTGTGAACATTATGTCTAGTATCTAATCATCACCAGAAGATCATGTCAATATTTTTCTGCGGATATGAAATCCAACTAAATTCAGAGGGTCCACCAAAATTTCTACATCATGCTAGATTGCAGTTAAAATAAAACTGCAAAATTTCTATCTTAACACCTAATTTAGCTCCCTATGCATCTCATACAGACAGCACCTTATTATAACTCAATCTAATTTCCCCCATATGGATTTATCTCCGGTAAACTGATTCATGATTGTCAAATTCAAACCGAGTAATAAATATGCAAATCAAAGTGATGCACTTGCTAATGTAAAATTAAAATTATATCAAATCTTCACATGATTCTACAAGCATATAGGACATACTTGAGAAGCCACCACTCGGTTATCATCAGGTGTCAACAGAACACGTATGGCATCATACACGCTTTGCACTTTACTATTTGATTTGTTCCTCATAACCTCCAGAATGAGTTCGTCAACCTTCAAGTCCATAAAGGCGTCTTTCACGACTTCATTGCCAGCAGATGCCGTTGCCACAACACTAAAACCACCATCCAGTATATCAGATTTTTCCAGGGCTCCTTTCAAGATATCCATGACAATTTTGGACCCTTGGCTTTGCCTGAACTTTTCAGTGCTCCCAACATCTGCAGATTGAGTTCATCCCAAAATGTCAGACAACGACCAGAGAATGTTGTTCTGGTAGATGGCTACTAGATCATATGGAGAAAACTAAAATCCTCACATATACTGTATCCTTTGCGGAACACAAAATCAATGGAACATCCTCCAATCCAAGAACATTTGCGAGGACAGCAACATACCACGGATCAGGGAGCTCAGCGCCTTCAAGCCCGAAGCAAGCAGTCTCTGCTGTGTAACCCCAGCCGAAGCGCACAGGGCGATGAGCGCCTCCACGCCGCCGTTCCGCGCCGCCACGGCCGCATTCTCCGCCCCCTCGCCGGAGCACAGCTCGAGCAACTCGTCGAGCAAAGAGAGCAGCCTGTCAAGATCCTCCCCCGACCTGCCGCTGGAGGAGGCCTTCAGTTCGTCCAGCACCCGCATCACCGGGTTCACCTCCTCCGCCGCGGCGTCCCCAGGCACGCGCCTGATGATCCCTGCAGGAGGTGGCGAGAGGTTCAGCCCACCGCGTGATCGCGCGGGCAAGAAAGATCAGAGATCTGAAGCCCTGGGGAGGACGGGGAGTGGGTTCGTGGGTACCGGAGAGGTTGGCGCCCTGGAGGGTGAGGGCGTCGACGGCGTCGGCGAGGGCCTCGTCGGGGTCCATCCCGAGGTCCTCCATGTTCTCCCGGACCATGTCATCGAAGGCCTCCTGCGAGATCGCGATCGCCATGTTCTTGCCCCGCTTGTTCGTTGCCTAGAGTGCCGAGCGACGGAGTGAATAGAACGAAGAAGGGGAGAAGGCTTGGTGGGTTTCCGTTTCCCCCCTTTGGTGACGTGCGGCAGGGGGCGGTTTCAATTTCGAATTTCAAACGATGCTCAAACAGAACGATTATTTGGAGATGTAAAAGTAGGTGTTGCATAATTTACATCACCAGAAAGTGAGTTTTTACATCTTTTAAAAAAGGGCCAACTCCAACTAATGATGTATATTTGGTGACGTAAAACTTGTCTCCAACAGATGATGTATAATAGATAATGTAAAACTTGTTCGGCGGCATAGCGGCGGCGGATCGAGACGATCAGCGGCCGAGCTTGAGGACACTGGAGGTGGCGGCCAAGCTTGAGGACGAGCGGCGACCGAGCATAGAGACGAACAACGGGCAACTAGTGAGCTTGGAGACGAGCAACAGGGCGGCGGAGTGGCAGTAGCGAAGCGGCGACACGACAGTGATTTAGAGGCGTTGGGCGGCAGATCCGGCGGCGGCGTGGGTGGGAAGGCCGGATCTGCCGACGGCAGGGTGCGGATCGAGGGAGGCGTCCAGTCGAGGGAAGGGAGGGGAAATTTCAAAGCGGTCGGGTTGCCGCGCGGCTTGTCGTTTTGCATCCAGGTTACATCTCCAGCGGTTGAAGGTGTAAATTTGCATCTTCAAGTGTTGTATTTTACATCACTTGGAGCAGGTGATGTAATTTTTTTTACATCTACGTCATTTGTTGGAGGTGTGTTTTGAGATCTTGGAGATGTAAAGGTTAGTTATTTTTATATCTACATCATCTATTGACGATGTTGTTCGAACAGAATGGAAGACCAGAATTGCAGGTATTCGACCATCATAATAATAGAGCAACCATATCATTGGCCACCAATAGTTGAATGACGATGGGTGGAAGAGGAGGTGGAGGGGATAATCTTGGGGCGTGTTTGGTTACATGCACCATCTTTTCCCCTCTTTGCATATGTGTTTTAGATGAGTCTGACTGAGGTAAAACAGGCCAAAAATCAGTGTATGCACATAGTTTGGTTGCCCGCATTTAGGTTGGCTGCATGAGGGATGTTTGATTGCAACACCCGCCGTTTTGTTACATGCGTTGCACTGGGCGCACAAACTACACGATGTTTGATTGCAAGCTGCATAAGGTGCTACCACCACTTCTCACTAGTAGTGACCTTACCATACACGATCTGAAGATAGTTTCCGTCCTAGCTAGGGAACAAATTACAGTTCATCCTAACTACTAACAAATATAAGTACAGATATAACAGTCAAATGGCTCAATAGGGGAAAGTTCATCGATGTCGAACTTGTTGGAAGTCCATCCACGTCCTCTTCTTGTTCTGCTGATGTTTCTTTGTCTTCTTCTTCGGCTTCTTCTTCTTCTCTTCTGCTATTGCTCTTGCTCTTCTTCTTCTTCTTCTTCTTCTTCTTCTTCTTCTTCTTCTTCTTCTTCTTCGTCTTCTTCTTCTTCAAATCCTTCATGGTTATCCCATATTGTCTATGCGCACTTCTTCCTTTTGTTCTTTTAGGCTTCGTTGTCAAATGCCACCACACCATGGTTGGAGCTAACAACATCGTTAGGCTCACCTCTTCCTCCCACGGCATTAGTTCATCACAATCCCATTGTAGGATCCAATTATGTAGAATGCAACAAGTAAGAACAAGCTTAACCTGGGTGGGGAAAGTGTGAAATGGCTTCTGATCCAGGATCTTAAACCTATTCTTCAGAGCTCCAAATGCTCTCTCAATCGTAACTTTTAAGGCTGGAGTGTTTGAGATTAAATAGTTCCCGTGGAGTCCTAGGATAGTTCCTACCAACGAACTCGTCCAGATGATACCTGTTTTCCTGAAGGATGGAAGAACACCTGGCCGGCATGCATACACTACTACAGGATGCTGCTAACGCGACACTACCATCAGAGACCCTTCGAGAAACTGTGTGCGGTGCAATAATCGCAAACGGTGGTGTAAGAAAACCATCAAAAATGTGCAAAACATTTGCGATGATGGATGCATCAAACATGGTTCAGATTTTAGTTGTGTGTGCGATGCAAGGCATACGGTTGATCCAGCAGAACTGTTTGCGATGAGGAAGAACAACACTTGCCCGAAGTACCTGGAAATGGTCTCTAGTGATCTCCTAAATATGTTGTGCATAACCCTGAACCTCTTGTTATGACCAACAACATGGAGGAACATGGCTACTTGCTCTTCCACACCAGTGTTGATGCTATCTTGTAGTAGCCCCTGATACGTCCATTTTGCATCATGTTTACCTATTGTTATTTATGTTGTTTTATTGCATAATAATGCTTTTTGGAGTAATTCTAATGCCTTTTCCCTCATGATATGCAAGGTACACACAAGGGGGGGATTCCAGTAGCTGGAAATCTAAACCTGGAAAAGCTACGTCAGACTACCTATTCCACACAACTCCAAATGAGCTAAAACTTTACGAGGATTTTTAATGGAATAAATGTGGATTTTTGGAGCAAGTAAGTACCAGAGGGGGCCCACCAGGTGGGCACAACCCACCTGGGCACGCCCTGGTGGGTTATGCTCACCTCGGCCCACCTCCGGTGCCCCTCTTCTGGTACATAAGTCATTTTGACCTAGAAAAAATAATAAGGAGAGGACTTTCGGGACGAGGCGCCGCCATCTTTAGGCGGGGCTTTGGCAGGAGCACTTTTGCCATCCGGCGGAGCGATTCCGCCGAGGGGACTTCCCTCCCGGAGGGGGAAATCATCATCATCATCATCACCAACAACTCTCCCATCTTGGGGAGGGCAATCTCCATCAACATCTTCAACAACACCATCTTCTCTCAAACCCTAGTTCATCTCTTGTGTTCAATCTTTGCACCGGAACTATAGATTGGT
Organism: Triticum aestivum; assembly: GCF_018294505.1. Classification (NCBI taxonomy): domain Eukaryota; kingdom Viridiplantae; phylum Streptophyta; class Magnoliopsida; order Poales; family Poaceae; genus Triticum; species Triticum aestivum. The sequence continues at coordinate 613,941,824 of NC_057810.1, read as the reverse complement.
GCTTGTGGGTGACTAGTAGTGTTGATTACATCTTGTAGTTGATTACTATATGGTTTATTTGGTGGAAGATTATATGTTCAGATCCATTATTCTATTTAATACCCATCTTATCTTGAGCATGATTATCATTTGTGAGTATTTACTTTTGTTCTTGAGGTCACGGGAGAAATCATGTTGCAAGGAATCATGTGAACTTGATATGTGTTCGATATTTTGATGATATGTATGTTGTGATTCCCTTAGTGGTGTCATGTGAACGTCAACTACATGACACTTCACCATATTTGGGCCTAAGGGAATGCATTGTGGAGTAGTTACTAGATGATGGGTTGTGAGAGTGACAGAAGCTTAAACCCTAGTTTATGCGCTATTCCGTAAGGGACCGACTGGATCCAAAAGTTTAATGCTATGGTTAGAATTTATTCTTAATACTTTTCTCGTAGTTGCGGATGCTTGCGAGGGGGTTAATCATAAGTAGGAGGTTTGTTCAAGTAAGAACAACACCTAAGCACCCGTCCACCCACATACCAAATTATCAAAGTAGCGAACACGAATTGAGCCAACATGATGAAAGTGACTAGATGAAATTCCTATGCACTCTCAAGAACACTTTGCTTATCATAAGAGACCGTTTTGGTTTGTCCTTTGCCTCAAATGGATTGGGCTACTGAGGGAGTCCCGGATTAGGGGGTGTCCGGATGACCGGACTATAACCTTTGGCCGGACTCCTGGACTATGAAGATACAAGATTGAAGACTTCGTCCCGTGTCCGGATGGGACTTTCCTTGATGTGGAAGGCAAGATTGGCGATACGGATATGTAGATCTCCTCCCATTGTAACCGACTCTGTGTAACCCTAGCCCTCTCCGGTGTCTATATAAACCAGAGGGTTTTAGTCCGTAGGACGAACAACAATCATACCATAGGCTAGCTTCTAGGGTTTAGCCTCTCTGATCTCGTGGTAGATCTACTCTTGTACTACCCATATCATCAATATCAATCAAGCAGGAGTAGGATTTTACCTCCATCGAGAGGGCCCAAACCTGGGTAAAAACATCGTGTCCCTTGTCTCCTGTTACCATCCGCCTAGACGCACAGTTCGGGACCCCCTACCCGAGATCCGCCGGTTTTGACACCGACATTGGTGCTTTCATTGAGAGTTCCGTTGTGCCGTCGCCATCAGGAAGGATGCCTCATCCCGTCTTTAAAGACGGCACTGTTGCTAAAGGAGCTTTGGCTGTCGGCCAAACTCTCCGGCTAGGCGGTTTTCTTATGACCGCCTGTTCGGCCGCCGCGCCGACGATGACTTCTCGGGTCATCGAAAGCAATCTTCACGTCAACTCGGAACTCGCCGAGCAGCTAGATCCGATGGAGCTCTCTTCCTTAAACGAGCTCTTGGATCGCATCGCCGCCCTGGGAGTCGCTACAGACTACGATCAAATTGGGCTTAAACCCGATCTGAGAGAGATTAACTCTCCCCAGGTCACCCACCATGTTGCAGTGGTGGAGGAACAATGCGGCAAGCCTTCATCTATCTTAAGGACTAGTTATGTCCGGATTCCCGATCCCTCCAAGCCGGATACCCGCGGAGGGGAGGACGTCACTCAAGCCCTGAACCTAAAGTCAGGCAGCGGGCTAGATTCATTGGACGATATCCAAGAACACAAGCTTCCGAGTTCGGAAACTCCTTGGCCCCTGAGTCTCAGATTGGGCGAGGTTCCGGATTTAATTCCACCCGCCCACCCAAATATAAGGGATTTATCCCAAATTCGGCAAGAGCCCGCAGAAACAGTACACCATTACTGGGCCAGATTCCTCCTGGTTATGAACAGGATAGAGGACTGCCGCGAGGAGGATGCAATTTCATTCTTCTGCAATAATTGCACGGACAAGGGAATCCTCAACGCCATAAGTCGCCGTGAAATTACACGCTTCGCCGACTTGGCATCCATAGTACGAAAGTACTGTGCGATGGAAAGCGCATGGAAAACCGAAATAAAATTTTGGGACAATCCGGCCCTGAATACAACCCCAGTCCGAAATAAAACGGTGCATTATCGCCAGGCACCTGGGTTAAACACCAAAAAGCAAAAACCCTCTATAGGGCATGGAACCGTACTGGAGGGATGGCTCAATGGACCCTGTAAAATTCATAGTACAGAGGGCGCCACACCAACTCATAGCCTTAGAGCATGTTGGATACTCCGGCAGGTGGCCAGAAGTGGCGAGGAGCTTCTAACTCCAGAATTCACAGAGCACCACCCCAGGGATACCAGTACGGTATTAACAGTCTTCGAGACTTTCGCATCAAATAATATGCGGAAACGAACACTCCGCAGCCTTGCCGAAGTCTACCAAGTAGCAACAATAAACCCATGGAGTGACACGGCTATTACCTTTAATGCCAGTGATGAACCTAAATTCCGAACAGCCCGAGCACCAGCCGCATTGGTCCTCAGTCCAATAGTGGACGGCTTTCGACTTACCAAGGTACTCATGGACGGTGGCAGCGGATTGAACCTCATTTATGAGGAAACCCTTCGAAAAATGGAAATAGACTGGAGCCGCATTGAGCGAAGCAACACAACCTTTAGAGGAATAATCCCCAGTCGGCAAGCGTGCTGTACAGGAAAAATCACACTGGATGTGGTGTTCGGCACGCCGGATAATTACAGATCCGAGGAGGTCACGTTTCAAGTGGCCCCGTTCAGCAGCGGATACCACGCTCTATTAGGGCGAGAGGCATTCACAATTTTTCAAGCAATACCCCATTACGGGTACATGAAGCTCAAAATGCCCGGACCCAACGGAATCATCACTCTTGCTAGTGACCCAGACATAGCACTCCGCGCCGAAAACAAGACAGCCGCACTGGCCCTTGAGGCACTTTCCGAAGCCCTAGCGGCCGAAGAACTGACTGCACTGCGCTCCACGGTGAACATGGACGACGTGATACTCGATAAAAGATCCAAGTCCACCTCCTTTAAACCGGCGGACGAAATAGTCAAATTCCAAGTCCACCCAACGGACCCTACAAAAACGCCTCCATCGGGGCGCAATTAAACCCTGATGTAGACGCCGCACTACGAGAATTCCTACGTGAAAATTGGGACATTTTTGCCTGGCACCCTTCAGACATGCCAGGAATCCTATGCAGGCTGGCCGAGCACAGCCTAAACATCCTAAAAGGATTCAAGCCTGTCAAGCAGGCTCTTCGGCATTTCTCCGAACCCAAGAGACAAGGCATGGGAGAGGAGCTAGCCAAACTACCGGAGGCCGGATTCATCAGAGACATAAAACATCCAGACTGGCTAGTGAACCTGGTGATGGTACCAAAGAAGGACAAATCCTGGCGCCTATGCGTCGATTTCAAGGACCTCAACAAGGCTTATCCAAAGGATCCCTTCCCCCTCCCCCGCATCGATCAAATTATGGACGCCACCGCAGGACACGATTCGTTGTGTTTCCTCGACGCATACTCCAGCTACCATCAAATTAAGATGGCAGAGCTAGACCAAGCCGCAACGGCATTCATCACCCCATACGACCCATTATGCTTCAACACAATGCCCTTCTGGCTCAAAAACGCCGGCGCAACATATCAGCGCATGATTCAGACATGTCTGGCAAACCAGATCGGCAAAACAGTGGAGGCATACGTAGATGACGTGGTCGTCAAAACCAAGCATGTCGAAACTCTTGTAGACGATTTGAGGCTCACATTCGATAACCTCCGGACATACGACATCAAGCTTAACCCGGAAAAATGCGTTTTCAGTGTACCAGCCGGAAAGCTCTTGGGCTTCATTGTATCCGGTAGAGGAATTGAAGCAAACCCAGCCAAGATCCGAGCTCTGTCACAATTGGATATTCCAAAAGACCTCAAACAAATACAAAATTGACTGGATGCGTGGCGGCTCTAAGCCGCTTTATCTCCCGCTTGGGAGAAAAGGCATTACCCCTTTATCGCCTCCTCCGGCGCACCGAACACTTCGAGTGGACGGATGCCACCAGGCCGGGCTCGAAGAAATAAAAGCCATATTGGCAACAAACCCGGTCCTGGCCGTGCCTAACATCGGCGAACCAATGCTATTATACATTGCGGCAACTCATCAAGTTGTAAGCGCAGTGCTCGTCGTCGAACGAGAAACGGACGGACACAAATTCCCCCTTCAAAAACCAGTTTACTACGTGTCCACTGTCCTCACTCCATGCAAGTCACGGTACCCGCATTATCAAAAGATAGCGTACGCGGTGTTTATGGCATCCCGGAAGCTGCGACACTACTTTCAAGAGTGTTCAATAACAGTAGCCTCCGAAGTACCTCTTAACGACATTATAAACAACCGCGACGCGACGGGCCGGATTGCCAAATGGGCCATTGAGCTCCTCCCGTTCGACATAACCTACAAGCCACGGCGAGCTATCAAGTCGCAAGTTTTGGCCGACTTCGTCGCCGAATGGACTGAAGCCGAACTCCCTAAAGAGTACGGCACATATTCCAATTGGGTCATGCACTTCGACGGCTCCAAAATGTTAGCTGGTCTGGGGGCTGGCGTCGTTTTGACGTCCCCAACAGGAGATACAGTTCAATACGTACTCCAGATAATGTATACAGACTCCAATAACGCAGCCGAATACGAGGCCCTTCTACACGGTCTCCGGATGGCAGTCTCCATGGGCATTCAACGCCTAGAGGTGCGTGGGGATTCGAACCTCGCGATATCCCAAATAAATGGAGACTTTGATGCCAAGGATCCGAAAATGGCAGCTTATCGCAACGCCGTCCTAAAAATGTCAGCTCGGTTCGAAGGGCTCGAATTTCACCATATAGCCCGGGAAAACAATCAGGCAGCAGACGTCTTGGCACGCATCGGCGCAAAGCGCGATGCAGTCCCCCCCCCCCAACATTTTCTTGGAAAGGCTATTCAAGCCATCCGTATCATGGGAAGGGGAATCCGGAAATAACAGCCCGGATCCAACCGCACTGCCCGACACCGAACATTCTGACACACGGGAGGCTTGGCCAACGAAGTAACATCCTCAGCCCACGAAATAATGGCAGTCATTGCCCCGTGGACAAAACCATTCCTAGCCTACCTGACCAGGCAGGAACTTCCAGAGGACCAAAACGAGGCACGCTGCATAGTGCGGCGATCTAAAGCCTATAAAGTCCATGAGGGAGAGCTTTATAAGAAAAGCACCACCGGAGTCCTTCAAAGGTGTATCTCCGAAGAGGAAGGGCGAAATCTCCTGGCTGAAATTCATGCCGGACTCGGCGGGCACCATGCCGCAGCCCGGGCTCTTGTAAGCAAGGCCTTCCGTACAGGATTTTATTGGCCGACGGCCCGGGCAGATGCTGAGGACTTAGTCCAACGATGCGTCGGTTGCCAACTCTTTGCTAACCAAAGCCACATGCCACCAACCGCCCTCCAAACTATACCTATCACCTGGCCCTTTGCAGTCTGGGGGCTTGACATGGTTGGACCCCTTAAAGGGGGAACCCACAAGCAAAAATACTTACTGGTCATGGTGGACAAATTCACCAAATGGATAGAGGCCAAGCCTGTTAAGACGGCCGAATCCGGACCAGTGATAGACTTCATATCAGGGGTCGTACACCGTTACGGCGTCCCCCACAGCATCATCAGTGATAACGACACGAACTTTACGGTCGACGAGGTCAAACTCTGGTGCAAAAACATAGGCATCAAGCTCAACTACGCTTCAGTCTATCACCCACAAACTAACGGTCAAGTCGAGCGAGCAAATGGTCTAATCATGAGCGGCATCAAACCCAGGTTAGTGCGATCCCTCAAGGAATCTAATACGCACTGGGTAGAGGAGCTCGACTCCGTACTCTGGGGGCTGCGGACCACGCCGAATCGCACTACCGGATTCACACCATTCTTTATGGTATACGGCGCAGAGGCAGTTCTGCCCTGCGACATAATTCATGACTCACCTCGCGTGCGCATGTACGAAGAAAGAGAAGCCGAACTCGATCGGCAGGACAGTTTGGACGCCTTGGAGGAGGAGCGCGACGTGGCAAAAGCCCGTTCCGCATTCTATCAACAGCAGGCTCGAAGATATCAAAGCAGAGAAGTACGGGCCAAAACTTACAATGTTGGCGAATTAGTTCTACGCCTGCCGGACAAGAAAAAGGACAAACTCAAGCCCAAATGGGAAGGTCCCTTCATAATTGACCAAGTCCTGACTGGTGGAGCGTACCGTCTGCGAGATGCATCGGATAACCGACTCGAGCCGAACCCATGGAACGCAGCCCGTCTACGAAGATTCTACGCCTAGCGCCGGACTCTGTGTTCGTCTCCTTCCTCTGTCTATTTTTTACATATTAGCTGTCTTATATTTCTCTCCTTCTCCCTCCTTTTCTCTTACAGCCTTTGAGGGCTCGTTTGCGCCTTGTTCGCAAACAATTGACGCGCTATCCGCGCTCATTATACCTGGGGGCTTCTTTAACAGAAGCTTGTTTATACGGGCCTCATGCCCAACACATGTGTCACACTTCCGCATGTACCTTTTATTCACCATTATATGCATCGATATGACTTAAGTTTTGGCCAAGCTGGGTTGCCTGGCTCCTGTGCTTACCCCTACGTTCCCGATTGTTCGGCTAGGCGGTAAAGGGAGCACCTCTGCGATTGTTACTGCCGGGTCAGCCGGATGTGTACCTCAGACTGGGTGAAGCCGAAAGCTAGCGTTCTTAAGGGAATATTCGGTCGGTGAACTAAAAGATGATTTCTCACTCGTTTATTTATCTGCCCCCAGATGTTTTTCTGCTTTTTTCGCAGTCCGGACATGCACTTTAGGGCATGCCTCCCAGGGAAAGGAACCCCTAACGGAACTATTCTCCCTGGAAGATGTTTCTTACTAACCATGTAATATAACATAACTAGTTGGGCACTTGTCTGTTCAAGCACTAATGACCCCTACGCCTGGTCTCCACGCATGCCCCGGTTCTTACATAACCGAGAGGGTATTCGGACACACTCCGGACTATCGGGTCCCGAGGTTGAAGCGAAAAGGTCCGCCATGACAAACGATCTACAATCCGGCTAGAAGGCATTTTACATGTCATCTTAAATTACATAGTCAATTTGACTGGGTATATTCCTCTTCAATACCATCCAACAGGCTGTCTAGTTTACAGTCCTGTTGGGAATATTTGGCGGCCAGCTCTACCTGGTCGTACACTAAGCTCACAGGGATCTCCTTCCCATCGGGCCCTACCGGTCCGACCTCGGCCATGTGGTTTGGGTCAGCCTTCGTGTACCGTGTCTTCACCATGGCCCAGGCCTCCCTGGCGCCTTGACGGCAGGCCGATATCTTCCATAATCGGAAGCGCCGCCGCGCTCCCTTCAGCTTCTCTGCAAGCTCTCCAAGGCCTTCGGGCATGGAGACGGATGGCCACAAGGCCTGGGCGACGCCTTGCATCACCTGCCGAACTCGTTCGTGCAGTTGTGAGAGCTCGGGAAGAAGGTCACCCGTAGATCCGGGCATCTCCTCCGCAGGTCGACCTGTCAGCATACCTACAGACATAACTCTGTCAATCGACTTCCTCGCCAAACTCTTTTTTCGAAGTTCGTTCAAGCACTTACTAAAAATGCCGCGTCGAAGCCGCCGATTCTCCTTCACGGAGTCCGACAGCTAAGCACGAACATCCTTTAGTTCCTCGCCCAGCTGGGTGTTGGCATCTTGGAGCTTATTCTTCTCTTGCCTCACCCTCGTAAGCTATCTCGCCGGCCTTTAACCGGCGCAAGAGTTGTTGCTTGTCCGGATCCACTCCGGCGCCATCTGCAATATTATCGTCAGATTTGCACACATGCCGCACTTCACAAACATACTTATCTTTCGAAGCATATATTACCAGAGGGGGTCTCCTTGGCCTCCCCTGCCACGGCTAGTGCGGCCTCAAGTTGGGCTTTGCACTCTTCCATCTCCTGGGACAGTTGGGTATTCTTTTCTGTAAGATCCTGCATAACAAATGATCCTTAAATCAGTTATTCTAACTGTTTCAAGTCTTGGGGGCTACTGACATATATAACCATCAAATTTTCTCACCCGTATGTCTTTTACATACTACTCTGTGGCTCTGGCTAGACCATTTGGAGCGGCACGGCGGTACTCATCTCCCGTATTGAAGGCATCTAACGCCTCTTGGGAGAAACAAGCATCACGAAGAACTGTCCGCGGTGACGCCTGTGGTTCAGGCACTCTCCACCTCGGAATTGGTGGCAGATAGCCCGTCCATATCCTCTGTCGGAGGAGCGTCTGGTGTGTGCCTCGTGCTTGCCTCCGCTTCCGGACCCTGCCTTGGAGCCTGGCTGGTGGAGGCGCGATTGGCAACCTCCCCGGATATAGTCCGGCGAGCGCTCTTTTTCCTGAAGAGAGCACGCGCATTAGTACGCCTCGAGGGAATAAAACCTGGGAATAAAATGGCACACTATACCATTGCACCGGCGTCTCAGTCCGGACCGCACTTCTTTTCAGCCTGCTGGGCCTTGATGCCCCTTGTTGGCTAGCCGCCACAGGCTCGGCCCTCCGCCTTAAGGACTTCCCCTGCAAAAATGCCATTGGTATACGGTGATAGAAAATAAGCACGGGTGGATCATCTTAAAAGTACAGGGACTTCGGTCTCGGTTACTTATGAGGCTGGAAGTAGTCTGGGATAGTCAGCCATAATGGCCACTAAGGTGTTGTCCTTGCTCAATTGATGAAACACCCCATCGATCAGCTCCACACATAAGTCCGGGTCCTCTTGGGAGTCCGGATCGAAGGACCGTTCTGGGTCCTCGGGTTGGGGAGGAGGGATGTTTATCTCCTTTATAGCCTGGCGTAGCTCCTGCGTCGAAATTGCTAGGCTAAATACTTGACTGTGGGGATATGAAACGGATGGGCAAGTGAAAGTATTCGCTTACTCAGCTTGGAGGATTGTACATAGAAAATCCGCCCCGTGGGTTGACGCGGAGGAATTCCTCCTCTTCTCCCTTGTACAAAGCGGACAAGATCTTTATTAGAGCGGCAGCTGATTCCGGCCCCTTACAGCCGCACCGGGTGGCGTCGTCCTCCCCGTTGAAATCCCACATGGGGTGGCCTCTGTACTGAAGCGGCTGCACCCCCCGCATAATGCATGTGGCCATGACCTCGATCATGGTCAGTCCGGAATGAGCTAACAACCTTATCTGGTTCATCAGGTAAAGGACGTCCTTGTCATTTTCCTTCTGAGGGCTCCGTGGACGCCAGCTTAGGCGCTTCTTCAAAGGAGCATTATCAAACTCAGGGAGGCCGATCCGTACAGGGTCCGGCAGGGGGACGTCTTCTATATAAAACCATTCTGAAGGCCAGTCTTCGGACGCCTTCTTTGGGGTTCCGGATAGATATCCGGTCCCGGCGATGCGCCATAGTTCGGCTCCGCCCACTTGATATATCGACTCCTCTTGAGAACGGGGCACGAGGCAGAACAGCTTCTTCCACAGCGTGAAATGAGCCTCGATACCCAAAAACAGCTCGCAAAGGGCTACGAAGCCCGCAATATGCAATATGGAGGCAGGCGTAAGGCTGTGCAACTGGAGGCCATAGAACTCCAGGAGCCCCCGGAGAAACGGATGAATTGGAAATCCGAGCCCTCTTATCAAATAAGGGACAAGGCATACCCGCTCTCCTTTGGAGGGATTGGGGACGCTCTCCGCTTGCTCTCCAGCATTATAGGTGGCGAGCCCGGCTCGAACCGGGACCATGTAGGCCGGGGGGAGTAACCCCTTGGCTTGGAGCGCCACTAGCTCGCTGTGCGGGACGGAGCATCTCTCCCAATCTCCAGGCTGAGGACTGGGGGGGGCGAGAGGAGGAGCTGCGTCGACCGGCCATGATGGAATGGATCTCTGTCGAATGCGCTCCGATGAAAGCTCGCGAAGGGAAGATGGTGTGATTCGGATCTAAATCCCCGTCTCTTTTATAGGCAGCTCATTTGCACAGCTAGGGAGGTAAATGAAAAAACACCCTGGCTTTTCGCATTCGTTTGACACGTGGAAGATGGCCATTATTGGGCACAGAAGCCAAGGAGCGCAACATTCACCAGAAGCCGGACACTATTCAACAGGTATATGGAGTTTGGAGAAGAACCCGCCTTGCAATGCCGAAGACAATTGGTGCGTCGGACTCATCGTCATTGAAGCCTGGTTCGGGGGCTACTGAGGGAGTCCCGTATTAGGGGGTGTCCGAATGACCGGACTATAACCTTTGGCCGGACTCCTAGACTATGAAGATACAAGATTGAAGACTTCGTCCCGTGCCCGAATGGGACTTTCCTTGGCGTGGAAGGCAAGATTGGCGATACGGATATGTAGATCTCCTCCCATTGTAACCGACTCTATGTAACCCTAGCCCTCTCCGGTGTCTATATAAACCGGAGGGTTTTAGTCCGTAGGACGAACAACAATCATACCATAGGCTAGCTTCTAGGGTTTAGCCTCTCTGATCTCGTGGTAGATCTACTCTTGTACTACCCATATCATCAATATCAATCAAGCAGGAGTAGGGTTTTACCTCCATCAAGAGGGCCTGAACCTGGGTAAAAACATCGTGTCCCTTGTCTCCTGTTACCATCCGCCTAGACGCACAGTTCGGGACCCCCTACCCGAGATCCACCGGTTTTGACACCGACAGCTACCTTTCTGCACTTTTGTTACTACTACCGTTACTTGTTCGTTACAAATTATCTTGCTATCAAACTACTCTATTACTTACAATTTTAGCACTTGCAGACATTACATTGCTGAAAACCGCTTGTCATTTCCTTCTGCTCCTCGTTGGGTTCGACACTCTTACTTATCAAAAAGGCTACAATTGATCCCATATACTCGTGGGTCATCAAGGCCATTTTATGGCGCCCTTGCCGGGGAGTGAAGTACTCTTGGTAAGGAAAAATTATTACTACGTGCTGAAATTTATTGTCACTTGTTACTATGGAAAATAATCCTTTGAGGGGTTTGTTCGGTGTATCTTCTCCTCGACCGGAACCATAATTAGTTGCCCCTCAACCTACTGCACCTACTGAAATATTGAATATGAAATTCCTTCGGGTATGGTAGAACAACTGCTAGCTAATCCTTATGCAGGAGATGGAACCGAACATCCTGATATGCACTTGATATATGTGGATTATTTAAGCTTGCAGGTTTACCTGGAGATGAAGCTAGACATGGTATAGGCTATGCGATGATATTGAATCTTGGAACTGGAATCAGTTGAAATTGGAATTCCATCAAAATTATTATCCTATGCATCTAGTTCATCATGATCGAAATTATATATATAATTTTTGGCCTCATGAAGGAGAAAGTATCGCTCTAGATTGGGGGAGGCTTAAGTCAATGTTATATTCATGCCCCAATCATGACCTCTCAAGAGAAATTATTATTTAGAATTTTTTGCTCTGCTTTCTCGTAATGATCAATCCATGCTCGATACTTCCTGTACTGGTTCTTTTATGAAGAAAACTATTGAATTTCGGTGGGATCTTTTAGAAAGAATTAAACACAACTCGGAAGATTGGGAACTCAACGAAGCTAAAGAGTCAGGTATTGAGCCTAAGTTTGATTGTGTTAAATCTTTTATGAATACCGATGCTTTTCAAAAGTTTAGCACTAAATATGGACTTGACTCTGAGATAGTAGCTTCCTTTTGTGAATGTTTTGCTACTCATGTTGATCTCCCTAAGGAGAAGTGGTTCAAATATCACCCCACCAATTAAAGAAGAAATTAAAGAACCGACAAAAGCTAAAGAAGAAACTATCATTTATAATGTTGATCTAGTTGTTCCCACTGCTTATATTGAAAAACCGCCTTTCCCAGTTAGGATGAAGGAACATGCTAAAGTTTCGACTGTGGTCAACAAAAGTTATATTAGCACACCTAAACCAGCTGAACAAATCAAAGTAGAACCTAGTGTTGCTATGGTTAAAGATCTCTTGGTCGATAATATTGATGGTCATGGTATTTACTTTTGTGCTGAAGCTGCTAGAATTGCCAAACCTGATGAAAAAGATAAACATATACCTGTTGTTGGCATGCCTGTTGTCTCAGTTAAGCTAGGAGATTGATGTCGGTGGAAAACGACACCTATGGGATCATAGGAATCCCTACCACGGTTTGGCGGGCGTGAGGTTGTGAAAAGAGCGGGATCATCAGTCAGCAAGCACAAGGATTGTTTACCCAGGTTCGGGCCGTGAGGATGCGTAATACCCTAGTCCTGCTTTAGTGTCTATTTGAGTGTTCCTGGAGTTCTTGAGCTAGCTACAATGCGTAACTTGTCCAAGGGTCTGAATCCCTCTCTAGTATGCCTCGGGCCTCCTTTTATAGTCAAGGGAATCGCCACAGTGGCACACAGGAGATGGAAAGGTGTACAGTGGCTGAGCTTATCGCTAGTCATTACGGGACAAGACACATTTAATGTGCCCCATAGGTGTCCTCTTACTTTATCGGGGGCAAAAACGAGGCCCGTCCCGTCCGTGCCGCTCCGCCTTGTGTCGACAGACGTCTAGGCCAACAAGGCGTGCAGTGCCATGTAGGCTGGCAGGCTGCTGAGTTGGCGCAGTGGTAGGGTCTTCACGAAGATCTGCATGCTGATACGTCTCCAATGTATCTATAATTTTTGATTGTTCCATGCTATTATATTACCTGTTTTGGATGTTTATGGGCTTTACTCTGCACTTTTATATTATTTTTGGGACTAACCTACTAACCGGAGGCCCAACCCGAATTGCTGTTTTTTTGCCTATTTCAGTATATCGAAGGAAAGGAATATCAAACGGAGTCCAAATGGAATGAAACCTTTGGGAGCGATCTTTTTGGAACAAACGCAATCCAAGAGACTTAGAGTGGACGTCAAGAAGCAGCCGAGGAGGCCACAAGGGTGACCGGCGCGCCCAGTAAGGGTGGGCGCGCCCCCCTGCCTCGTGGGCCCCTCATGGCTCCCCTGACCGACTTCCTTCGCCTATATATATCTATGTACCCCGAAAACATCCAGGAGCACCACGAAAATCTAATTCCACCGCCGCAACCTTCTGTATCCGCGAGATCCCATCTTGGAGCCTTCGCCGGCGCTCCGCCGGAGGGGGAATCGACCATGGAGGGCCTCTCCATCACCACCAAGGCCTCTCCGATGAGTTGTGAGTAGTTACCATAGACCTTCGGGTCCATAGTTATTATCTAGATGGCTTCTTCTCTCTCTCTGATTCTCAATACAAAGTTCTCCTTCCTCTTCTTGGAGATCTATTCGATGGAACTCTTTTTTTGCGGTGTGTTTGTCAAGATCCGATGAATTGTGGGTTTAGGATCAAGTTTATCTATGAGAAATATTTGAATCTCCTCTGAGTTCTTTTATGTATGATTGGTTATCTTTGCAAGTCTCTTCGAATTATCAGTTTGGTTTGGCCTAGTAGATTGATCTTTCTTGCCATGGGATAAGTGCTTAGCTTTGGGTTCAATCTTGCAGTGTCCTTTCCCAGTGATAGCAGGGGCAGCATGACACGTATTGTATTGTTTCCATCGAGGATTAAAAGATGGGGTTTATATCATATTGCATGAGTTTATACCTCTACATCATGTCATCTTGCTTAATGCATCACTCTGTTCTTATGAACTTAATACTCTAGATGCAGGCAGGAGTCAGTCGATGTGTGGAGTAATAGTAGTAGATGCAGAATCGTTTCGATCTACTTGTTGCAGACGTGATGCCTATATACATGATCATGCCTAGATATTCTCATAACTATGCGCTTTTCTATCAATTGCTCGACAGTAATTTGTTCACCCACCGTAATAATTATGCTATCTTGAGAGAAGCCACTAGTGAAACCTATGGCCCCCGGGTCTATCTTTTATCATATAAGTTTTCCATCTACTTTTATTTGCATCTTTTACTTTCCAATCTATATCATAAAAATACCAAAAATATTTATCTTATCATATTATCTCTATTAGATCTCACTTTCGCAAGTTTCTGTGAAGGGATTGACAACCCCTTTATCGCGTTGGTTGCAAGGTTCTTGTTTGTTTGTGTAGGCGTGTGGGGACTTGGGAGGATCCTCCTATTGGATTGATACCTTGGTTCTCAAAACTGAGGGAAATACTTATGCTACTTTGTTGCATCACCCTTTCCTCTTCAAGGGAAAAACCAACACATGCTCAAGAGGTAGCACATGCCACCACGTAAGGGCTCGTTGAGTTGGCCCGGAGGCCTTACGTCGACACGCAGGTGCCTGCCTAGTTAGTGGACTGGTAGCTGCATGGGAATGGCGGTGGAGTCTTGGTGGATGTGGGCTTGACTGTGGCCCCGTGGATGTCCTCGGCAAGGACCTTGCCGGGGCCCCGGCAAGGGTCTTGCCATGGCACCGTGGTCGTCCGCGGCAAGGATCTTGCCGGAGGTCTCGTGGATTTCCTCGGCAAGGATCTTGTCGAGGACCGTCATCTTCTGATCCTCATCTGACCTTGTGTGTTTATGATCTTCACAAAGATCTGCATGACACCACAGAGGCGCCTCCCGATCCCTGGTTCCAATGTGGTTGATGGTGTTGGGAACCCCTGGGGCTCAAGGGTGGCATGCTCCGCTGGTGTTTGGCAAGTTGCCCCGGCAAGGCTCTTGCCGGGTGAAAGTGCAACTATCCCTGGGTGGTTTTGGTAATTCCTAACAACATATATCTCATTGAGCTAATGCTATTTCAAGATAGATATTTCAAGAAAGCTCAATATTTGGCATGGCATGGATGAGAAACGTGGACTCCTCAAAATGCTAAGGACAAATGCATTGGCTCAAGCTCAAAGCATAAAACTCTACATTTTACTTCCAGTGATCCAAGATCACATTGAGTCCATAGGAAAGCCAATACTATTAAGAGGGGAAGAGGTGTTGTTTAATGGCTTACTTGCTCAAAGTGCTTAGTGATATGCTCCAAAGCCCTCAACTACTTTCTCACATCCACATTTGTCCCAAACCAAAAGTCAAACTCGGCCCCGCCGAATCTTTATATCCGGCGCCACCGAGTTCAGTTGACATAGACACTGCCAGAAACCCTAGTCTTTTCGGTCTCACTGATAGGTATCTCGGTCTCACCGAGATGGGATTGTAATCTCTCTATTTCCCTTCGTAACGTTTCGGTCCAATCGAGATGAGCGATCGGTCCCACCGAGATTGCAATGCAAACTCTGTGTTTCCCTTTCGTAATGTTTCGGTCCAACTGAGATGAGCGAATCGGTCCCACCGAGTTTGCTTGACCAACTCTCTGGTTAGCTTATTACCAAAATCGGTCTCACCGAGTTTGTGTAATTGGTCTCACCGAGATTAAGTTATGCCCTAACCCTAAGGATATTGGTCCCACCGAGTTGACATGTCGGTCCCACCGTAATACTTAACGGTCACATTATGAACTAAATCGGTCTGACCGGGTTTAATGATTCGGTCCCACCGAGTTTGGTAAGTTGTGTGTAACAGTTAGATTTTGTGTGGAGGCTATATATACCCCTCCACCCACTCTTCATTCGTGGAGAGAGGCATCAGAACATGCCTACACTTCCAACATACATTTTTTGAGAGAGAACCACCTACACTTGTGTTGAGGTCAAGATATTCCATTCCTACCACATGAATCTTGATCTCTAGCCTTCCCCAAGTTGGTTTCCACTCAAATCTTCTTTCAACCAAATCCAGATCCTGTGAGAGAGAGTTGACTGTTGGGAAGACTATCATTTGAAGCACAAGAGCAAGGAGTTCATCATCAACACACCATCTATTACCTTTTGGAGAGTGGTGTCTCCTAGATTGGTTAGGTGTCACTTGGGAGCCTCCGTCAAGATTGTGGAGTTGAACCAAGGAGTTTGTAAGGGCAAGGAGATCACCTACTTCGTGAAGATCTACCCTAGTGAGGCAAGTCCTTCGTGGGCGACGACCATGGTGGGATAGACAAGGTTGCTTCTTTGTGGACCCTTCGTGGGTGGAGCCCTCCGTGGACTCGCGCAGCCGTTACCCTTCGTGGGTTGAAGTCTCCATCAACGTGGATGTACGATAGCACCACCTATTAGAACCATGACAAAAACATCTATGTATCCTATTGCGTTTGCACTCTCCAAACCCCTCCCTTTACATTCTCGCAAGTTGCATGCTTTACTTTCCGCTGCTTATATGCTCATTGCATGCTTGCTTGAATTGTGCTAAGATTGCTTGACTTGTGCTAAGTTGTTAAAATCTACCAAGAAATAAAATTGGGAAAGGGCTAGATTCTTATTTGGTCAAGTAGTCTAATCATCCCCCCTCTAGACATACTTTCGATCCTACAATTGGTATCAGAGCTTTGGTCTCCATTTGCTTTGATTTCCATAGCTTTTGGTGGTCATAGCCTTGGTCTCACAACCTAGAAGAGTATGGCGTCTAGCGAGGGAAATTATCACCGTAGAGGTCCTTACTTTGATGGTACTAATTTTGCTAGTTGGAAGCATAAGATGAAAATGCATATTCTTGGACATAACCCCGCCGTTTGGGCTATTGTGTGTATTGGCTTGCAAGGTGAACTCTTTGATGGGATAGAACCAAACCATGAAGCTTGTGACATTCTCTTCAACAGACCGTGCCCCGAAGAATTAAACAAAATCAACCGTCTTGAGAATGCAAAGGAAATTTGGGATACTTTGATTGACATGCACGAAGGTACCGACTCCGTCACAGAATCCAAATTGGATGTGCTTCAAAGTCAACTTGACAAGTTCAAAATGAAGGATGGTGAAGGCTTCGCTGAAATGTACTCTAGGCTTGCTCTCATCGCAAATGAGATTGCCGGCTTAGGAAGTGAAGAGATGACCGACAAATTCATCACCAAGAAGATCCTAAGAGCCTTGGATGGAAAATATGATACCGTGTGCACATTGATCCAAATGATGCCCAATTACAAAGATCTCAAGCCAATGGAAGTCATTGGAAGGATTGTTGCTCATGAGATGTCACTCAAGGATAAGGAAGAGCTCCACAACAAGTCAAGTGGTGCTTACAAAGCCTCATCTGAAGCTCCCACATCATCAAGTGATAAACAAACCTTCAATGAAGAATTGAGCCTAATGGTGAAGAACTTCAACAAGTTCTACAAGAGTAGAAGCAAGGAAAGAAGTTCCAAGTCAAGGTCCTACAATGACAAGAGATCTTCTAGTCGTGAGCGTAATTGCTACAATTGTGGAAGACCCAAACACTATTCCAATGAGTGTACGTCTCCCTACAAAAGAAGAGAAGATTCTCTAAAAAGAAGAAGTAGAAGAGAAGAATCACCACCAAGAGAGAGGAAGAGTAGAGATGATTGTTATGAACGAAGAACAACCCGGAGAAGCAAGGATTCGGAAAGGAAGGACAAATCATCAAAGAGATACACAAAACGAAGACATCAAGCTCATGTTGGTGAATGGGTATCCGGCTCCGACTCCAACCATCACTCCGACTCCGAATATACTTAAGATGAAGGTGTTGCCGGTCTAGCACTTGTGTCAACCAACTCCTACGGCATATTTGATTCACCAAATGAAGGAATTGGAAGATGCTTCATGGCTAAAGGCCCAAAGGTATCACACCCCGAGTATGTTGATTTCAATAGTGATGAAGATGACTTGTTCGGTGATGATGATTTACTTGTTGACAACTCCAGTGATGAATACTATGATGAAACGTCAATTAATCATGCTAATCAAGATAAAACAAATGACAATGACAAGGAGAAGATTGAGAGCCTAACTAAAGAACTAAACACTCTTAAGTTAGCTCATGAAACTATCTTGGAAGATCATCGAGACCTTTTAAAGACTCATGAGAAGTTACGCTTTGAAAAGCTTAACCTTGAGCAAGAGCATGAGTTTTTAAAGGCAATCAATGATGATATTCACAAGAAAAGTTCTTCTTACATTGCCAAGTGTTTACTCTTATCTACTTACATGCCACAAGTCAAGTCTAGTAACAAGAACAAGAAATATTCTTCTTATAGTAGTAACAATAATCATGGTAAATCAAATGATGTTTCTTCTAGTAGTTCTCTTGATTCCACTAATGATTCTCTTAGCCAAGTTACACTTAAGCAAGAAAATAGCTTATTGAAGGGAATTATAGAGAAAGGTGTTTACAAGAGCCTTGTCGGAAGTAAGCAATTCGAGGAGATTGTACGCAAGCAAGGAAGGCACCGGAAGAATCAAGGTATTGGTTTTGAATGAAAGTTCAATGCCAATGGGGTTGAGTGGGAAGAAGATCAATACCCCAAGATGAAGTTTGTTCCTCAACAAGAGAAGTATGATCCTCCTTCTTTCAAAGGAACACAAGCTCAAGATGATCTTCCACCACAAGACCACAAGCAAAAAGGCAAGGACAAGCTTCAAGAGGAGATTGATGCATTTGAAGAAGCTCCTAAGGCCTTGGTCAAGTGGGTTCCCAAGACTACATCAAGTTCTACTTCATCAAGTACGACTACAACTCCAAGGATTGTCATCAAGATGATGTGGATCCCAAAGAAGAAGAACTAGAGAGTTCTTGAGGGTGACTCCACCAACATACTTCACTCTTATCATTTTGGCAAGGACAAGTGCAAACAACCTCCATATCTTGCACTAGTCCAAGGAGTACAAACCCTCTTGTTGGTAAGATGAGGAACAAGGTAACCTAATGCTTTCATGGACATCATCTTGTGTGTGCATCACTCTATGTCTATGGATATCCTTGCTTGTTCCTTGTGGGACTAACCCGTGTAGGTATTGAAAGTGCAACTCACTCCAATGGATTGCTCCGAATGATCTACATCAACATTGAGCATCCACATCTTCAACACCTACATGAAGTCATCATCGACAAAACCCAAGGTTAGTTCATCCCTCTTAGGGGGGATATCACATCTAGGGGGAGCTTTACTTTAAAGAATTGAGCTAAAGCAACTCTAATGGTGTGAACACAACAATGCTTTATGTAAAAGTGGTAACCCCACTTGTGCTTAAACGATGAGTATGACCTATGATCAAATGTTCTCATTTAACTCCTAAGTCAATATACTCATATATAGATGACCTAGTCATCGCCAATTGTTTGATAGTTTCTAGAATTGGTTGTGCATGCTTTGTCACATATTTCATTTGCCATTTTAGTGTGTGAGCATGTCGTTTGCATATTTTACTCATTCGAGGACATCCACTTGTTGTTTTGTATGTTTGGCTTCTTTTTCTTTGACCAAGTGGATGGACAAGAATGCCTAAGAACCTTCTCTAGCTAGCTATGCTTTTCTCATATCAAAATCAATTCATGCTACATCACAAAGTTTGATCAAGCCAGATTCAAACCACTCTGTGTGAGGAGCACTCGGAGTCCCCAATTTGTCATAGACTTAAACTTCCAAAACCTCTTTCTGCATTTTGGTCTGACCGAGAAATCCATTTCGGTCACACCGAGTTCACTAAGTTGATCTAGGTTTTCATCTCGATGCAACCGAGTAGAACCTTTCGGTCACACCGAGTTGCAGTAACTGCTCGCAGTTTTGCATCTCGGTGCCACTGAGTTGTTCCACTCGGTCACACCGAGAGGGTCAGGTTATATATACTAATGGGTCAAATTTTGGAAATTTTTCTGAAACCTTTCGCCCGTGCGTAACCTGCTCTGCCTCCTCGGATCTCTAGATCGTCTTCTCGCCGCCAGCAACCTCCCGCCGCTGGTCTCCGCCACCGTCAACAGCAATCTGCCCCGCCGTTGCCACCGTAGCAAGTTCACTGTTGAAATAGGTTATGAACTTGACACTTTGTGCTATTCTTTAACTCTGATTCCTAGCACATTGCTTTGCCATGAATCTTGCCAAGTATGAAATCATCCTGTCCAGCTAAAACTCCAGTAGATTAGATTAGATTTGAAAATTTAGGGTTAGGTTTCCACCGAACTCATCTCGGACCGACCGAGTTGTTGAAATCGGTCTCACCAATTTGGCTTAGGCCATTGCACATGTGATTTTCGGTCTGGCCAAGAATTGCAAATCGGTGTGACCGAGTTCGATTCTTTGTGAAACCCTAGCAGTCTCGATGCCACCAAACTGTGACTCGGTCTGACTGAGTTCACTAGTTTAGGTTCCAAAAGCTGCTTCGGTATCACCGAGTTTACAAATCAGTAGCTCCGAAATGCTTTCTGGGGAAAACTAAAACTAAGTTTTTGAGTCAATTGTTTTGCAAAACCTCTGTACTTTGTGATGCTCAACTACTCTACCTCATCTACAACCTATTCACAGGGTATGTTGACAGTTGTTTGCCTAAAGATGTCTAATCAAAGTGACAACCAGAACAAGTCAGAGGAACATGTTCAGTTGAGTGAGGGCACTAGTCCCTCCAGCAGCTATGATAAGGGTAGCAGGAGCACACCTAGTAACTTGCCCAAGGAAGCTCCTAGGACAAGGAAGAAGAGAACATCTGATTCAGAGGATGAAGACTACATTGCAGATGAGGATGATGCCACTTCCAAGAAGAAAGTGGTGAAGAAAGAATTTGGCACTGCTGCTTCAACAAAGCCAGGGATGAACAGAAAAGCTCCAGCCAAGAGAGTTCCTATGTTAAAGGTCAGAGCATCCACTCAAGAGACTTTGGGATCTGAACCCAAAGAACTAGTTGTGGCTGAGAAGAAGAGGAAAGAAAGGGTCAAGAAGACCATGGCAAGAGTTATTAGAAAGCCCTCCATGATGAGTGAGGCAGATGAAGATGAAGAGGATGCTGCACCAACACATAAAGCTCAGAAGGTGATGGGAGATGCAATAAGATCAGGGGCTGATCCTAAGCCCAAAGATGCTCCCAAGGCTACAACTCCTAAGCCCAAGTCAGCACCCAAGGGGAACACCAGGAGTATACCTGCTAAGGAAAAGAACAAGGCCCCAGTGCCTGAAGCTGCAGAAGAAGAAGAAGATGATACACTTGTTTTGAGAAAGTTGAAGCCCAAGATTCCAGATCACAATGATGCACATCCAGTTGCAGAGAACATGAAGTTCAGAAAGGATGCAGTACTGAGACAATGGAGAAAGTATGATCCCTATGCTGTCAGGAGGAGAACTGCTGTGGACTACAAGTTTCACACTAAGGAACATCAAGACTTCTATGAGACAATCCTGCTTGACAATAAGCCCATAGTGTGTGACATGAGATGGGTTGACTGGGAGTACTTCAAGAAGAATGAAGATCACTATCCAGGTGTATATGACAGCTTCAAAGCATGTGGAGTAGATACATTTGTTGCCCAGAAGCTCACCAAGTGGAATGATGAGCCGATCATGCAGTTTTACTCCACTGCCCACTTCTACCCAGATGGGAAGATAATTTGGATGTCAGAAGGTACAAGGTACCAATCCTCTATAGAAGAATGGGCTCAATTGATCAATGCTCCAAAAGAAAATGAAGATGACTTGGATGTCTATGCCAAGAAGAAGAAGGATCACAACCCAATGGCTAGCATGTACAGAGAGATTCCAGATGTTGCTTTGGAGACTCATAAGCTTGGATATGTACACTACTTGTTGTCTAGTTTGCCTACAATCAACTGGATCCTAGGGCACACATTGCTGCCCATGTCAGGTGATCACAAGATGATCAGAGGACATGCTATCAACTTGCTGCATTTGTTTGATGTGCCTCAAAAGTTTAAAGTCATGAGTCTGATTGTGGAGACAATCAAAAGGACTGCTGCTGATCAAAAGAGATCTTGTGGGTATGCCCCACAAATTCAGGATCTCATTAACTCCAAGATGGGTAAAGGAAAATATCAATTGGATAAGGAGCACCTGCCTATCTACCCTGACTTTGGGGACAACACTGTTGTCATGAATGAGAATGATCCATCATCTGCTCAAGCACATGAGAAGAGAGAGAAGGCAAGGGCAGAGAAAGCTGCAAAGATGCCAACAGTTGAAGAAGCATATCAGATATTCTTGAAGAGCAAGCAAGATCAGCTTGGATATCTGATTGCCTCCACCTTGAGGATTGAGAAGGGCTTGGCCACCCTGACTCAAAACTAGGAGAGTTTGGAGAGGATCATTGAGCAGAAATTCTGTGATCTTGATGTCAAGGTAACTGAGATCCAGTCAGTAGTTGAGCAACTTCAGGAGGAAGTGGAGGAGAAGAAGGGAAACTCTACTACATATGCTTTCAGTAGAGTGCCCAGGAGTCAGAGATCTGCTGCAATGCCTGTTACAGATACGAGAGCTACTACATCTGCACTAGCAGCCACAACATCAGTTCCACCAGCTCCAGCAGCCACTCCACCAGCTCCAGCTACATCTACAAAAGCTTTCGTCCTTGGAGTCATCTCTACGCCACCACATGAAGACCAAGCCTGAGAGTCGTTTGGCACTATGCATTTTTATGAACTTTTTGGTAACTTGTTGCCAAAGGGGGAGAAAATGTATAGATCATGGGCTTCGAGAGAGAGTGTTGCTTTTTATCTCTCTTGCTTTTGGTTGAACTTCTTGTTTGTGTGCTTATGAGCTACTTGTTTACTTGTTTGATCATGTGTTTGATCACATGCTACATTTAATGCTTGTTGGATGATATTATCTCTTATATCCCTATATGATCATTCACTTGCTTGGTGAAGAGTGCATGCTTTTAACTTCTATCATTTTGAGCGCTCCACCAAGATGTATGTGACATGAAAGAGTAACCCATGATCCTAACACATTGTGCATTTGCAGTCCAAATCAAATTTTAAATAATGCACAAATTTTGGGGGAGCTCTTGCTTATCACATACTTCTCAAAGCGACGATGTTTTTCAATCTTATTATCATTTGTCAAAGCTTTGATCTATATGTTGTCATCAGTTACCAAAAAGGGGGAGATTGAAAGTGCAACTATCCCTAGGTGGTTTTGGTAATTCCTAACAACATATATCTCATTGAGCTAATGCTATTTCAAGATAAATATTTCAGGAAAGCTCAATGTTTGGCATGGCATGGATGAGAAACGTGGACTCCTCAAAATGCTAAGGACAAAAGGATTGACTCAAGCTCAAAGCACAAGACTCTACATTTTACTTTTAGTGATCCAAGATCACATTGAGTCCATAGGAAAGCCAATACTATTAAGAGGGGATGAGGTGTTGCTAAATGGCTTACATGCTCAAAGTGCTTAGTGATATGCTCCAAAGCCCTCAACTACTTTATCACATCCACATTTGTCCCAAACCAAAAGTCAAACTCGTCCCCACCGAATCTTTCTATCTGGCGCCACCGAGTTCAGTTGACATAGCCACTGCCAGAAACCCTAGTCTTTTCGATCTCACCGATAGGGATCTCGGTCTCACTGAGATGGGATTGTAATCTCTCTATTTCCCTTCGTAATGTTTTGGTCCAATGAGATGAGCGATCGGTCCCACTGAGATTGCAATGCAAACTCTCTGTTTCCCTTTCGTAACATTTAGGTCCAACCGAGATGAGCGAATCGGTCCCACCGAGTTTGCCTGACCAACTCTCTGGTTAGCTTATTACCAAAATCGGTCTCACCAAGTTTGTGTAACCAGTCTCACCGAGATTACGTTATGCCCTAACCCTAACGATATCGGTCCCACCGAGTTGACATGTCGGTCCCACCGAAATACCTAAAGGTCACATTATGAACTAAATCGGTCTGACCGGGTTTAACGATTCGGTCCCACCGAGTTTGGTAAATTGTGTGTAATGGTTAGATTTTGTGTGGAGGCTATATATACCCCTCCACCCACTCTTCATTCGTGGAGAGAGGCATCAGAACATGCCTACACTTCCAACATACATTTTCTGAGAGAGAACCACCTACACTTGTGTTGAGGTCAAGATATTCCATTCCTACCACATGAATCTTGATCTCTAGCCTTCCCCAAGTTGCTTTCCACTCAAATCTTCTTTCAACCAAATCCATATCCTATGAGAGAGAGTTGAGTGTTGGGGAGACTATCATTTGAAGCACAAGAGCAAGGAGTTCATCTCAACACACCATCTATTACCTTTTGGAGAGTGGTGTCTCCTAGATTGGTTAGGTGTCACTTGGGAGCCTCCGTCAAGATTGTGGAGTTGAACCAAGGAGTTTGTAAGGGCAAGGAGATCGCCTACTTCGTGAAGATCTACCCTAGTGAGGCAAGTCCTTCGTGGGCGACGACCATGGTGGGATAGACGAGGTTGCTTCTTCGTGGACTCTTCGTGGGTGGATCCCTCCGTGGACTCGCGCAGCCTTTACCCTTCGTGGGTTGAAGTCTCCATCAACGTGGATGTACGATAGCACCACCTATCAGAACCACAACAAAAACATCCGTGTCTCCTATTGCGTTTGCACTCTCCAAACCCCTCCCTTTACATTCTTGCAAGTTGCATGCTTTACTTTCCGCTACTTATATACTCATTGCATGCTTTCTTGAATTGTGCTAAGATTGCTTGGCTTGTGCTAAGCTGTTAAAATCTGCCAAGAACTAAAATTAGGAAAAGGCTAGATTTTTATTTGGTCAAGTAGTCTAATCACCCCCCTCTAGACATACTTTCGATCCTACACCGGGGCCGCGGAGGCCGCCCCAGCAAGGGTCTTGCCGGGGGAGTCCACCTCGCCTCCTTGCTCTTTGCGCTTCTGGTCTCGGTGTCGCCTTGATCGTCTTGCGGCCTCGGCTTCCCTCCTCTGCCCTGCTAAGTGTGGCCGTGGGCGCGGCTCTGACTGCCCGTGCACAAGTAAAGGGGTACAAAAAGAGTGCCCCTATTTTTGTACACCGACAGGAGCCCCCAATCCTGGGCCACACATAAGCGCAACGCGTTGTTGGGCTAGGCCCAGAACGGTACGCGGGCAGGCGGGGCCTTTTTTATCGCAGTAACTCTTTCGTCCGCTGCGCTTCCCCACATCTCGCGTTGAATGCGTGACGTGGGGATCGTGCGCGGGGATGACTGAAGCATGCCTGCATCATCTTGTGGTGAATAGTAAAGAGGCGGCTTGTGTGTCCTTTTAAGACCGCAGGGCCGCTGCTCATTTACTTTCTTTGCCTTGCAACCGTTGTTCCACGTGTCCCACTACACCCGCCCCTTGCGCCACGTACACCGCATGCACGGTGCGGGGTAGTTGACAGGCGCATGGAATATGGGAAGGCGTGTGCGCGCGCGGGCCAATACCCACGCGCCTTCAATTGGGTGAGGAGGGCGGTCGACGGCCTCGCCTGCTGCCACCTTAATGAGCTGGATTGGTTGAGAGAGGCGGCCGAGCCCCGATCCCTCCCCTTTATAAGGAGGGAAGGGGAAGGGATGACACCCCTCAATCTTTTGCCATCCACCTCCTCCTACCTTGGCTTATTTCTTCCTTCCGCTATGGCGAGAGGGCACGCCGGTGCTTCGATGGTGGCGACGAGGGTCTCCGCCCGACAACATGCCCCTCCTTCCCAAGAGTTTGTGGTGGCGGAGCCGGCCATGAGGGGAAGGGGGAGGGGACGAGGCCGAGGTCGCCCTGGAGCTCGAGAAAGAGGAGGACAGGGCGGCGCATCGGCCTTGCCTCCACCGGCGGTCCCTGTCACAATGGAGGGCCACGTCGGGGACCAGCCTCGCGAATTCTTCATCAGGCTGCGCCGGCCAGCGCGTCGTCGTCTTTGTCTCCCTACTCCATTTGCTCGGGAGATGGAGCTCGACCCGCCACAGACTCTGAGATTGCATATGAGGGGCTGTGGGAATAGCGGCATGTGGGTTGATGTCGACTTCCCGACCCCTCATTTCATGTATCTTCGTCGCGGATGGAAGACCTTTGCTCGTATCCACAACCTGACGGTAGAACTCGTTCTCTATTTCAAACTAATGGAGAACGGTCTGCTCTCTATCAAGGTCTTTGGAGACTTTGGAACTTGCCTAAAGTGCTGCATGGAGAGCTCCTCTGATGACGAAGACTCTTCCTCAAGCGGGAGTGATGAGGAGGACATCGACATCGACAACAAGGGTGTCAGGCGAGAGGATGACAGTTCCGACTAGGTGCCGGATGCACCGTCCCTGGGCGGCGCCGACAACAGCATCATCTGCACTTGGCCCTTCCTCCTGACAGAGCAATTTGCCGGGGGTGGGGCCAGTTCCTTGAACTTCTTGGGGTCGCCTCCTTGGGCGGCTGGTGTGGGAAGGCCGGAGAAGGCGAAGAAGGTAGGTGGCAGGCCGTCAAGTCGGAGTACGATGGCACCGACGCCTTCATAGCGTATTGGCGGCCCGCTGCCTCATCTTCCAGCTCTTCTCCTGGCCCCATCATCACAAACCCTCTCCTGGGCGGCCGCCGATATGTTCTTTTGGTGCTTTATGCTGCTCGTACCTCGCCTAGGCACTCCTTTTGCCCTCCTGCTATCTTGTTCTGTTTCCTGAGGAGAGGGACAAGAAAGGGATTACGGGCATCTTATCTCTTTTTAGTTTGTAAGCCTACGTGCCTTAGTCAAATTTAAAACTTGTAATCCCCTTGCTCATGTTTACATTCCATACGAACTGTACCTGTATGGGACGTATTAATGAAAAAGGGTGCTTGCCGGGTTCTTTGTGCGTGAGCGAGGCCCATGCCAAGGAATAAATCCTTGTTATTTTTAAGATAAATGCTGTCGCCTGGCAACAGGCCTTGCCGCCCCCCACTTCATTCGACCATACTTGCGCTCTTGGTGGAGGCAGGGGCGAAGTAGGGTTAGGCCCTATGCTTGCTTCCTCGTTGCTTCGACTACAACCGGGTTCCGATCCAGAAAAAGTCCTTGGATACAGGAAAAGGGGAGCACGACAACCTAGGAATAAAACGAGGTTTCATATGTCCCAATTTCATATGGAGATGCATAACAGGGGATGAAAGACTTATCTGAATCTGCAGCCCACCCCCGGCAACTTTGGCTTGCCGTGGTTGGACCCTTGTGTTTGCAGCCCCCGACAACCTTGGCTTGCCGGGACTGGAGCACCCACTTGTTCTCTTTCTTCCAAATAGCTCAGCAGAAATGTCCATGTACCCTATGAACCAAAGAGGATGGAAAGGAATAGAGAGACGCAGACTCGACCTCTATGCTAGGGGTTAGTCGCCGCTAAGCACTATCAACCCTAACCGAGGGAGAGACTCGACCTAGCATGCATGCTATAACTTAGGGAGCCAGCGCTTCATTTATTTATGCTCAGGGTCTGCGTCTGGCTTGTATAGAGGGTTACATGCCTTGCCGGCAAGGCTCGTACAAAAGGTGGCTTGCCGGGGGGCCCGGCAAGCCGCGCCTTATGGGTAAAACTTGCGAAGATGTTCGATGTTCCAGGAGTTGCTCACTGGAATGGCATCTTTGGTCTCCAGGCGGACTGCGCCGGGCCTGGTGACTCGTATTACCCGATAAGGGCCTTCCCAGTTTGGCGTCAACTTGTTGGAATTCTTGGCCGATTGAACGTGTGGAAGAACAAGGTCACCTTCCTCAAAGCTTCGGGCATGAACTGTGCGGCTATGGTAGCGACGCAAGGCTTGCTAGTAGCATGCTGCTCTCACAGCTGCCCAAAGACGATCTTCCTCGAGGACCTTTGCGTCATCTTGCCGCAATAGCTCTTGCTCAAGCTCGTCATAAGCGAGCATTCGAGGTGACCTGTATATGAGTTCCGTGGGGTGAACTGCCTCTGCCCCGTATACCAAGGCAAAGGGTGTCTGGCCGGTGGCTCGATTTGGCATCGTTCTGATCGACCAAAGAACCACTGGCAACTCATCAATCCAACACCTTCCGCTCTTGTGCAGCCTGTCAAAAGTCTTCATCCTCAGGCCTCGCAGTACTTCAACATTTGCCCTCTCCGCTTGGCTGTTGCTTCGTGGGTGTGCCACGGAAGCAAAACAGACCTTGCTGCCGAGATCTTCAATGTATTGCATGAAGGTGTGGCTTGTGAACTGCGTGCCATTGTCGGTGATGACTCTGTTTGGCACACCAAAACGGCAAACTAGCCCCTTGAAGAATTTGACGGCTGACTGCGCTGTCACCTTCCTCACTGCTTCCACCTCCGGCCACTTTGTGAACTTGTCGATTGCAACGTACAAGTACTCAAAGCCCCCGACAGCACGGGTGAAAGGGCCCAGTATGTTGATCCCCCAGACCGAGAATGGCCAGGAGAGAGGGATTGTTTGAAGGGCTTGAGCTGGCTGATGAAGCTTCTTTGAATGGAACTGACATGCTTCGCACTTGGTTACTAGTGTCGTTGCATCCTGGAGGGCAGTGGGCCAGAAGAAACCTTGCCGGAAAGCCTTGCCGGCAAGGGCCCTCGACCCTATGTGGGAGCCACATATGCCTCCACGTATCTCTGCCAACAGCTCCAGTCCTTCCTCCCGGGGAATGCACTTCAATTTCACACCGTTTGGTGTTTTCCTGTACAGAACATTGTCAACGAACTGATACATGGCAGACCGACGGGCTACTTTCTCGGCTTCTCCCTGCTCCGCAGGAGGCTCCCCTTTCTGTAGGAAAGGAACAAAGAGACACAGACTCGACCTCTATGCTAGGGGTTAGTCGCCTCTAAGCACTATCAACCCTAACCGAGGGAGAGACTCGACCTAGCATGCATGCTATAACTTAGGGCGCCATCACTTCATTTATTTATGCTCAGGGTCTGCGCCTGGCTTTGTACAGAGGGTCCTTGGGCTAAGAGATGAAAAATCAAAGGCAACCTCTGTGTCAACATTTGCGGGAGGGGGCGTTTTCTTCTTGGACACCGCGGCCTTCTTCTTTGCTCCCGCGGCCTTCGTCACACGCGTGGCCTCCCCATTGACCCCTTCCCGCTGCTCGGCCCTGCCGGACCAGACCGGCTCGCCAGAGCTGGCCCACCGCAGGACACACCTTTTCTCCATGGCCGAAGGGTCGTCAGCTTCCGCCTCTGCCATGGGAGCGGCTGTCTCTACGGCTAGGGCTTGACGCCCTGCCGGAGTCGGTTGCCCCACGACAGGCTCAGTGTCCACGGCAACATCTTCGCCAGCGGCTCCAGGGAGCTCGGTGAGAAAGTACTTGCCGGGGTCTGATTTCCTCCGTTTGTTCTACTCTGTTGATGGTTCAACAGACGGTTGAGTTAACCAAAGCACAAAAGTACCTGGTTCCACAAGTAGTTTGAGGGCAACGCGCTTCGAGAGATAGTCGGCGATGTCGTTCTCCACTCGGGGGACATGCTCTGCCTGTATCTCGTCAAAATGCTCCTCCAGCTTCCTCACCTCGTCTATGTATGCTTCCATCAATGGCTTTGATAATCCTTGTTGATTTGTCTGACGACAAGCTGTGAATCACCCCTGACGATGAGCTTTTTGACCCCGAGGTCAACCGTGATCCTGAGACCGGCAAGCAATCCCTCTTATTCAGCGGTGTTGTTCATCGACATCTCCCTGGGTAAGTGCATCTGGATTACATACTTGAGGTGCTCTCCGGTGGGTGCGACGAGCAGCACGCCATCACCGGCGCCTTGTAGCGAGAAAGCTCCATCAAAGTACATAACCTAGTTGCGACTTGTTCCCTTGCCGGGGAGAGTGGTTTCCTGGATCTCCTCGTCAGGCGTCGAGGTCCACTCTGCAACGAACTCTGTGAAGACTCGGCTGTGAATTGTTGGAGTACTTTCAAACTTCAAACCAAAACTTGATAGCTCCAAGGCCCATTCCACAATCCTCCCCGTTGCATCTGGGTTATTGAAAGTGCAACCATCCCTAGGTGGTTTTGGTAATTCCTAACAACATATAGCTCATTTAGCTAATGCTATCCCAAGATAAATATTTCAGGAAAGCTCAATGATTGGCATGGAATGGATGAGAAAAGTGGACCCCTCAAAATGCTAAGGACAAAAGGATTGGCGCAAGCTCAAAGCTCAAGACTCTACATTTTCTATTTTAGTGATCCAAGATCACATTGAGTCTATAGGAAAAGCCAATACTATCAAGGAGGGATGAGGTGTTGCTTAATGAGGTTCTTGCTCAAAGTGCTTAGTGATATGCTCAAAAGCCCTCAACTACTTTCTCACACCCACATATGACCTAAACCAAAAGTCAAACTCGGCCCACCGATTCTTTCTATCCGGCGCCACCGAGTTCAGATGTCATAGCCATTGCCACAAACCCTAGGCAAATCGGTCTCACCGATAGGGATCTCGGTCTCAGCGAGGTGGGATTGTAATCTCTCTGTTTCCCTTCGTAACGTTTCGGTCCCACCGAGATGAGCGATCGGTCCCACCGAGATTGCAATGTAAAGTCTCCGTTTCCCTTTCGTAACGTTTCGGTCCCACCGAGATGAGCAAATCGGTCCCACCGAGTTTACCTGACCAACTTTCTGGTTAGCTTATTACCAAAATCGGTCTCACCGAGTTTGTGTAATCGGTCTCACCGAGATTATGTTATGCCCTAACCCTAACCATATCGGTCCTACCAAGTTGCATGTCGGTCCCACTGAAAATCCTAACGGTCACTAGATTTACGAATCGGTCTGACAGAGTTTCTCAACTCGGTCCCACCGAGATTGGTAAGTTGTGTGTAACTGTTAGATTTTGTGTGGAGGCTATATATAGCCCTCACCTCCTCTTTATTCGTGGAGAGAGCCATCAGAACATGCCTACACTTCCAACTTACATTTTCTGAGAGAGAACCACCTACACTTGTGTTGAGGTCAAGATATTCCAATCCTACCATATGAATCTTGATCTCTAGCCTTCCCCAAGTTGCTTTCCACTCAAATCTTCTTTCCACCAAATCCATATCCTGTGAGAGAGAGTTGAGTGTTGGGGAGACTATCATTTGAAGCACAAGAGCAAGGAGTTCATCATCAACACACCATTTGTTACTTCTTGGAGAGTGGTGTCTCCTAGATTAGCTAGGTGACACTTAGGAGTCTCCGACAAGATTGTGGAGTTGAACCAAGGAGTTTGTACGCGCAAGGAGATCGCCTACTTCGTGAAGATCTACCCCTAGTGAGGCAAGTCCTTTGTGGGCGACGACCATGGTGGGATAGACAAGGTTGCTACTTCATGGACCCTTCGTGGGTGGAGCCCTCCGTGGACTCGCGCAACTGTTACCCTTCGTGGGTTGAAGTCTCCATCAACGTGGATGTACGATAGCACCACCTATCGGAACCACGGCTCAAAAATCTCTGTGTCTCCAAATTGCGTTTGCCTCCTCAAACTCCTCATGTTTACCTTCATATGCAATTGTGTTACTTTCCGCTGCTATACTCTAGAATTGCATCTGTAGGTTGATTGCTTGACTCATGCTAAGTTGCTATACCTGCCAAGAATTAAAATTGGGAAAAGGCTAAGATTTTATTTTGTCAAGTAGTCTAATCACCCCCCTCTAGACATACTTTCGATCCTACAAGTGGTATCAGAGCCTTGATCTCCATTTGCTTTTATTTCCATAGCTTTTGGTGGTCATAGCCTTGGTTTCACAACCTAGGAGAGTATGTGTCTAGCGAGGGAAATTATCACCGTAGAGGTCCTTACTTTGATGGTACTAATTTTGCTAGTTGGAAGCATAAGATGAAAATGCACATTCTTGTACATAACCCTGCCGTATGGGCTATTGTGTGTATTGGCTTGCAAGGTGAATTCTTTGATGGGAGAGAACCGAATCGTGAAGCTAGCGCGGAAGAGTTGAAGATGCTGCAATACAATGCTCAAGCTTGTGATATCCTCTTCAACGGATGGTGCCCCGAAGAATTCAACAAAATCAGCCGTCTTGAGAATGCAAAGGAAATTTGGGACACTTTGATTGACATGCACGAAGGTACCGACTCCGTCAAGGAATCCAAATTGGATGTGTTGCAAAGTAAACTTGACAAGTTCAAGATGAAGGATGGTGAAGGCGTTGCTGAAATGTAATCTAGGCTTGCTCTCATCACAAATGAGATTGTCGGCTTAGGAAGTGAAGAGATGACCGACAAGTTCATCATCAAGAAGATCGTAAGAGCCTTGGATGGAAAATATGATACCGTGTGCATATTGATCCAAATGATGCCCAATTAAAAGAATCTTAAGCCAACAGATGTCATTGGAAGAATTCACTACAAAAAAAAGACACATCCGTGACATTTTGGGCTGAACGAATTTTTTTCTGTCATACATATGACACTTCTATGACGATAATTGTGACAAAACCCGGTATCATCATAGATGTGGTGGGCTCCTACTTCTATGACAAACAATCATGATAGAAAATGGGCTTTTCGTCCTGGGCAGGCCGGAGACGCAACTGCATGACATTCTTTGGGCCGTCCATGAAGGAAAAAACCATGATAGAAGCGAGGGCGAGGAAAATTTCGGGGAGTTCCCGGTTATGGTGGGAGGTCAGGGGCCGAGCGATGCGCGTTTCTCTCATACACGTACGCGCGTGTGTGCGAGGCGTTGGCTCTAACTGAACCCGAGCGAGGCGTTGGGCTCTAACTGAACCCGAGCGATTGCACTGCAGGCTACGCATTACTGAACCCGAGCGATCGATTCCTTCGCTACTGCTGCTAACTGAAGCCGATCGATGCTGCCTCTCTGGATGAACAGTGGTTGTTTAGGGGGGGGGGTGAAAGAACATGCGGTGCCCCCATGTTTGGTTTTGGTAATTGATGACAATCTCTATGGACTAATGGTTGTCTTGAGTTGTATTTGAAGGATTTGTCCATAGGTTTTTCTTGAAGTCCATGTGTTGGTTTCAAGGAGTTTTTGAGTTGACCAAGGTGCTATTAAGGAATTATCCGAAGATTGGTCATGCGAGTGTTGAGCTTATTGCAAGCATGTCTTGAAGAAGAAGGTTGTGTGATCATTCATGTTTACCTTCAAGACATCATCCAAATGAAGAGAGTTGCAAAGATTCAAGGTTGATCAAGACTAAGTCAAGAGTGAATCAAGTTGATCAAGTCACAAAGCGTAGAAGATGTACCGAGAGGGATCAAGTGATCCCATGGTATGGTAAGCATTGTCCATTACACTTCATGTACTAACCCATGGTCTATGTGAGAGTTGTATGTGGGGTTAGGTACATATCCATGGGCTTGCGTCAAGAGGAAGATATCATACAACCCATGGAAAGGATGACATCAAGTGGTGATCGTCATCAAGATTGCCGTGTGCAAGTTCAAGTGGAGCATCACGAAGAGATCAAGTGCTTGAATCTTGCCATCCATTGTGGTGTCAATGGACTTGTGAAGATGTGCCGAAGAGTGGCTGACCCATAGTGAACTATGGGGGAGCAATCATCTAGTCTTCATCGAGCCAACGCAATCAAGAAAGGTGGTCCAACTTGAGGGAGTCAAGATCGTCTTCATCTAGCTCAAGTGGACCATGTGCAAGGCAAAGGTTTTTCCTTGATAGGTTTTCTATTTTACCGGTCTTGTGGTGGTAGTTGGGAGACCGAGTTATAGGATCGTTTGCCGTACTATCAAGGGGGCTCTCAAGTTGGTAGCTTGATCGTATCGTTAGTAGAGAGCTCAAACCATTGCATCCTTGCATCATGTTTCTTGGTTCTTGTTTGCTTATCTTTGTGAGTCTTAGAGCTTATGGTCATCTTGATGACAAGCTTGAGTTCATCGAAAACGGAGTTCGCATGCGTCTTCTATGATGTTTTCGGTGTTGGAGGTTTTACCGGTCTTATCCGATGAAGGGTTCTCACCATTTTCTTATGGGACTTTTCTCATTTGCTTATTCTTGATATTTCTATCAATATTGTGTTAGCCCATGTCGTTAGCTTTCCAACAAACTTGGTTTCGTTGAATTCGGAGTCCGTTTGCAGAAGTTGTGGCTGTTTTGGTAAAGGCTGCATCGGTACTACCGCGACTAGAGCGGATGAGTACCGCTCCAGAGCAGTACTCCCGTGGCTCCTATGCGGTAGTACCGCCCCGGACCAAAATCTCGTGTTTTCTCTCTTGTTTGGGCTGTTTTGGCCGTGCTAAGCGGTAGTACCGCTCCTCCAAGCGGCAGTACCGCTTGTGCACGACCTGAGCACATATCGGTTGGATTCGGGAGGTCCTATAAAAGGGGGTCTTCTTCCCCAATGAACCTAATCCTTTGAGCTCGTGTTCTTCCCCCATTGTTGACCTTCTTCGAGCTTGCTAACTCTCAATCCCTCCATGGATTCTTGCTAGTTTTTGAGGGAAAAGAGAGAGGAGATCTAGATCCACATTTCCACCAATCACTTTCTCCTCTATGTGAGGGGAACCCCTTGGATCTAGTTCTTGGAGTTCTTGGTGTTCTCCTTCTTGTTCTTCCTCTCATTTTCCTCCCTAGCATTAGTTGCTTCGGTGGGATTTGAGAGACAAGGACTTGGGCACTCTGTGTGCCCTTGCCATTGCATTTGGTGCATCGGTTTGAGTTCTCCACAGTGATACGTGGAAGTTACAAGTTGAGAAGCTTATTACTCTTGGGTGCTTGGTACCCTTGAGCTTGTTCCTCTTGGGTGCTTGGGCGCCCTAGACGGTTGGTGGTGTTCGGAGCTCAATCATTGTGGTGTAAAGCTCCGGGCAAGCGTTGGGGTCTCCAATTAGGTTGTGGAGATCACCCCAAGCAATTTGACGGGTACCGGTGACCGCCCCCAAGGGTTGCCAAAGTGTACTGGTTCGGTGACCACCCCCAAGGGTTGCCATTTGTACGGGTTCGGTGACCGCCCTCAAGGGTCCCTTAGTGGAATCACGACATCTTGCATTGTGCGAGGGCGTGAGGAGATTACGGTGGCCCTAGTGGCTTCTTGGGGAGCATTGTGCCTCCACACCGCTCCAAACGGAGATTAGCATCCGCAAGGGTGTGAACTTCGGGATACATCATCGTCTCCGCGTGCCTCGGTTATCTCTTACCCGAGCCCTTTACTTATGCACTTTACTTTGTGATAGCCATATTGTTTCTTGTCATATATCTTGCTATCACCTAAGTAGTTTTTCTTGCTTAGCATAAGTTGTTGGTGCACATAGGTGAGCCTAGTTGTTTTAGGTTTTGTGCTTGACAAATTAACCGCTAGGTTTATTCCGCATTTGTTCAAGCCTCAACCGTAATTATTTTAAAGTGCCTATTCACCCCCCCTCTAGGCGACATCCACAATCTTTCAGGGGGGTTTGGATGAACAGTGAGCGGTGGGAGTGGATGAACAGAACCCGCGGCGTTGCCTCTGGATGAACAGGACCCCGTGGTGTGGAGGGGTGGATGAACAGGATGGCCCCGTGGAGGGGTGGATGAACAGTAGATGGTGGAGGGGTGGATGACAGTAGCCCATGGATGGGTGGTTGAATAGGAGCCCGTGGAGAGGGGTGGTTGAATAGTACCCGGTGGAGTAGCGGAGGCTGGATGAACAGGAGCCCGTGGATGAACAGTCGCAGGTGGAGGCTGGAGGAGGTCGACGGTGGATGAACAATAGCCGTGGAGGCTGGAGGAGGTCGACGATGGAGATGAACAATATCCCGTGGAGTCCCGTTTTGCGGTACGCCACACCCCTCCTGATGAACATGACCCCTGTTTCGACCGTAGCGCTCCAACACAAGTCCGTTTCGTCCGTTTTGAGGTACGCCACACCCCTCCCGATCAACAGGACCCCCATTTCGACCGTAGGAGGTCCGTTTCGTCCGTTTTGCGGTATGCCACACCCCTCCTGATCAATAGGACCCCTGTTTTGACCGAGGAGTTCCATTTCCTCCATTTTGCAGTACGCCACACCCCTCCCGATGAACAGGATCCCGTTTCGAACGTGGCCGGTCGAACACAAGGCCGTTTCCTTCGTTCTGCGGTACGCCAGGCCTCGTTTCCATCGCCTGTTCCATCCAAGCCCTCCCGATGAACACGACGCATTCCGTTCCGACCCAGCCGGTTGGCTCCCCATGAACACGACGACGATGCTATTTCTCCGTTCCGACCCAGCCATGTACACAAGCCCTGGCTGTATGTATGCGCGAGTAGGCGTTCGAGACCCCGCCCGTATGTACACATACGTGGTCGTATTTTCTTTCTTGCGCACTGGCCGCTGTACGTACGTGTACATGCTACGTGCGCACCTCTACTACGACACGTGCGCACCTCTACTACGACCAGTATATATGTACATACACGTTCGTGACCAGAATGACTACGCTACGTACGCTTCGACCAGGTGGATCCCGACTGCCAGGCACTTCCTTGCGTGCGAAGATGTAGCTGGTGGGTCCCAACAGTCAGGGGGAAATGTTTTTTTTCGTGAAATACGGTGGCCCGTCCGGTGGGTACCCGCTGTTAGGTGGAGGAGTAATTATTTTGCATGTAATAAGGAGGCACTTCCTTGCTGCGGCCGTGGACCCAACTGTTAGCCTCTCCACGTACAGTCCACATCTGATGGAAGCCGTTCCTTGACCACGTTGACCACGCCGCGCCGAGAGCACCAGGGCGGTGGACGACGGCAAGGCCTAGGAAAGGGACGACGTGGAGCCGGGGAAGATGCGATAGTGGATGCCCACGCGTAGAGGAGTACGAGGGTGCACTGGTTCGCTGCGGTGTGAGGCTGCCATCGCCGTAGAATAACAGGGGGTGTGGGTGAGTAGAGGGATGGCCTGGCCAGCGGTGGGAGTAGTAGGCGGCGGTGAGGCCTCCGCCGCATCGCAGCCGGCCACGGGAGGCAGGAGCACGAGGCACGACCGGCGCTGGTTTGGGCGGCTGGAGCAAGAAGACCAGAGGTTGAAGAAGCACTACGACCGTTGGATGGACATCGTACGATCACTGGAGCTAGAATCGTGCATATTGACTAAGTTGACAAAGCCCTCCGTTCCCGTCAACTTAGTAGGTCCACAAGTCAGCCTGCCACTATACTGGGTCCCAGCTAACAGGGGGAGTATTCATTTTTTGTGTAATAAGGAGGCACTTCCTTGAATGCGAAGATATAGCTGGTGGGTCCAAGCTGTCAGCGACGGTAACGTTTTTTTCGCGAAATACAGAGGCCCTTTTGGTGGGTACCTGATGTCAGGTGGAGGAATCATTATTTTGCGTGTAATAAGGAGGCATTTCCTTGCGTGCGGCCGTGGACCCAGCTATCGGCCTCTCCACGTACAGTCCACTTCAGATGCATGTCGATCGTTGACCATGTTGACTAGGCCGCGGCGAGAACACCAGGGCGGTGGATGACGGCGAGGCCTAGGAAGGGAACGACATGGAGGCAGGGAAGACTCGGTAGTTGTTTCCCACGCGGAGGGGAGTACGACTGTACAAGGGTTTACTAGTTCGTCTGCCATCGCCGGAGAATAGCAGCAGGTGTGGGTGAGTAGAGGGATGGCTAGGCCAGCGATGAGAGTACGGTGGGGCGGTGAGGCCTGCGCGGCAGCATAGCCAGCCGCGGGGAGGAGGGAGCAGGCAGTCCCGCCGGCGCTTGTTTGACCGGCTGGAGCAGGAAGAGCAGAGATTGAAGAAGCACGACGGTCGTTCGATGGACATCCAACAGTCACTGCTTGTGCATCAACCTTTTTTAGGAAAGCCTCAAATCTGTGGAAAACATCATACAACCCATCTGCCATTATTTCTAATAATTAACAGCCCATTTGCTAATTCTTAAGGTTTTTTTGGAGCCCATATTATTTTTGTTAGCATTACATCCCATATTGTGACCACGGTTAAAAAATTATATGAAATTTTGCATATTTCGGTGCGGTCCGAACTGTTTTTAATCCCGAAATTTTGAGTCACATTCAAACTGATTTTAAAAATAAATGTATATCAATATAAAGTCCAACAAATTGTCCACGCAAAAAAATCAATGCAATTTAAAATCTCGAAATGAAAAAAAGAAATTTGAAACTAATTGCCGGTTTGATGTGTTTTAAAAATGTACAACCCATTTCTCATTACTGATAGGCCATTTTCTCGGCCAGCCGAATGAAGCTCTCCTCGTCTTGAAAGATTTGCAGCCCAACAGGCTTGACAAAGCAACTTACTTGGCAAATCACAAAAAAACTGGGCTGTGGCCATGGACCCAGCTGTCAGCCTCTCCACGTACAGTACTCTTCCGACGAAAGTCGGTCGTTGACCACATTGACCACGCCGTGCCGAGAGCACCACGGCGGTGGATGACGGCGAGGCCTAGGAAGGGGACGACACGGAGCCGGGGAAGACGCAGCAATGGATGCCCACGCGGAGAGGAGTACAAGGGTTCACTGGTTCGGCTGCGGCGTGAGGCTGCCGTCGCTGCAGAATAACAGGGGGTGTGGGTGAGTAGAGGGATACCCTGGGACAGCGGTGGGAGTAGTAGGGGGCGGTGAGGCCTCCGCAGCATCACAACCGGCCACAAGAGGCAGGAGCACGTGGCACGACCGGCGCTGCTTTGGGCGGCTGGAGCAAGAAGACCAGAGGTTGAAGAAGCACTATGGCCGTTGGATGGACATCGTACGGTCACTGTTGCTAGAATCGTTCATATTGACTAAGTTGATAAAGCCCTCTGTCCTCGTCAACTTAGTAGGCCGACAAGTCAGCCATCCACTATGGTGGGTCCCAGCTAGCAGGGGGTATTCATTTTTTGGTGTGTAATAAGGAGGCACTTCCTTGCGTGCGTAGATATAGCTGGTGGGTCCGACCTGTCAGCGAGGGGAACATTTTTTCGCGAAATACAGAAGCCCTTCTCACGTACAGTGCACATACATTGCGTAATATGGAGGAACTTTCCTTGCGTGCGACCATGGACCTCGTGGGTCCCAGCCGTCAGGCTCTCCACGTATAGTCCTCTTCCGACGACTCTCGTATGTTGACCACGCCGTGCCGAGCGCACCAAGGCGGTGGACGATGACGAGGCCCCAGACTGGAACGACCCGGAGATGGGGAAGACGCAGCAGTGGAGTCGCAGACGGAGAGGAGTGGGAAACTTGACTGGTTCAGGTGCGGGGTGGGCCTACACTCGGCAGAGAATAACAGGAGGTGCAGAGTGGAGGGATGGCCTGGCCGTCGGCGGGGTAGCGTTTAGCTGAGGACCGCAAAACAACGCCGCTGGACGACGAAGGCTGGAACAGGCGGTTCCGGCAGCGCTGGGGGAAGAAGACGAGAGATTGAAGAAGAATGCCGGCCGTTGGATGTAAATCCAACGCCTTCTGAGGCTTCGACCTACTGGCCCACATGTCAGCCAATCCATTTATTTTTTAGTCCATTTGGTGGGCTGGGTGAAACAGTGATGTAATATCTATGCAGCCCGTTTAAATCCCATTTGCATTTTTCTCAAAATCCGTGGACTTGCTGGGCTGGGTGAAAATATCATGTTGGGCTAGACGGAGAAATGTTATAAAAACATAAACACATGATTGCACGTCAGTAAAATCTTTGCAAGCTTATGTACGCAATCACTAGGAGTTAACTTGCCAAGTTATATATAAACAATTATTATTATTATTTTGTAAGAACTTTCAACTTACGAAATAAAATATCATTTTAATTTGATGAGTTAATAGTACGTGGGGTATTATTATTTTTTAGGCTGGATGTGGGATAGTTGAGTTGGTTCTAGGGGGAAGTACTGGGAGAAAACTTAGTTTACATCAAAAAAGAAAGTGGGAGAAAATTCAGAGACCTGCTGGGTCCACCTGAGGAGGGAACTATGTTGGGAGGAAGGAGATTCAAAGCACGGCAACTGAGTGAACTAGCTTTTTACGGACAAGTGAACTAGTTTACATACATACAAAAATATCCACTAAAAACCAATCAGGTTAATGGGTTCTTAAAAGAAATATTTCAGACAAAACAGATAATTACGACACATAGGCTAATGCATGAAACACCCAGATGATAAAGGTGCTTATAAACAGATAAAGTACAACATCTAGACCTTCCTGACAAGCTTGATCATGACGCTGCGGCTGTCCGTGTACTCGTCGGTTACAGGAAGCAGACATGCCCTCATGTCCAAGATCTGCCTGTACATGTGGTAGCATGCGTATGCGTCCTTGGCCGCGTAGGTTATGTAGGCTAGATTCAAAGGTACCTCCCACGTGTTCAGGTCGTCTTCTTTCATGTTGGCGTATCAGGGGTCGATGATGGTCTTAGTGAGGTCAACCACAGAGTCCTTCTCCTGCCCGTTGATGATGATCTTGTATTGCTTATGGATGTCGACAAGCTTGTTGCACCAGATGGCCGAATCGTCGCGTTCTTCCTTCTCTCCACCGTAGCGAAGGTGCAGTCGGCGCTGCCGATGAAACGGGCGAATGCTCCAGAACCTGGTGCAGCCATAGGACTGAGGCGAGGCAGAGCTTCACCGAGTCCTTATCATTGGTGTACATCACATTCAACTTGGTGCAGCCATATGACTGAACGGCGAACTCAAAGAGGAACTCCTTGCTGAAGTCCATATCCAGTAGGCTCACCCCTCGGATCGCCATTGGAGTCACTTCGAGTGAACGAGTGTGTAGGCGGCGGAAGCAGTTCGTTTTTCAGCTCTTGGGGAACTGGATTCAACAGTAAGCTGAGTGTGTACAAGCGACAACAGTTACTACCCCTCCCTCGTCCGCTGCACGCCCGGCAGAAGATGCACCCTCAGTTCATTGAAATGCCTCCATTAAGAAACCTACTCCGGCCACACGTCAGCTCACGAGTGGGTCTGTATTGGTACTGTAATAACAGGAGTTAGTGGTCACTTTACTTAAATTTAATTAGCTTTAATAGAAATTTATACTTAAAACAGGCAATGCATTCGCTCGTTCTATCAGTGCCACAGGAACAACATGCACAACAATTAGAATTATTATTCTCAGGACACACACGATCAGCACATTTGTCACACTTTCACAAAGATAATACTACCAAGTTTGAACTGTTTGTTATGGTTGTTGTCCTCTGCATCATCATGCCGTGTTTCCCAGCTTGCAAGATTCAGAACCAACAAATAAGATCCAAATAATAAGTACAACAAAGATGCCTACACATCTCATTGATTCACAGCTTGCAAGATTCAGAACCAACAAATAAGATCCAAATAATAAGTACAACAAAGATGCCTACACATCTCATTGATTCCCAGCTTGCAAGATTCAGAACCAACAAATAAGATTCAAATAATAAGTACAACAAAGATGCCTACACATCTCACTGATTCCCAGCTTGCAAGATTCAGAACCAACCCATTAGAGCCTTTTGATAAAGTGAATATCGGGATTAAATCCATCTTGGCTAGCCATGTCATACAATCGAAGAACTTGGCGAATGCTCTTGACCGTCACAACATCTGTAGTTGAGTATTCCTGTTTGCACAGCATGTTTGCACAACACAAACAAGGAGACATGAGAGCATGATTTCGCTTTAATAGCGGCCTCCTTGAACTCAACCTCCAGCTCTACTTGGATGAGGTCTGCCTGGAGTTCCATGATTCAATTCATGCGCCTTTTTCTGCAGTTCACCTGAAATGAAGCAAAGATTGCATCATTCAGCTAGCAAGAAGTACTTGCTCTTGTGAGCTGGCAGCCTCTTCTTTAGTAGTTGCACTAAAATTGAGGAACATTAAGGTTGGCTGTCCGGCTCATGTAAGGTGCAACTATAATTTTCTTATCCTTTTGTGCAGTTCCACTAAAATAAAGTGCCATTGTGGTGACAGTGATGGCTCCATCTTGCAAAGGCTAATAAAATGTTGCACGAGATTACCGGCAGAACTTGACGGAGATTTTGGAAACTCCAATCACCATTTTGTGCAGTTCCACCAAAATTGAGAGATGTTGCCCACGTGACATTTTAGTTGAACTGCACAAGACACTCATTCCAAAAAAAGTGTTTTGTGCAGTTCACCAAAAGGTCACAATAGCAACAAGGTGAAATGGATATCCCTATCTGCACAAAAAGATAGAAAGTAAACAGTTGCTGGTCAATAAGAATATACAAAACATATACAAAATGAAAATAAGCATCTTAATTATGTTCATAGGAATCACGCAAGGACAGTAGAAATTTTAAAACGTCAATAATGCTTCATGTTACCAGAAGCATTATGATCAACAATGAGATTCCTCAAATATGGGATTACTTTAATGGTGGCATTGCTTGTTTACCAGACACAGTAAATCAACAACAGCTAAGGAGTTGGTTTAAGGGCATGGGACCGTGGGGACACCAGGACACTCTACAGCGTAAAGGAGCA
Organism: Triticum aestivum; assembly: GCF_018294505.1. NCBI lineage: Eukaryota > Viridiplantae > Streptophyta > Magnoliopsida > Poales > Poaceae > Triticum > Triticum aestivum. Next base: position 613,899,782 of record NC_057810.1, on the reverse strand, counting down.
ACTTACTTATCATACTGGGAAAAACAGCAGGAGTGCCATTTGTAACATAGTTTAGTTACATCTTATCATGAGAGGCATTAGATTAACAATAACACTGGTTAAACATGTCCCTGAGGTAACGGTGTGATCGCTTCATTTTACATGTGCCCTTACATTAACAACAGCAAAAGGTTGGTATAAGGACATGCAACTGTGGACGCATCAGCACAATGTACCTACAAGGAGGCATAAAGTGGTGATGCAGAGTTTGTTCATGCTATGTGAGGGCAGCAAACCTTCCTGGAGACCTTGTACTATGTGAGGGCAGCAAATCTAATCCTGGAGACCTTTTACTATGTGAGGGCAGAAAATCTAATCCTGGAGACCTTTTACTATGTGAGGGCAGCAAATCTAATCCTGAGACCTTTTACTATGTGAGGGCAGCAAATCTAATCCTGAGACCTTTTACTATGCGAGGGCAGCAAATCTAATCCTGGAGACCTTTTACTATGTGATGGCAGCAAATCTAATCCTAGACATACTCTGTTGACTTGTCCACCAGCCGCCACTTTCTATCCTTTTTCAACCAATAATAGATCTATTCCTTATCCAGTTTGTACTGCGTTTTCCCATTATTTCCCTTTTCAACCAAGAGGCCGGTTGGGTATCCGGTCTCTACTACTTTCACCATATTATTTCCTCTTTGAATCAAGTCCTAGATTCATGCTACACCTTTCCCCCCTTTCTTCGTTGTTTGAACAAAGCCCTAGATTCGAATGCATGAAGTAGCTTTACCTCTAATAATACTAAAAATTTAGGTGGCTTTGGAAGAGCTGATGGGAGTAGAAAAAGATGCACATGCAGACACGTGGGGAGCTGGGGCAGTAGAGCAAGGCCGCTTTCGAAGAACTTATACCTGAGGGTCGCCGGGATGTCGGCGGCGGCAGGTCGGATCTGCGGACAATACGGCAGGGAGGAAGAAGGGTCGGAGGACCTCCCGAGCCGGCGCTGTGTCGGAGAGAACGGCACGGGCAGAGGATCGGGCCCCTCCGGCAGCTGTGGGTTTCCTCCCTCGGCGGTGATGACCGCGTGAACGATGCACCTTTTAGTCCTCTACACACACCGGCCGAAGGGATCCGGCCGGATCTGTGACCAGCGGTGAGCAGAGAGAAAATGTCGCTACCGCTGTCTTGTTTATATCTGGAGAGGATGAGAGAATGAAGAGAGCAACCCTAGTAAAGCAAGCGCTCAGGCCCCTGCGTCCATATATAGTGGAGTGATTATCTTTTTCTCTCCACAACAAGCGTTTCAATTTGTGTACGTGGCATTAAAGAAAAGAAACTCTCTATTTAAGGTGACTACTGTACGACTCCTACTTACTACTAGTAGTACTACAGTATTGTTCACTTGTGCTCCCCGCCCCTCCATTCATTGAACAACCCCACGGGTGAATAAACATACAGTAAGTACTGTATTTATATAGAACGAACAAGCTCGAACTATTTTCGCGTAGTTAAAAGTTGAGGGCGGGGCTTTTCCCGGGCAGTACGCGCGGCAGTTTTCGGGTAGGCGGTTTGACAGAGAGGCGAGGAGGGTGAGCGAGTGGGGCTGTGCGATTTGATGGCGCGTTACTGCTGGAAAGACTTGTGATATGACCACTCACTATAGTCATGAATTACTGGCGCTCCGACCGGGGTGATGCCCCCCTTCCGTTCCGCGCTCTAATCTGGTGCATGACACGTCGACCCGGATGCTGGCTCTCCCACATGTCTGAGTAGTAAGAAGGAGCAAAGAATGATGCGGTATATACTAGTACTATACTATGTACTACACAGGTCGGAGGAGTGCGAACCACGGCAGCCCAGTGAACCAGCAGTGCGAACCACGGTAGCCCAGTGAACCAGCAGTAGAAAACAATGTGGTGATATGGCCATAAAAACAATGTGCTACGGTCCACACTGTAGCATGTACAGTAACACTCCTCTTTGTTTGGATCCCTGAGTTAGAGCTAGTTTGGGTTGAAATAGCCTCAAATTATCGAAACAAGAGGGGTTAGTTTGAGCTAGTTTGCTCTAACCCAGCTAAAAAAACTAGCCCGGTGGAGAGGTTCTAATTGGGTTAGTTATCCTCGGGCCCACTAAAAGAGAACTAAAAAAATCTCCCCTGCCCGCACCAGATCGCTCCCCCCTCTCGCACGACTCCTCTCTGTTCCCCATAGGGCCGCCGCCCAAGTGCCGCTCGCCCTCTCTCTCCTCCGGCCGCCCTCTCCTTCCGGCCTCCGCCGCCCTACTCCGGCCGCCCTCTCCCTCCGGCCTTCGAAGGTCGCCCTGCTCCCCCTTCACCAGTCGTTTTTCTCCCTCTGTCGTGCGCGGCGGCGGCGCATCTACCAGGGAGGTCGCGAGAGGGGTGAGTTTGTTCGTTCCTTCTCTGTCTCACGGCCATATCATTGATCTTGCTTGCTCTAGCGCTAATTCTGATTTGGAAAAGTAGATCCTGATCAAACTTGGTATAGATTTGTGGTGCACGCATGGAATTGTTTGATGCTGCTTGAGGAGGTAATAAATCTTTCTAGAGGCCCAAAGATTCAGGTCACCTTTCTAGGTATTTCAATTTCAGGCTTGCATTATTTCTAGAGGCCCAAAGATTCAGTTCACCTTTCTAGGTATTTCAATTTTAGGCTTGCATTATTTCTAGAGGCCCAAAGATTCAGTTCACCTTTCTAGGTATTTCAGTTTCAGGCTTGCATTATTTCTAGAGGCCCAAAGATTCAGTTCACCTTTCTAGGTATTTCACTTTCAGGCTTGCATTATTTCTAGAGGCCCAAAGATTCAGTTCACCTTTCTAGGTATTTCAGTTTCAGGCTTGCATTATTTCTAGAGGCCCAAAGATTCAGTTCACCTTTCTAGGTATTTTAGTTACAGGCTTGCATTATTTCTAGAGGCCCAAAGATTAAGTTCCCAGTCGGCGGCAAGCGGCCCTGCTACCCATGCCGGTGTCGACCTCAACTCGCAAGGGCCGGCGTCGGAGGGGTTCCCGGGGCTTGGGCTCTACAGAGCCTTCCTCCAGAGCGACGATGGCGAGCTCCTCCCTCGGTGCGTGAGGGGCTCCGGGCTCCCTCCCTATCGTGAATGACTTCCGTGATGAGTTAGCTCATTCTTTGTTTCATGAAGTGTTTTTTTATTTTGTGAAGCTTGATTGACGACTTGTATGTTTAAGTGGGATATCTCATTTGTATGGACAAAGTAAAAATTATCATGTTTTGCATGCTTGATTTGTATAGATGGTTCGTTTATGTCAATTGTGAGCGGGAGGAGGCCACAGAAGAGCCGGCCACAAATCCGGCAGGAAATAGGGTCCAAAGTAGTCAAATCATTGAGATAGAGCATTTATTTTCAATCGAACCCTGCCATCCATACACCTCTTTGGTTTAGAGTTAGTTCAGGGTTAGAATCTAACTCTAACCTCTAACTGAGTTAGAGTTCTCCTCGTCTCGGTTCATCGCCATCATACTTTCCCCATTCCTGTGTTTTCAGTATCCTGCGAATCAAGGAGGCCCGTTTTTGCGGGAAAAATCAAAGAGGCCCTTAGACTAGTTTAGGTCCGGTCATTTTTTATAAACGTGTTAAGCCCAAAATTTAATGAACGTGCTCCGGTTTCCACGAAAATAATCCGGTTTCATGTAGTAATTCATTCATTTATTTATTCTTCTTCGGGGAGTTTGCATGTAATTCGTGAGGTCTGAAATGTAAAGTACCCTGGCATATGCTCCGAGTCGTGCATGCACTACGACCCAGATGCTCTATGTCCCACATGTCGGCGAATGGGAGCACGTGGAAATAGCCTAGGAGTACATATAGGAGGATAAATGCGTGAAAAAATATGTACTGTGAAGCGTAGCCGCGGTTCGAAAAGGAGACCTAAAGTGATGACAGCTATAGGTCGCACGCACCCAACTAGTGGTACTAGACATACGACTAATTTTTCCCTCAAAAAAAGAGGCACGAGTGCTCAGTACTCCTATTCTATAAAACACGAGCGAAAGAACTCATCTGACAACAGCGTCCGTGCTACAGCTAGCTCTCCTCCCTCGTTTCTCTCTTCTAATTCTAAACTCGGCCGACGCCCGGTGGGCGGGGTGGGTTTGCTCAACTGCGGCCCCACCTCACAGTGAAAACGTTACGACTGGAATAAAAATGCCATATACTCCCTCCGTTCATAAATATAAGCCTTTTTAGATACTATTTCAAATGGAATACAGCATACAGATGTATGTAGACATAGTTTAGAGTGTAGATTCACTCATTTTGCTTCGTATGTAGTAGTCACTTGCTGGAATCTTTAGAAAGACTTATATTTGGGAACGGAGGGAGTACTATACTAATAAAACATTAAGGCCACGAGGTGATGCAGTGCTGGTTACAGGAGGCAAGAAGAAGAGATGCATCCATCGACGACGTCCACCTCCTCGACTCAGGGCACCGGCCCACCGAACGGCACCTAAGTAGCAGCGGCTTTCGTGGCCAGGTCGACGTGCTTCTGAACAATGGCATCCAAAGATTCCAGCCGCTGGAAGAAGGCCAACGTCTTTCTGTCCTTGCTTGCCTTGTAGTGGCCTATGTAGACGATTTCCTCGTAGACGTGGATGTGCAGGTCGACGGTTTCTTGCATGGCGAGGCGCTGCGCGGCGAGCGCGGCCTCGAGGTGCACATTCTTCGTCGCGACCTCCGGCACCTGCAGGGCCACCAGGGCTTGAAAGAGTTCGTCACCATGGAGGCCGATGAGGGTGGCAGGCAATGAGGAGCCTGGGCGCGCGGGCTGGAGCAGTACGGCAAGGTCGTCCGCGCGCTTCTTGACGGCGGTGAACTTGCGGATGGAGTTGACCATCATGTCGTCCATGCGAGAGGCGAAGCCGGCGTCGGCGAGGGCTACGATGCCTGCGGTCGCCAGCACCGTCTGGAAACGCTGCATGGTGCGGGGCCGCAGGCCGGCGCCTTGGATGATTTGGCACAGCCGACTGCCGCTCGCGTCCATCGCCTCCATAGGTGCTTGTGGCTTCTGGTCACTTGGTCTTGGATTGGAGTGAGCAGTGTTGCGCAGAGACTTGGGAGTAGATGGATTGGAGTGGTGGGGCGCCTTTATTATATGAGAGTCCAAACTCTGTTGCATTCACATCGTGCTGGCTCTTTTATGCTTCTCCAATTAATTCCCTCTGCATGTAATTGAGGATGCATCATTGACCGTTCAACGTCTCGGGAACCGCTACCCTCTCCCTCCTTGGCATTCAAGCACCTATGGACCCGTCGACGACGAGGTGCCTATGGTGACTTCGTAAATTTCAAGATGATAGTGCCGTGCGTGTGTGCGTTCATAGGGGTGAGTGTATGCGCGTGTATATGAGCGCTTGCGTCTGTACTGTGTCAAAAAAACGTAAATGCGTGTCAAAAAGAGACTAGTCAGTATACTCAATATTGTGCACCTTGGAGAGGAAAATGATAGAACTAGTACGTATTTATTTACGGTGCAGATTCACTCATTTTGCTCCATATGTACTCCGTCTCGGTGTAGTCTAGTCACTTGTTGAAATCTCTAGAAGGGCAAATACTCCTTTCTGGTTTACAGGGCTATACTAGCAAGTAGTTGTAGTACAATAGTGGGCTCACATAGCAATTTTGTCTCATGCAACATTCGGTTTGCGCTTGGCTCTTCGCCTCTTCGAGAAGACGAACAATGATGTTACTACTACTGCTTCTACAGTGTCGAATCCACTTCTGCATGTCTGTCCACCGCGAGCGGGACGGATAGCTTGTTGTAGAAGTATACTACTAAGCAAAAGCCTGTCCCCGTTTGCGAGCAACCGCGCGCATGGGCGAGGGAGAAGGCGTGTAGTAAAATCAAGCTTCTCCTCGTGCTTCTCCTCGTTGTACGAGTTGACGCGACACATCATAGCACTGGCCCCACATGCTTGCCTCTAAACTTGGCTGAAAGACCCGCAATGTACAATATATTTGCTGCAACCTCTAACATTTACCCACCACAAATTAAAATATATGTGGCCGTATGCATCGTTCTGATGCAGAGGCCGGGGAGTCCCCCCTTTTAAAAAAACAAATTAAAATATATATTCCTGTCTTGACCAGATGAGCGTGCAAACTACAATCACCAGGGTGACAGGTAGGGCCAGAAGACTATTTTAATTTTTTTAAAAAACTTTGAGACGGCCACATAGCATGGAGCCGACCCGAACGATTTTAAGCTTACAGGCACGGTACACGCTATCCTAGACTACTCTACACATGAAACTGCCACACGAGCGTCCGGGCTGCGCTTGGCTCTTCGCCTCTTTGGGAAGTCGAACAATGATGGAGTACTACTGCACTGGAGGAGTTCTACAGTACGATTCTGGCCATCTGACACCGATAGAACTGCTGCATGTCCACCGCGTGCGGGAGGGAGAGCGTGTAGCGAAAGCTTCTCCTAGTCTTGCCAGCCACCACGCTCATGGGCGAGGGAGGGACGCTCCTGCCTTTGCGTGTATGACATGTGGGCCCGACAGGTGGGTGGCCAACCTGTCATACAGCCAAAGGCAGGTGCAGTTAAGTCCGCGAGGGAGAGGATAATCAAACTTCTCGTTGATGTACGAGTTGACGCGACACATCAAAGCACTGCACTCGATATATTTCAATAATTTGCGGTTACCGATGCATTAATTACAACGCATGCATGCATGCCGTGACTCTCCTTTTGATACTTGCATGTGTTGATTTAATGCACCTTGAAGTAGTACTCCCTCCGATTCCTTTTACTTTGCGTATAACTTTTTCTTGTTTTTCTCAGATTAGTCTGCGCGTCCGCGTTGGTTTCCATCTGTGCCCCCGCTCGATTAGTTCTGCCCCCATTAATCGCGCCAGTTTCCAAAGCAGAAAATGGCTACAGGCAAACGCATGCAGCGCCGGATGCGGCTTGACCGCCTGGGGAAGCCAACTCAAGCGAAAAGGAAGGAGGACCAGCCAACCATTGCATGCGCATTTACTGTCGATATTTATGCAGCTTACTCATGCGCAGGGGAAAATTTGTCCAGAAAACTCAAAGTACTTCCTTCCTTGGTATGCGGGAGGAGAGTTATGTGCAGAGTATAAAATATGTGACGGTAAATCTTTGTAATGCCCCGGCCCAAGCGAGAGATGGTTGTGCACGAGGAGGGCGAGATCATGCAGACGGAACAGGAACCGACGAGGGAGCTCACTAAGGTCTCCATGGACCTCACCGTGCTCCACTGCACCTTGTGCCTCCGCCCCTTGACGCCTCCAGTGTATGAGGTTCGAATACACCTCGTCCGTTCGGCTGATTGAGCAAGGTGCAGGTTTCTTGATTGATGTGTTGTTCGATTGAGTTCTGCAGTGCAAGGGAGGGCACCTGGCCTGCGCGGATTGCCGCGTCGAGCGCCCCGGGAACCAGTGGTAGTGCCAGAAGTGCGAGTGCGGCGACATGAGGAGCACGGCGGTGGAAGCCGTCGTTTTGTCGCTGAGGGTGGTGTGCTAGCACGAAGGCTGTGGGCTCTACGTCATTTACCACAAGCTCGCCGATCACCAGAGCTTGTGTCCGCTCGCGCCCTGCAAATGCCCCGTGCCCGTCTGCGGATACGAAGGCCCGCCGCCGGCGCTCTACCACCACATCAGCAACGCGCATCCCATGCCTGTGCACAGGATCCAGTACGACAAGGTGCTCCAGCTGCAAGTGCCACTGTCGGAGCCACAACTCTTGCTGTTCGCGGAGGAGGACGGCCGCACGTTTTTCTTGGTCAGTGGCGTGCTCGACATCAGCGCGCCTATTTCCATGTCAGTGGTCTGCATCAGAGTGGGGGCGTCCCCATTGCCGCACTACGTGGCCAAACTGTGGGCGAACGGCCCGCCGGGGGAGCCCAAAGGCATGACCGACGCCGTCAAGGTGGAAATGGAGGTGACAAGCAGCAAGGATCCCGGCGACGTCGACGTGCAGGAGCTGACCTTCTTCACAGTTCCGCCCAAGCTGCTTGCCGGGGCTAAGCTGGTGTCCCTCCACATTCAGATTTACAAGCTCACGTCCTAAATGTTTCATACAGTGCCTTCTGTTTATCTTAGTAATATGATAATATAGTGATTACCTCAGTCTACTTTAGCTTAAGAAATGGTGGGTTTTGGTGGCGATGCAGCAATTACTTCGACATCAGATCAGTAATTTCCAACAGTCGAACGGATATTTTGTGTCTGTTGGATATAAAGTTCCTTTGGGTAAGAAGTACTAGATAAAAGGAGATGTATGTAGACGTATTTTAGTTTTAGATACGTCCCTTTTTATCCATTTTGATGACAAGCACTCCCTCCGTTCCACAATACATGCCTTCCATTTGTCAAAATATAGATATATCTAGACATGTTTTAGTATATAGGTACATCCATGATAGAGCCAGTCGGATGGTTGAGAACACTACAATTCATAGCTACAGATGAATGTGTGACTCCCAGATGCAGAAGCCGGGGGTCATCATCCTCCTTTTCGAGAAAAAACAGACACGTGTGTGAGAGGACGAGTGCGTGCGTGCACCTCTTCTCTTCCTGTATAACGTACTAAACACATAGTACAAGTTTTTGTGGGTGGCACGATGGTGCGTGCGAGAAGTCCCGAGAGATAGGTTTAATGCGTCTAAAAAAAGACTACCCTATAGCTCGCCACGCTGCTATTCCTGTCGAGCGCCCCATTAACAATAAGATATATATACGACGGTGCCAGTTATTGCACGTACACAGTAGAAAAAGTAAACCACGACTAAGAACACGTGCCCACGTAACGCCATCCGGGAATAGTGCCGCACTTCGAAACTAGAACCGTCAATAAATTTTGAGCTTGCGTCTCGTCACATTCCAAATTACTCCATGCTATATTGAATTGCAAACCTGTTCACACTGATCAAAACCTAAATGGTTTCCCACTTAGGAGCGTATTAGTACTCGGTTATAAATACTAGTATGCCAAGATGACTGCACATTCCTCCTCAACTCCTCATCCACAGAAACAAACAAGTCATTCAACATCCTTCCCTTGCATCTACCATGGCCAGTGTGAGTTCTGGGTCGAGAGATTGCCACCAGGGAGAGGCGAGTATGGATGCGGAAGCACGAGAGATGTCCCGCCTCGCTACGAAAGCAGCCGACATGTCCCGCTGCACGGAAGTAGCAGCAGAGAGGTCCTGCCGCGCTGCTGAAGCAGCACGGAGGTCCCTTCACGCCGTCAATGCAACAGACTGGTCCGGCCGCGCCGCAGAAGTAGCAGAGATGTCTCGCCGTGCCGCAAATGCAGTAGAGATGTCCCGCCGCGCCGCGGCGGCCTGGGAAAATTTCTCGCGGGTAGGCGACGACTGTTACAGGCGCATGCATGCGATCGTCCATAGCCAGATGGATCAGATCTCTGGCTGGGCGAGGTTGCATGACGACATGAAAGCCTCCTTTGAACAGGCTACCGGTGTCATCCGATAACTAAGGGAGGGCAATGAGAGGCTCCGGGCCGAGTGCGACCTACTGAGGGCGAAGTTCGTCCGAAGTGCAGACCAGCAGGAGGAGACCAGTGCCTTGTTGAAGAGGACCGGCGTCATCATCAAGAAACTTATGGACGAGAATGACATGCTCCGCATCGAGCGCCAAAGGCTGGTGGAGGAATCTGTGGATGTTCTCAAGCAGCATCTTGAGGACACGAAATAGCTCATCGCCGTTCCCCGCGGAGACTAGTTCCCGCGACCTGCAGCAATGCATCAAGAAAGTAGAGACCAGCGAGCCAGATCCTTGTCTTCCTTCTTCTTTTGCCCTTGTGTATTTCGGGCATAGCCGCATGTGGCTTTTTTAATTATCTTTCTAATTATGTAAGACAATTAATCGTCCTTATATATTCATCAGTCTTGCTATAAGTCGCAGTAGATGCTATATAGGTCCGTCGGATCTTACATCAAGATCCGTGCTTCCAGATTTTCTTTTTTCTCTCTTAAATCTGAGTCGAGTGAGACATGGCCACGCCTTTAAATAGAGGCTTAGGCGCCATTAATGGAGACCTTGGGAGAGAGGTAGATGGCAGATGGAGGTCAAAGGGCTCTCCTCCCGATAAGCACGCGCAGGGGTCTGATCGCACGCCTCTCGTACTCAAATAGCTACCCCGCATGGCGCCTGCTAGCTAATAAAAAATGGGGACGCGTGGCGGCACGTAAATGGTAGTAAATAGAACGCCCACGGTTTCAATAATACTTGTGTTTCCGATTGTAACGTGACAACACTTGTTCCAAAATGACTTTGTTGATTGTTAATGTGTGCGCCTTCGCAAATCGGACATGGCACCAAGCCAAGTTTCATTATTTTCATGCGTGTTTTGGATTTACAGGAATTAAAAAACTAAGTTTCTCAATGTTTCCAGCCCAGCCACGACGCCCAGAATTTTGAATTTCATTCCCATTTCTTGCATGGAACCTAGAAATTTACCCGAGGACACACATGTGATTTTTCAACCAACTTTGGTGCACTGGAACATGTGCTTGTATTTCAAATTTGAATTATGCACACAAAGGTGACACGTTCCCTCTCAGAACCACGAGCCTTCTTGAGAGAAGCTCCGATTTGCAAGAAGCTTATACCCAAATTTGTTCCTATTCGGCCAATTTTTTTACCACGGCATGGTACTACCATGACATGACACCATGCCAAGTATCATGATTTTAAAACCAAGTTTCTCAATGTTCTCGACCGAGCCACGATGCCCAGATGTTTGAATTTTATTCTCATTTTTTGCATGGGACCTAGAAATTCACCCGAGGACACAAATGTGATTTTTCAACCAACTTTGGTGCACGGGAGCATGTGCTTGTAGTTCAAATTTGAATTATGCACATTAAATGACCAAAAACTCAATTAATGTGTAAAAAAGGCCAAACGAAGCCGGAATGATTTCCAAAATTTAACAGGGCACTCATGTAGTTCTATGTTGCCTTTGTAAATAAACTCAAGGGGGACAACGTATATCGTTTCGCACTCAAAGGTGGCACGTTCCCTCTCAGAACCACGAGCCTTCTTGAGAGAAGCTTCGGTTTGCAAGAAGCTTATACCAAAATCTGTTCCTATTCGGCCAATTCTTTTACCACAGCATGGTAGTACCATGACATGACACCCATGCCAAGTTTCATGATTTTCAGACGTGTTTTGGATTTACAAGAATTTAAAAACCAAGTTTCTCAATGTTCTCGGCCGAGCCACGATGCCCAGATGTTTGAATTTTATTCTCATTTCTTGCATGGGACCTAGAAATTCACCCGAGGACACAAATGTGATTTTTCAACCAACTTTGGTGCACGAGAGCATGTGCTTGTAGTTCAAATTTGACTTATGCACATTAAATGACCAGAAACTCAATTAATGTATAAAAACGACAAACGAACCCGGAATAATTCCAAAATTTAACAGGGCACTCATGTAGTTCTATGTTGCCTTTGTTAAGAAACTCAAGGGTGGGGGGGGCAGCGTATATCGTTTCACACTCAAAGGTGGCACGTTCCCTCTTAGAACCACGAGCTTCCAAATCGGCCCAATTTTTTACCACAACATGTTAGTGCCATGACATGACACCATGCCAAGTTTCTTGATTTCCAGACGAGTTTTGGATTTACATGAATTTAAAATCTAAGTTTCTCGATGTTCTCGGCCGAGTCACGACGCCCAGATGTTTGAATTTCATTCTCATTTCTTCCATGGGACCTAGAAATTCAACCAAGGACACACATGTGATTTTTCAACCAACTTTGGTGCACCGGAGCATGTGCATGCAGTTCATATTTAGATTATGCACTTTAAAAGTCCAGAAACTCAATTAATGTATAAAAAGGCCAAACGAACCCGAAATAATTCCAAAATTTAACAGGGCGCTCATATAGTTCTATGTTGCCTCTGTAAAGAAAATCAGGGGGGAGGCAGCGTATATCGTTTCGCACACAAAGGTGACACGTTCCCTCTCGGAACCACGAGGCTTGTTGAGAGAATCTCCGGTTTTGCAAGAAGCTTATACCAAAACTTGTCCCAATTCAGCCAAAAATTATACATATGAAAACAGGGTTTAGATTATCCCGAACATCTCGCTACCTAGACCAATAATGTACTATGATTTGAATTCAACATAAAATGGATACAAATATTTGAATTGGAGAGCGTATGGTACATGTAGTTCATAGTGAAATATGATTACTGCTATATGCATGTTTTTTGTTATCAAGATAATATTTAAATTATTGTATAACTTGACAACAATCGTATTCAAATAAGGAAAATTGATTCAAATTTAGTCCATATGGTAGACGACAATATATATGTTCACATGGTGGAGTAAAATGTTCATATATGATGGAAGATCAAAATGTACGACTACATCAATTATAAACCGCAAGGTCACCTAACGATATATTCGAATTCAACATAACGTGGATTCAAAAATTGAAATTCGAGATCATGGCATCTGTAATCATATAAAAAGGGACATTACTCTTTCTTTGGTGGGAATTGATTTGTTTTTTGTTGTTGTTGAGGGAAGTGCGAATCGATTTGGTACTGTGCAGGGTAATCTTGTTCTCCCGATTTTTTTACATTTTTCTTGTAGTTTTTTCAATGGCATCTATAGAAATATAGTAAAAGGGGACATGACTCTCTTGTGTCTTGTATGAATTGTTTTTTTACACGTTAAGTTTGTTCTGCCGAACAAGGAATCCACACCTTGTTATCCCGAAATTTTCAAGATTGAGTATCTTTTGTCTCACCTGCTTTGAAACTCCCGCTTCTTCCACCCACGCCGCGCCTTGTTATCCCAAAATTTGGACGCACGCGAGAACTCCCTCCTCATCCGAAATCACTCCCACAGCCCAGACACGCGAATCCCCCTTCTACCCCTCAGCCGGAAATGAAGCTCCACGTCACGGTGTCAAAACCGGTGGGGGTACGCTGGTAACTTATCCTACATTTCGGACAAGCGCGTCCCTAAGCTTGGCTCCCCCTCCCCCTTCTCGCCCCCCATTCATACACCAAGGCCGCCAAAACCCATGAAACCCCACGCTCCTCCGTCGGCCCAGCCGGAGACTCTTCTCCGACTACATCGTCCACCACAACAGCTCACCGTCCCTCATCCACCGCACTAGATGAGGATCCGTTGTCGATCTCGTCGTCTCGCCGGATCAGCCGCCCCGTCCTCCACCTCCAAGGAGCCGCCCCAATGTTCGCCTCATCTATCGCGCCACCTCAATCCCCACAGCGCTGTCTTGACCTGCCCCACTGGAACCGCAGCACCCTCACCAATTCCTTCGATGAAGCCGAGGCCAACTCGGCGCCACCAAGGAGGTTCTGCACTCACCGCTGCATTTTATATTTTATTCGATCTCACAGGGCTGTTGGTGCTCGATACCGAGCATACATGGCGGGTCTCCATCGACGGTGCCGTCGCCGGCCACATCATCCATGGCGTCTCTCCCTCACATCGTTGCTTCCTCGGCGGCGACTTCCACAACGACACTAGCTGCAGCTGCTCTGGCTCTCGCTCGCGCTGCGGCTCTATTCTTGCTGTCAATCGTGCTGCTGCACTGCTCCTACTTTCGTTCGTGCTGCTGCTCTGCTCTTGCTCTCGCTTGCACTGCTGCTGCTGCTGCACGACCTCTCGCAGCTATAGGAGTTGCTGCTTTAGCACTCGCTTGCGGTGCTACTGCACGACTTGCTCTTTGCTAGTGCGTTCCCTACTCGAGCGTCTGCTGATTTAGATCACTGCTTCTCTGCTACTAGTGCTCGAACGCCCTAAACATCTATTGCAATGCTCTGTTACTAGTTCAATCAGTTTCGACAGTAAAATTCAGTTTCGACTGTGAAGTTCATTTTCTTCAGTTAAGTTCAGAGTGAACAGTACTTACAGCATCTGTCAGAGCGGCCGTGGCGCGGCTGATGCGTTTTACATCTAGCACTTTTTGGTGATGTATTTTACATCATCTATTGCAGATGATATTAGGGTCCCACTTCAGATTAACATTGTCTGTCTTGTCATGCTTCAGCCTCATCGCCGTACACCTTAGCGGAGCTGCTCCAACGACGGAACCGTCCATCACAGCGGAGCAGTACCCTCGGCGCCGTTTCCAGAGGCCTCGGATCTTCTTCCCCGCCTCCGACAGTCACACCAGCATCATCACCATCCTCCACGTTCAACCCAATGATGCTGAGGTCCACAAGGCTATGCCAAAGAGGTTGTACACTCGTCGCATCACTTTGTTTCTCCATTCCTCTGTTCTTCCAATTCATGTGAGCCAAACACCCAGGTTGACTGAAATCCTATGTTTCCAAATGCTCGGTTTTGCACGTGCATTCCTATCCTATTCCTGTGTTTTTCCTGTCCCTGCGTTTATAGAATCCTCCAATTCTAAGGAGCCCTTACAGATTTACTTCATTTTCAGATAGGCGTCAAAGAAAACTCTGTGTGTTATGTCCTGCTCCTGCCGTGCCGTCATCCACCCCACCTGAGGTGCACCATCGACAGAAGCGTTTACTACAGCAGAGACCCCCCCTGCAGACTTTCTTTCGCCGCCTCAGATCATCTTCCCCGTTGCTGGCAGCCACGCCAACTGCATTACCATCATCGACTGAGCAGATGAACCTGAGGACTACACAGTTCCGGAAGAGAGGTCGCAGTCTTTCGTGTTTGCTTACGTTATACATCAGTTATTATTACCTGCAACTTTATCGTTCAATCTTGAGTTTTGAATTGCCCATGGGTCTCATATCAAGCCAGCAACGAATAGTATCTGTCTACTATCTGGTTCCTCTAGGGTCTTCTATGTGGTTCATGTTGGGTGGGCAACAAACAATAGATGATCCATTGTCTATCTTTTTAAACTAAATCTATAATCTACCTGCTATCATTAGTTTTGGATCCATCCACTCATTTGCTACCATCAGTCTTGATTTTTGCATGCACCCCTTAGGCCTTACAAAATCTAACTATTTTTTTATTGTGCATGTCAGATATTGTACACAATCGTACTGAACATGTAGAGAAAAAGAGAAAACCGTTGCGTGCGAATATAATGTCATGCAGATGCCGCTCCATGGTGGGCGAAGTGCCCCCCCTCCTGCACTTCCAGATTGTATTCCAGAGGAAGATAATTGTTCATATGGAGATTCAGAAGGAGTCGACCACACCTGTTTACCACCTGAGGTGTTTGCTCTAACCTGGCATGCTGATGTTGGTCATATCATGCATATGGCGCCTTACATTGCTTACATTATACATCTTATATGTCATCAGCTTAGTTTAGATTTGCTTTGTGTGAATGCCACCTGCTTGGTTTCTATATCATACTCCCACCATTCCTAAATATTTGTCTTTTTAGAGATTTCAACAAGCGACTACATACGGAACAAAATGAGTGAATCTACACTCTAAAATATGTCTATATACATCCGTATGTGGTAGTCCATTTGAAATCTCTAAAAAGACAAATATTTAGGAACAGAGGGAGTATATGGGAATTATGCAATGCCATCTTCTTTAGCCAGACATCATATATGTGAATCATGCATTGCCATCCTGTTTAGCCAGTCATCGTATATGTGAATTCTATCGTGCCATATTTTTTTCCATAATGTATTCCATTTGTCAACAATGTTTATACATTCATCTACTCTTCCTGTGCATCAGCCATTTGAGTCGGTCATGGGAAAATCTGGAGTGAGAACAAGGTCTTCTGAGCAGTCAGTGCTACCTGTCGATGCAGATTTCTTGCTGGTTACAGATAGCTCCTCAGAGGAGGATTCAGAGAGAGATGACTAGTCGTATCCCCCCCACCCGAGGTGCATGCTCTAACTTGGCTGGGTTATATTGCTCATATCATGCATATGGTATCCGGTGTGGTGTGAATTTTGCATGGCCTATTGAGCCATCCCTCCAATACAGTTCCGCGCCCTGTGGTGGGCTTCGTCTTCTTCATGATTGGATCAGGTGACCGATGAGGGTACACCCTTTTTGTTCGGACAAGGGGTTTAGTGAGAGCCACTGGGTCCCAAGAGGCTGCCTGGGTTTTCCAGGCGCTTTCTATTGTGCAATAATTTTGTACAATGGCTGCCAAGTCAGCAAAGTGTGATATGTGACGGCGTCTTATGGCGTTTAGAATTCCCTTGTCCGTGCAATTTCTTCAAAAGAACGAGATTGCGTCTTCCTCGCGACATTCCTTGACCTTGTTCATTACAAGGAGGAATCTGGCCCAAAAGTAATATACTGTCTCTTGGGGCTGTTGTCTAATATGGGACAGACCGCTTGCATCTGGGCGGGTGGGCGGATTTAAATTCGAATCCCGACCCGGTCTGAGACCCAGAGCTTGAAGGGTTTCCGAATTCAACAATCCGGCTTCTGGGAAGTTACCCAACTTTTCGGAGCCACAGTTCGGTTCTAAGTCCGGGACTTGGGGCACGTCTTCCCACGAATGGGTATCTGGCTCGGTGAGCTCGGTAATCCAGACATAGTCCGTCCTCAGTATGGGAGGAGAGTTATTGCTTGGCTCCTCGACCACCGCTATCTGATGGGTGACTAGAGGGGAATTAATCTCCCTCTGATCGGGTTTAAGCCCAATCTAGTCGTGGTCCGTGGCGACTCCCAGGGCGGCGATGCAATCTAAAAGCTTGTTCAAAGACGATAGCTCCATCGGATCCATCTGCTCGGCAAGTTCCGAGCTGACGCGGAGTCGATTCTTGATGACCCCAGAGGTCATCGTGGGCTCGACAGCTGTGCGGGCGGTCATGATGAAACCGCCCAACCGGAGGGTTTGGCCCGAGGCCAGGGTTCCCCCGGAGATGATGTTGTCCTTGATAACAAGGCGAGCCATCAACCTTATTTTTGACGTCACAGTGGAACTCTCAATGAAAGCACCAATGTCGGTGTAAAAATTGACAGATCTCAGGTAGGGGGTCCCGAACTGTGCATCTAAGGCTAATGGTAATAGGAGGCGGGGGACACAATGTTTACCCAGGTTCGGGCCCTCTCTATGGAGGTAATACCCTACTTCCTACTAGATTGATCTTGATGATATGAGTATTACAAGAGTTGATCTACCACGAGATCAATGAGGCTAACCCTAGAAGCTAGCCTATGATTATGATTGTTCTGGTCCTACAGACTAAACCCTCCGGTTTCTATAGAGATGCCGGAGGGGGTTAGGGTTACATCAGGTCGGTTACAGAGAAAGGAATCTACATATCCGAATCACCAAGCTTGCCTTCCACGCAAAGGAGTGTCCCACTCGGACACGGGACGAAGTCTTCTATCTTGTATCTTCATAGTCCAACAGCCTGGCCAAAGTATATAGTCTGTCTGTCCGAGGACCCCTTAATCCAGGACTCCCTCAAACGGCAAGGCCTGTTGCCGGGCGACATCATTTATCTTAAAAATAACAAGGATTTATTCCTTGGCATGGGTCACACTCACACACAAAGAACCCGGCAAGCACCATTTTTCATTAATATGTCCCATACATGTACAGTTTGTACGGAATGTAAACATGAGCAAGGGGATTACACGTTTTAAATTTGACTAAGGCCCGTAGGCTTACAAACTAAAAAGAGATTAGATGCTCATAATCCCTTTCTTGTCCCTCTCCTGAGGAAACGAAACAAGGGAGCAGGAGGGCAAAAGGAGCGCCTAGGCGAGGTACGAGCAGCAGAAAGCACCAACAGAACGTATCAACGGCCGCCCAAGAGAGGGCTGGTGATGATGGGGCCGGGAGAAGAGCTGGAAGATGAGGCAACGGGCCGCCAATACACTACGAAGGTGTCGATGCCATCATACTCCGACTTGACGGCCCGCACCCGCCTTATTCGCCTTCTCCGGTCTTCCCACGCCAGCCGCTCAAGGAGGCGACCCCGGGAAGTTCAAGGAGCTGGCCCCACCCCTGGCAAATTGCTCTGCCAGGAGGAAGAGCCAGGTGTAGATGTTGCCGCTGCTAGCGCCGCCCGGGGACGATGCATCCGGCGCCTAGTCGACCTGTTATCCTCTCGCCTGACGCCCTTGTCGTCGCTGTCGCTGTCCTCCTCATCACTCCTGCTCGAGGAAGAGTCTTCATCATCAGAGGAGCTCTCCACGCAGCACTTTAGGCGAGTTCCAAAGTCTCCAAAGACCTTGACGGAGAGCTGGTCGTTCTCCATTAGTTTGAAATAGAGAATGAGTCCCACCGTCAAGCTGTGGATACGAGCGAAGGTCTTCCATCCGCGACGAAGACATGAGGGGCTGGGAAGTCGCTGCTATTCCCGCAGCCCCTCATATGCAATCTTAGAGTCTGTGGCGGGTCGAGCTCCATCTCCCGAGCAAATGGAGTAGGGAGACAAAGAAGACGACGTGCTGGCCGGTGCAGCCTGATGAAGAATTTGCGGTGCTGCTCACCGACGTGGCCCTCCATTGGGGGAGGGACTGCCGGCGGAGGCAAGCCCGATGCCCTGCCCCGTCCTCCTCTTCCCCGAGCACCACGGCGATCGGCCTCGTCCCCTTCCCCTTCCCCTCGTGGCCGGCTCTGCCGCCACAAACTCTTTGGAAGGAGAGGCACATTGTCGGGCAGAGACCCTCGTCGCCACCATCAAAGCACCGGCGCGCCCTCTCACCATAGCGGAAGGAAGAAAGAAGCGAAGGTGGGAGGAGGTGGATGGCGAAAGATTGAGGGGTGCCGTCCCTCCCCCTCCCCTCCTTATAAAGGGGCGGGATCAGGGCTCGGCCGCCTCTCTCAACAAATCCAGCTCATTAAGGTGGCAGCAGGCGAGGCCGCGACCGCCCTCCTCGCCCAATTGAAGGCGCATGGGTATCGGCCCGCACGCGCGCGCACACCTTCCCATATTCCATGCGCCTGCCACCTACCCCGCGTCGTGCATGCGGCGTACGTGGCGCAAGGGGCGGGCGTAGTGGGACACATGGAACGATGGTTCCAAGGCAAAGAAAGTAAATGAGCAACGGCCCTGCGGTCTTAAAAGGACAAGTAAGCTGCCTCTTTACTATTCACCACAAGATGACGCACGCATGCTTTGGTCATCCCCGCGCACGATCCCCACATCATGCATTAAACGTGAGTTGTGGGGAAGCGCAGCGGACGAAAGAGTTACTACGATAAAAAACGGCCCTGCCTTCCCGTGCACCGTTCTGGGCCTAGCCCAACAACGTGTTGCACTTATGTGCGGCCCAGGCCCGGGGGCTCCTGTCGGTGTACAAAAATAGGGGCACTCTTTTTGTACCCCTTTACTTGTGCACGGGTAGTCAGAGCCACGCCCATGGCCACAGTTAGCAGGGCAAAGGAGGGAAGCCGAGGCCGCAAGATGATCAAGGCGACGCCAAGACCAGAAGCACAAAGAGCAAGGAGGCAAGGTGGATTCCCCCGGAAATACCCTTGCCGGGGCAGCCTCCACGGCCCCGGCAAGAGCCTTGCTGGGGCAACTTGCCCAACACCAGTGGAGCGCGCCACCCTTGAGCCCCAGGGGTTCCCAACGCCATCAACTACATTGGAACCAGGGCTCGGGAGGCACCTCTATGGTGGCATGCAGATCTTTGTGAAGATCATAAACACACAAGATCATATGAGGATCAGAAGATGACAATCCTCAGCAAGATTCTTGCCGAGGAAATCTACGAGACCTCCGGTCCTTGCCGGGGACGACCACGGTGCCACGGCAAGACCCTTGTCGGGGCCCCGGCAAGGCCCTTGCCGAGGACATCCGCGGGGCCATAGCCAGGCCCACATCCACCAAGACTCCACCATCGTTCCCATGCAGCTGCCACCCCACCAACTAGGCAGGCACCTGCGTATCGACGTAAGGCCTCCAAGCCAACTCAGCAAGCGCTTACATGGTGGCATGCAGATCTTCGTGAAGATCCTACCACCGTGCCAACTCAGCAGCCTGCCAGGCTACATGGCACTACATGCCTCATTGGCCTGGACGCGTGTCGACACAAGGCAGAGCGGCGACGGACAGGACGGGCCTTGTTTCCGCCCCCGATAAAGTAAGAGGACACCTAAGGGGCGCATTAAATGCATCTTGTCCCAAATGACTATCGATAAGCTCAGCTACTGTACACCTTTCCACCTCCTGTGTGCCACTTTGGTGATCCCCTTGACTATAAAAGGAGGCCCGAGGCATACTGGAGAGGGATTCAGACCCTTGGAGAAGTTACACATCATAGCTAGTTCAAGAACTCCAAGAACACTCAAATAGACACTAAAGCAGGGCTAGGGTATTACACATCCTCGCGGCCCGAACCTGGGTAAACGATCCTTGTGCTTGCTGACTACTGATCCCGCTCTTTTCACAACCTCGCGCCCGCCGAACTGTAGTAGGGATTCCTGTGATCCCATAGGTGTTGTTTTCCACCGACAGAAGGGGAGGCCCGAGGCATACTAGAGAGGGATTCAGACCCTTGGACAAGTTGCGCATCGTAGCTAGGTCAAGAACTCCAAGAACACTCAAATAGACACTAAAGCAGGACCAGGGTATTACGCATTCTCGCGGCCCAAACCTGGGTAAATGATCCTTGTGCTTGCTGACTGTTGATCCCGCTCTTTTCACAACCTCGCGTCAGCCGAACCGTAGTAGGGATTCCTGTGATCCCATAGGTGTCATTTTCCACTGACATCTTTGACGACCACGGTGCCACGGCAAGGGCCTTTCCAGGGCTAGTCATTACGGGACAAGACGCATTTAATGTGCCCCTTAGGTGTCCTCTTACTTTATCAGGGACGAAAATGAGGCCCGTCCCGTTCGTCGCCGCTCCGCCTTGTGTCAACACGCGTCCAGGCCAACGGGGCGTTATCATGGTTTTATGTGAGATAGGTGCTAGCGTGAGTGCTATTCCTTTTTCCTTATATTAAGAAATTATGAATGATATAGCACCTGCTGAAATAGAAGACATAGATGTTACTATTAAGCTTGCTAATAGAGACACTATATCACCAATTAGGATTGTTAGAGATGTTGAAGTCTTGTGTGGGAAAATAAAATACCCTACTAATTTTCTTGTTCTTGGTTCCTCACAAGATGAGTTTTGTCCCATTATCTTTGGTAGACCTTTCTTGAACACCGTTAATGCTAAAATAGATTGTGAGAAACAAATTGTCGGTGTTAGCTTTGGTGATGAATCTCACGAGTTTAATTTCTCTAAGTTTAGTAGAAAACCTCATAAGAAAGATTTGCCTAGTAAGGATGAAATTATTGGTCTTGCTTCTATTGCTGTACCTCCTACTAATCCCTTAGAACAATATTTGCTAGATCATGAAAATGATTTGCATACGCATGAAAGAAATGAAATAGATAGAATCTTGTTCGAACAATAATCTCTACTTAAACACAATTTGCCTATTGAAACTCTAGGAGGTCCTCCTCCACCTAAAGGCGATCCCGTGTTCGAATTAAAACAATTGCCAGACACTTTGAAATATGCTTATCTTAATGAGAAAAAGATATATCCTTTTATTATTCATGCTAACCTTTTAGAAGATGAAGACGAAAGATTATTGAAAGTTCTAAGGAAGCACCGGGTATACTCTTGATGATCTTAAGGGCATTAGTCCCACTCTATGTCAGCACAAGATTAATATGGAACCAGATGCTAAACCCATTGTTGATCACCAACGTCGGTTAAACCCGAAAATGAAAGAAGTGGTAAGAACAAAAATATTGAAACTTCTGGAAGCTTGTATAATCTATCCTATAGCTGATAGTAGATGGGTAAGTCCTGTTCATTGTGTCCCTAAGAAGGGAGGTATTACTGTTGTTCCAAATGATAAGAATGAACTCATTCCACAAATAATTGTCACAGGCTATAGAATGGTAATTGATTTTAGAAAATTAAACAAAGCAACAATAAAAGATCATTACCCTCTGCCTTTTATTGATCAAATTCTAGAAAGATTATCTAAGCATCACACATTTTTGCTTCTTTGAGGGATATTATGCTTTTTCACAAATACCTATTTCTCAACCTGATCAAGAAAAGACCACTTTTACTTGTCCTTTTGGAACTTATGCTTATAGACGTATGCCTTTTGGTTTATGCAATGCACTTGCTACCTTTCAAAGATGTATGACTGCTATATTCTCTGATTTTTGTGAAAAGATTATTGAGGTTTTGATGGATGACTTTTCTGTTTCTGGGAAGTCTTTTGATGATTGTTTACAATCTTGATCGATTTTTGCAGAGATGTGAGCAAACAAATCTTGTCTTGAATTGGGAGAAGTGACACTTTATGGTTAATGAAGGTATTGTTTTGGGCCATAAAATTTCTAAAATAGGTATTGAAGTGGACAAGACCAAGGTTGATGCAATTGAGAAAATGACATGTCCTAAAGATATCAAAGGTATTCGTAGTTTCCTTGGTCATGCTAGTTTCTATAGGAGATTTATCAAAGACTTTTCTAAAATTTCTAGGCCTCTTACAAATCTTTTGCAAAAGGATATCCCTTTTGTTTTTATGATGATTTTTTGGAAGCCTTTGAAACACTAAAGAAATCCTTAATTTCTGCACCTATTGTTCAACCACCTGATTGGAACTTGCCTTTTGAAATTATGTGTGATGCTAGTGACTATGCTCTTGGTGCTGTTCTAGGACAAAGAGTTGATAAGAAATTAAATTTTATCCACTATGCTAGTAAAACTCTAGACAGTGCTCAACAAAATTATGCTACTACTGAAAAAGAATTCTTAGTAGTGATGTTTGCTTGTGATAAATTTAGATCCTATATTGTTGATTCCAAAGTGACTGTTCACACTAATCATGCTGCTATAAAATATCTTATGGAAAAGAAAGATGCTAAGCCTAGACTCATTAGGTGGGTTCTTCTACTACAAGAATTTGATTTGCATATCACTGTTAGAAAAGGAGCAGAGAACCCCGTAGCTGATAACTTGTCTAGGCTTGAAAACATTCTTGATGACCCACAACCTATTAATGATAGCTTTCCTGATGAATAGTTAGCTATAATAAGTGTTTCTAATAGTATACCTTGGTATGCTGACTATGCTAATTATATTGTTGCTAAATACATACCACCTAGCTTCACTTACCAACAAAAGAAAAAAAATTCTTCTATGATTTAAGACATTACTTTTTGGATGACCCATATCTTTATAAAGGAGTAGATGGTATGATTAGACGTTGTGTACCTAAGCATGAATGGGAACCAATCCTATAGAAATGTCACTCCGAAGCTTATGGAGGACATCATGCGGGAGACATAACCGCTCATAAGGTATTGCAATCTGGGTTTTATCAGCATACTCTCTTCAAGGATGCCCGTAAGTTTGTCTTATCTTGTGATGAATGTCAAAGAATAGGTAATATCGGTAAGCATCAAGAAATGCCTATGAATTATTCACTAGCTGTTGAACCATTTGATGTTTGGGGATTTGATTTCATGGGACCTTTTCCTTCCTCTAATGGGTATACTCATATCTTTGTTGCTGTTGATTATGTTACTAAGTGGGTAGAAGCTATTCCAACTAGTAGTGATGATCACAACACCTCTATTAAAATGCTTAAGGAAGTTATTTTCCCAAGGTTTGGAGTCCCTAGATACTTAATGACTGATGGTGGTTCACACTTTATTCATGATGCTTTCCGTAAAATGCTTGCTAAGTATGATGTTAACCATAGAATTACATCACCCTATCATCCCCAGTCTAGTGGTCAAGTTGAACTTAGCAATAGAGAAATAAAACTGATTTTGCAAAAGACTGTCAATAGGTCCCGAAAGAATTGGTCTAAGAAATTATATGATGCACTTTGGGCTTATAGAACAACATATAAAAATCCTATGGGTATGTCTCCCTATAAAATGGTTTATTGAAAAGCTTGTCATTTGCCTCTTGAGTTAGAACATAAAGCATATTGGAAAATTAAAGAACTCAACTATGATTTCAAACTTGCTGGTGAAAATAGGTTATTTGATATTACTCATTAGATGAATGGAGAAGCCAAGCTTATGAAAATGCAAAGTTATTCAAAGAAAATTTTAAAAGATGGCATGATAAAAGAATCCAAAAGAGCAAGATCAAAGTTGGAGAATATGTTCTTTTGTACAACTCTCGTTTCAGATTCTTTGCAGGAAGACTCCTCTTCAAATGGGAAGGACCCAATGTTATCAAGGAGGTTTATCGATTCGGAGCTATCCAAATAAATAATGCCGAAGGTACTAACCCGAAGGTTGTCAATGGGCAACGAATAAAACATTATATCTCGGGTACGCCCATTAATGTTGAAAGCAATATTATCCAAACTATGACACCGGAAGAACACATACAAGAAACCTTCCAGAACACTCCAAAATCATGAAAAAGAGGAGGTACGTGATAAGTAAAAGGACTCCAAAAAATCCGCAAAAATATTTTTTGTCATTTTTGGAATATTTAGAAAATTAGGAAAATAAGAAACTATCAGGAAGGTGACCCTTGCGGGCACAAGACATCAGGGTGCGCCTGGCTTGCCAGGCGTGCCCACCCGGGGTACCTTCTGGACTCCGTTTTCTTCCATTTGCTTCTTTCCCAAGATAAAATAAATCTTCATATACCCACCAAACCTGTTAACCTTCGTATCGCGGAGAAATCTCATGTTTCCTTTTTGTTGCTGTTTTCTGTCAGATCCGTTAAGGCATGCATCATGTATTCCCCCTCTTCCAACAACAGAGAAGACGATGTAGGGTTGCTGCAGGAGGAGTTAGAGGAGGAGAGAATTCAGGAGGTTGCCATAGAGGAAGATGAAGGGAATTCCCTTGGAGTTTACCCTCCGGTTTCCGAGAGAGGCACACTAGCTGTCATCTCTACCCGTCCTAATCTTCATCAAGCCATGAGATCATCAAACAATCAAGAGAGCTCTGAAGTACAATAAGAACTTCCTTCCAAGAGGCCTTTACACAGGTTACATCATAACAATTTTCACAATTTGATTCATAACTATGGGTTCGAAAACACTCCTCGTGTGCATATACCGTCCAACTAGGACATATCTCGTCCAAGAGAAAGTGATGCAGGAACAAACTCTTGGGGTCCGAAAAATAAGCATATCAATGCAGAAGTAAAGAAGAACACTGAGTTGCTTCACCAAGTTCTTTGGGAGATTCACAGTTTAAGAGAGGCATTCGGAGATATATTGGACAAGGTCTCTACTACTTCATCACCACCACCTCCTTCTTCACCACCAAGAAAATTGAGTATCGGGTATGGGCACTCCCCTTGGCTTTCGCCAAGATTGGTGGAGGTGCCCCTGTATCGTATCACCTCCTCCATCTTTTGCCTTTACTTTTCTTAGTTCGACCCATAGTTATCTGTTGCTTTAGATGAAGAAAAGTTTAGTTCGATCCTTTCTTTTTGAGAGTTTGCTTAGTGATCTATCCTTGTAATTGTGTGCGAGATATATAATAAAGTTTAGTTTGAGTTCTGCTTCTTTTACTTTCATGTTTCAATAAAAGAAAGGAAATAAATGAAAAAGATCATATGGTAATCTTATGGTGAGTAATGACATCACATAAGGAAAAGTATAAGTAGAAAATTTTTATTGTAGATTGACAAACATAACATTGGTCAATGATGCAACTCATGAAAGAATTAATAACGGAAGAGAAGATTCAATGCAAATACACTATCCTGGAAATCTTTTGTGATTGTGAGCACCCATCAAAATATTATATGCCAAAATTGTTGACGTTGGACAAGGAAGACAACATAATGATTTATGTTTGTTCATATTCACATAGAAGTTATATTGTCATATATCCTTCAACATGTGGTGTTTGCCCCTATCTTCGCTAGCCAAAAATTCCGCACCAAGTAGAGATACTACTTGTGCATCCAAAACCCCTTAAACCCAAATCTTGTTTTGAGAGTCCACCATACCTACCTATGGATTGAGTAAGATCCTTCAAGTAAGTTGTCATCGGTGCAATAAGGTAATAAAAATTACTTCTAAAAGTGTTAGATCAATTAGTGTAAGAGAAAATTGAGCATTGTACGAACTTGTGATGGCGAAGAATAAAAGTGAGAGGAAGCATAATAAAGGTTGCCATCATAAGGGGCAATATAATGTGACGTTCTCTTGCACTAAGGGGTTGATCATACAAACAAAAAGCGCATGGCAATCTCTGCTTCCCTCTGCGAAGGGCCTATCTTTTACTTTTATGTATTTACTTTCATGCAAGAGTCAAAGTTCTTCTCTCTATTCCTTTTATTTTCTCTTTTGGCAAGCATCATGTGGTGAGGAAAGCTCTAGGCACATATATCTGATTGAATATGGATAGTATGAGTTATTATTGTTGACATCACCGTTGAGGTGAGTACGTTGGGAGGCGAAACTATAAGCCCCTGTCTTTATATGTGTTTGGTTGAAATGTTTTGCTCATGTGTACGTGGTGAGTGTTAGCAATCATAGAAGACTATATGATGGTTGAGTATGTGGACTTGCCTAAATGCTCCGATACGTGACCCTTCCTGAAAAGATGATGAATTGTAGTTGCAAAGTTGACTAAGAACATAGTTTATTGGTTTCCAATAGAGTCTATGCTTGATACTTCGATGTTGTGATGAATTATTACTTGTTCATGAGAAGTCTATGATAAAAGTTCTATGATAAACGTTTTATGTTAAAGTTTATTGCTGTCATAATAAGTTACATGATGCTTCTATGTCTGTATTTTGTTTTTATCGACACCTCTCTCTCTAAGCATGTGGACATGTTTTGATTTCAGTTTTCGCTTGAGGACAAGCGAGGTCTAAGCTTGGGGGAGTTGATACGTCCATTTTTCATCATGGTATTTATGTTGTTTTATTGCGTAATAATGCTTTTTGGAGTAATTCTAATGCATTTTCCCTCATAATATGCAAGGTACACACAAAGGGGGGAATTCCGGCAGCTGGAAATCTGAACCTGAAAGAGCTAAGTCAGGCTACCTATTCTGCACAACTCCAAATGAGCTGAAACTTTATGAGGATTTTTTATGGAATAAATGAGGATTTTTGGAGCAAATAAGTACCAGAGGGGGCCCACCAGGTGGGTATAACCCACCTGGGCGCGCCAGGAAGCCCAAGCGCGCCCTGGTGGGTTATGCTCACCTCGGCCCACCTCCGGTGCTCCTCTTCTGGTACATATGTCATTTTGATGTAGAAAAAAAAAATAAGGAGATGACTTTCGGGACGAAGCGCCGCCATCTCGAGGTGGAACCTGGGCTGGAGCACTTTTGCCCTCCAGCGGAGCGATTCCACCAGGGGAACTTCCCTCTAGGAGGGGGAAATCATCGTCATAATCATCACCAACAACTCTCCCATCTTGGGGAGTGCAATCTCCATCAACATCTTCAACAACACCATCTCCTCTCAAACCCTAGTTCATCTCTTGTGTTCAATCTTTGTACCAGAACTATAGATTGGTGCTTGTGGGTGACTAGTATGTTGATTACATCTTGTAGTTGATTACTATATGGTTTATTTGGTGGAAGATTATATGTTCAGATCCATTACGCTATTTAATTACCCTCTGATCTTGAGCATGATTATCATTTGTGAGTAGTTACTTTTGTTCTTGAGGTCACGGGAGAAATCATGTTGCAAGTAATCATGTGAACTTCATATGTCTTCGATACTTTTATGATATGTATGCTGTGATTCCCTTAGTGGTGTCATGTGAACGTCGACTACATGACACTTCACCATATTTGGGCCTAAGGGAATGCATTGTGGAGTAGTTATTAGATGATGGGTTGCGAGAGTGACAGAAGCTTAATCCCTAGTTTATGCGCTATTCCATAAGGGATCGATTGGATCCAAAAGTTTAATGCTATGGTTAGAATTTATTCTTAATACTTTCTCGTAGTTGCGGATGCTTGCATGGGGGTTAATCATAAGTAGGAGTTTTGTTCAAGTAAGAACAACACCTAAGCACCGGTCCACCCACATACCAAATTATCAAAGTAGCGAACACGAATTGAGCCAACATGATGAAAGTGACTAGATGAAATTTCCGTGTACCCTCAAGAACACTTTGCTTATCATAAGAGACCATTTTGGCATGTCATTTGCCTCAAAAGGATTGGGCAACCTTGCTGCAATTTTGTTACTACTGATAACCCACAAGTATAGGGGATCACAACAGTTTTAGAGGGTAAGTATTTAACCCAAATTTATAGATTTGACACGAGGGGAGCCAAAGAATATTTGAAGGTATTAACCACTGAGTTGTCAATTCAACCACACCTGGAGATTAATTACCTGCAGCAAAGTGATTAGTAGCAAAGTAGTATGATAGTTTTGATGATAGCAACAGTAGTAACAGTAACAATAATAGTGGTAGCAGTGATATTGTAGCAGTAGTGATAGCAGTAGTAACTTAGCAAGAACAAAATATGATAAATTCGTAGGCATTGGATCGGTGACTTGTTGGGTGATATTCATCATGTGACAGTTATAACCTAGGGCGATACGACACTAGCTCCAGTTCATCGATATAATGTAGGCATGTATTCCGTAAATAGGCATACATGCTTTATTAAAAGAACTTGCATGGCATCTTTTGTCCTACCCTCCCGTGGCAGCGGGGTCCATATTGGAAACTCAGGGATATTAAGGCCTCCTTTTAATAGAGAACCGGAACAAAGCATTAACACATAGTGAACACATGAACTCCCCAAACTACGGTCATCACCGAGAGTGGGCCCACTTGTTGTCACTCCGGGGTTGCCGGGTCATAACCGTAGTAGGTAACTATAACTTGCAAGATCAGATCTAAAACCTGAATATAATGATGAATTCATAAACGGCTCAGATCTGAGTTCATGGCACCCGGGCCCAAAGTGACAAGCATTCAGCATAGCAAAGTCATAACAACATCAATCTAAGAACATAGTGGATACTAGGGATCAGGCCCTAACAAAAATAACTCGATTACATGATGAATCTCATCCAACTCCTCATCAACTAGCGAGCCTACGAAGGAATTACTCACTCCCGGTGGGGAGGATCATGGAATTGGCGATGGAGATGGGTTGGTGATGATGAAGAACGAAGGCCCCCCTCTCCAGAGCCCCAAACGGACTCCAGATCTGCCCTCCCAAGGAAGAACAGGGCTTGACGACGGCTCCATCTCGTGGATTGCGATAATTCTTTCTCCTTGATTTTTTCCTGGAAATATGTGATTTTATAGTATTAGGGGGGTCGTCTGCGGGGCCACCAGGTGGGTACAACCCACCTGGGCGCGCCAGGAGAGGGGGGCGCGCCGTGGTGGGTTGTGCCCACCCAGGTGCCCCTCTCCTGCAGGTCTTGGCTTCAGAAATTTTTATTATTGATATAAAAAATCCTCGCAAAGTTTCGTTCCATTCTGAGAACTTTTATTTCTGCACAAAAACAACACCACGGTAGTTCTACTGAAAACATCGTCAGTCCGGGGTTAGTTTCATTCAAATCATGCAAATGAGAGTCCAAAACAAGAGAAAAAGTGTGAGAAAAAGTAGATACATTGGAGACGTATCGACTTCCCTAAGCTTAAACCTTTGCTTGTCCTCAAGCAATTCAGTTGATAAAATGAAAGTGAGAAAGAAAAACTTTTACGAACTCTTCTGCTCTTGTTTGCATAAATAAGCTTAAACAACACCCATGTTTTCAACAAACATTATAACTAACCATGTCAACAATAATATTTAAAGATTATAATGACTCATATCAATGACATAATCAGCTAGCAAGCAATAATAGAATATCTCAAACAGCAACACATTGTCAAAACAACCATGATATAATATGACAATAGTGGTATGTCGCTAGCCCTTTCCGAGACCGCAAAACTTAAATGCAGAGCACCTCCAAAGTTCAAGCAGTGACTAAACATTGTAATTCATGGTACATGATGCACCCAACATTAGCTACACATAATGCATAAATCATGACAGCTGTGCTCTACTCAGTTTCTGGAGCTTGTTTTAGAAGGTGGTGACACAACATAAAAGTAAATAGATAGTCCCTTCGCAGAGGGGAGGAGTGATTTGCAAAGGTGCCAGAGCTCAATTTTTAAAACAGAGATAAATGATATTTTGAGACATGCACCCTTCTTATTCAATTCATGACCATCAATTATCAATATCTTCCATGCTAAGCACGCTATAGTGGCGGTTCCCAAGTGATAAAAAGTAAAGGTTTACTCCCCTCCACCATCAATCACACTCCACGGCTTGTCCAAAACAATGGGTGCCGTCCATACCAACATCAGTCCCGGGGGAGTTTTGTTTAATTATTTGCATTTTTTAGTTCGGGACTGGGAATCCCTATTACCGCCCATTTTCTCGTGCAATGGCGAGTGAATAAACACTCGACCTGAGAATAACCCACTTAACATGGAAGATACCGACCACCTCCTGTCGTTCCATGGATGATCCAAGCACACAAAAAGGATATTTTTTAGAAGTTTTTAGAGGTGGCACATGCAAATTTACTTAAGACAGCAGGGTAATACCGCATATAGGTAGGTATGGTGGACTCATCTGGAATAACTTTGGGTTCAAGGTTTTTGATGTACAAGCAGAGTTCCCACTTAGTACAAGCGAAGGCTAGCAATTTAGATTGAGAAGTTGCCAGCTAGAGAGCAACAATGATCATAACCATGCATTATGCGTAAGTAACATTGGACACTAGCATGAGCAGGATATGGACACCATGAACATAAATATCATAGAGGCTATGTTGGTTTTGATTCAGCTACATGCATGAACATGTGCCAAGTCAAGCCACTCGAACATTCAGAGGAGGATACCATATCATCATACAACATTACAATCATTTTAACGCTATGTTGATATCCAAGATAAATCATTATCAACTCCCAGCTACTTATGCATGGCATGAGAAACTATAATCTCTAATTGTCATTGCAAACATGTTTAATCATAATGGGTTGAATCATGGATACTAGGCTAAACATATTTACAAAAACAAAACAAGTCGAGTTCATACCAGTTTCTCCCTGCCACGACTAGTTCATCGGATGTCGTCATTATTTCCTTTCACTTGCACGACCGAATGCTATAAAAATAATAATAGTGCAAGAGTGCCATGGACTAAGCTAGAATATGCAAGACATTTTATTCAACAGGAGAAGACAAGGTAAAGTGTGCTCTTATTAGTTGAACAATTATTCATATGAGAGCCACTCAACATTTTCATCGTGGTCTTCTCCTTAGTAAGACTCGAATAAAAAGAAAAGAAGTTCAGAGAAACACATTGAAATATTTTTGGAGTTTTTAATTTCGTAGAACAGGCAAATAAAAGGGAAAAGCAAAAATGAGAAAAACTATTTACACAGGAAAGCTCCCAACAAGCAAAAGAAGAACAAGGAAATGTTTTTGGATTTTCTTTTTAATACTTCTACTAAGCATGCAAAGAAAGTAAACTAGCTACAACTATTTTTTTGGTTTTTCTGAAGTTTTTCAAACACACAAGAAGAAAGTAGGAAAATAAATCTAAGCATGGATGATACAATGAAAAAGTGTGAACACCGACTAATGAAATATTTGGACATGAATGTAATGTCGGTGGAAACACGTACTCCCCGAAGCTTAGGCTTTTGGCCTAAGTTGGTAATCAATCAGTAGCCTGGATGGTAGTAGGGGTGCTGAGGAGCCGACATCCACTGATCCCACTGCTGAGGCTCCTCCTGTGCTACCTCCGCGGCAGCCTGCGCATTTTGGTAGGCAATGATGTCTATAGGCATAATCCTATATCCAGCCTAGCAACAAAATCAAACAAGGTAGGAGCAGGCAACGGAATAATATCACGAGTTCTTACATTGAAAACCAGGTTATAAGGAATGGGGATGTTAGGAGATTTTTTATCAGTGAAGTTGTGGTGATCCATGGCTGCTCGGTCTAGGTAAACCTTGGTCAGAGGGTAGTCATGAGGGCGTATCTCAACCTCAAAGTGAGCCGCCAAATGAGTAGCAAAAATCCTACCATGTATTTCACCCTGAGATTTATTAAGATGCAGGCGACGAGCCACAATAGCTCCCAAGCTATAAGTGTTGTCACCGTCCAGTGCCCGGCATAAAATAGCAAAGTCTAGTGCGCCGAGCGCGCCTACTTTCTTTCTAGTAAGCAGACACTTAGCAACAAATAAAGCAAAATAATGTACATTAGGAAAGTGTAAGCTAGCAGCTGTGGTGACCGACACCCCTCTCTCATCCCCCACTGTCAAAGTGCGATAAAAATCCTCAAACCCAGCCGGCCTAGGCTCAGCCAAGCTCCCATCAGAAGGGATCATGCATATATTACAAAAATCAGTAAGTGGTATCTGATGGTTTTCAACATATAAATCAAAGCTCACTTCAGGAGGATTATTCCTAGGCAGGAAAGTAAAACTTTGAACAAAGATGTTTGTGAGGATTTGGTGCTGGTCACACTCATCTGTGATGAAGTCGGTGAGGCCGACATTAGCAATATATTGCATGAACTCCTCAAGAATTCCAGCCTCTTGTAGGAAAGGGGTGTGCGGCTGTCGGTGTTCTGGGAACGGGGGTCCCCAGACTTGCCTGCCTGCGGCCTGCGGCGTGGCTCAAAGGGGGGCCCAGCATGGCCCATCTTCATCAACACAAGCTCCAGACCATCGCGAGGGGCCAAGCCTCGCGGGGCGGATGACAAGGAGCTTCCTCAGGCACGGCCTCGTCAGGCTAGCTCACAAGGAGGCGGAGAGTTCAAGGCGGGGTACCTCGCGAGGTGCCCATGACGCAAGACATGATGACCAAGGGCGTCAGCCGGGCGGCAGCCCGCGCAGTGTCCTTCTTTCCTCTTCGGTGCAAGGGGAGCAAGCGCAGGCGAGAGCATCAAGCAAAGGCATCCATTTCGGTGCAACAAGACCAAGACCAGTCCAACGGCAGGATGGAGGTCACCGTGGAGCCCAAGCCAGCGTCACCACCAGAGCCTTTGACAGGCGAGGACCAACTTTAGTCAGGATAAATGTACTAAATGTTCCCCTTGAAAATGGCCAATTGTTGGCTCCCTTCCCTCTCAATATTTGGGAAGAGGCCCAGGTCCTTTGCCTATAAATAGGACTAACCACCCACAGGGTAGAGGCATCTGGAGATAAGATAGGCATCTAGAATCAACCCCTCCAAAGTGACAACGCCACCACAAGAACAGACCCTCGCGAGGCTGTTCTTCCTTGTATTGTTCATCATCAGCCCAAGAGGCAATCCACCACACGACACACTAGAGTAGGGTATTACACCACAATGGTGGCCTGAACCAGTATAAACCCTGTGTCTCTTGTGTTGATCTTCTCGTAGTTAGATCCTAGCGATTCGGCGAGGAACAGGTAGGTAGAAGGCGAAACCTCCGCGCGCACCCCAGTGTTCGAACCTCAAGGGTCTGCCGGGACCCTAAATCCGACATTTGGCGCGCCAGGTAGGGGTGCGCCGGGATCCACCTTCTGCCGCCTCGCGTCCCGTCACGTCGTCATCACCATGTCCGGTGACCAAGCGGGCAACCCCGCCCCCTGGGCGGCTTGGCCCGCCCGCGCAGAGCCGCTCGCCCCGGGCGACCCAGCGCCCCAGGCAGCTTGCGGTCCGCAAGGCGCTGCGGGCCGTGGGCAACGCGGATAGACCCCGACAGCTCTCACACCGCGACAGACGTGGTCGGTAGCAAGAGCCTCCAACCACGCTGCGGCCACGGCGCCGTACACTCGTCGGGAGCAGGCGAACTCAAGGGTCGCGCTCACGGTGGCCCGAGAGCTGCTGCAGTGCAGGCTAATGGAAGGCGGCCGCGACGTGATGCTAGAGCGGGTGGCAGAGCTTCTGGGCTTCGCCGCCTCGGGGGCTCACCCCTTCTGCACTCAACTCCCATCTCAGGCCCAGAGCAGCCCGCGCAGGGGCCCCACACGCGCCCGCAGGCTCAAAGGCTACCCCGACACCGATGAAGCCGTCAGCCTCGGGCCGGTGGCTGCACTGACTCCGCTCCCCGCCAGTGAGGAAGGACTCGTCGCAACCCACGGCCCCAGTGGGCTGCCGCGCTACCACCCCCAGGTTGGCACATCAAGCAGAGCTGCGTGGCGCGCGGAGCACTATGACGTGGCCTTCGGGGTGGAGGCCCCCGAAGAGTACGTGCCCCGCATGTTGGACCAAGGGCACCCGCGCGAGGGCGAACAAGGCTCGCTCCTCAGCCCGAGCTGGGGGGACGAAGCACCAGAAGCTGAGCTCTTCCAGGAGTCCTGGGACGGCCCCACCGGCCGCGCTGGAAGCGACGATTATCGGGTACCACTAATTCCTCAGGAGCAGACATACGCTAATCATGGGTCGCAGGACATGCAGGTCGCCACAGCAAGCAGCTGCCCCGCTCCCTCAGCCTCCTGCCCCTTAGCAGGAGGGCATCGAGGGCTGCAGGGGAGGGGCCGGGATCCGACATCACCACCGCGGCGTTCGGAGCAAGGCGTTCCCAGGAGGTAGGCCCTCCGCTGGGGAGGCGCCTCAGGGCCTGCCCCTGGCGGAGGACCCATGGTCGTTGGGGGAACCGCTGGCGACCGCTCTACCCCATCGGCGGCGTCCTGGTTTCCGGTCGTCGTTGATGGCACTAGAGTGTGGTGCAAGGTGGGGCCCTCGTCTGGCGATATGAAGCAAGGCCGGTACCTATGAAGAAGGCCTAGTGCCTGTGAAGCTCGCCACCCCATAACACTCTCACGTAATAATGAGTGGGGCTGTACACGCCCTGGAGTCTCAGGGGTGCCAGCCTCAGGCCCCGTGGCTCCCTCCCACGCCCAGTGGTAGCACTTAGCTCCGCGCTAGTGAGAAGACGTCCATGACTAGACTAGGTGCCGGACGCGGCCTTTTTCTGCCTTCGTTGCTTTTCCCTTGGTTGTTGCTTTCCCCCGCTGGATTTAAGTTGGATTCGAATTCGAAGATTTGCGTGTGTTCGGGGAAGGGGTGCTTAGTCTCGTTCGAGCAGTCTCTCGCGTTTTGGTTACGACCTCGCCTCAGCTGCCTCCCCTCGTGAGCCCCTCGTGAGCCGGGTCTGGCCTAGCTTGCGTGCAGCCCAGACTGCCGCCGCCATATCCTCTCAGGAGGCTTTTTCATTGCAGATCCTACGGATTCGATCAAGGGGCATTCGAGACACCGCGGCCTCCCGCGTATTATCTCAAGACCCACACGGGACAAAGGTAAACTAGCCATCCGGTTCTTCACCTAGCCAACCACTTGGCGCGGGCACATGGGCGATACATCACCCACTAGTACGTTGAACATAAGCTTTACATGAGGGGCACCCCCTCCCAAAATGCTCTTACAATCGGCAAGTCGAAAGCCTGGGTTCTATTCATGTAGGGTAAGGAAACATGAGCAATGCGCGGCCAGTCGGATAAATCCCCCAATGCATCCTTAGGAGCACCACCCGAACTGTCGCTGGTGTCGCTGGCCTCGCCATCGCCCTCTGCGTTGTCGCCGGCGGCGTCAGGGCCGTTCACCACGCCGCCCTCGTTGGCGGCCATGATCGCGTCATCATCGTCTGAAGCGAAGGCCCTGACAAGAGCGTCCACGTTGTCTTCCACCCAGTCCGCCAGGTCACCCTGGACGGCCTGGGGAACTGGGGCGATGGCGGCGTCAAAGTCGAAGTGAGGATCCATGTTCTGGAGATGGCTGAAGACACAAGATAAGGCGCGCCCGAGCAAGGCGCGGCTCTTTTCCTCCACCAACCTGTTAGCCCTGACCGACCGAGCCTCCAGCTGCGTCACGATGTCGGTGAAGAACTGAATGTTGCCGGCCTAGTTGGTTGCATGCGGCGCGCCAACGGCCGCCTCGCAGATGTTGCCCAAGGCCGTGTTGGCTCTCTCTCGGAGCGTGGTGAGCATGGGGGCGTGCACATGTTCCAGGAGCCGCCGCTGGCGTATCTCATCCGCATTCTGGCGCGCAACGGCCTCAGCCTCGTCCAGCCGTTGGCGAAGAAGAAGCACCTCGGCATGAGAAGTAGTTGACTCCCCCTGCGCCACTTCAAGTGTGGCCCGCAAGGCATCAACCTGCCGCATCGCTTCCTCCAGCTTGGTCCTCAGGGCGGTGGTCCTGCCTTCAGCCTTGGTCCGGATCAACGCCAGCCTCTCCTTGAACTCGCGCTCGAGGCTCGAGCACGCTGTTGCCACCCGACGTCCGATCTCCTCCAAGACACGGGTTTCCCGTGCAGCGACATCATTCTCCTCTCGTGTCACCAAGCGCTCCCTTGTCTCCAGGCATTCGTACTCACGTGCGCGTTCGGCAGCCTCCAGCGTCAGCGGTTCCTCACGCTTCTGGAGCTCCGCTGGGTCACCGGAAGTCACCTTCATCGACGCGAGGGCCGCCTCACGCAGCTCAACCTGCTCCTCCAGTAAGCGGCACGGGGCCAGGAGTTCCCGTGCCCGCTCTTCCGTCGCCTCTTGCCGCTAGTCAGCTTCCCGGGCTTCCTCGACGGCCTAGGAACGGGCCACCCGAGAGGCCGCCAGTGATGCCTTGGCCTCCTCATCGTCAAGATCGCGTTGGCGGCGCGTGAGGGCGACTGCCACCTCTAGCTCGCGCCTCTCCGCAAGCAAGCGCAAGCCCTCGGCCTCAAGGCGCGCGTCTTCATCAGCAAGCTCCTCACCAAGCAGGCTCACTGCGTTAGCCGACCTTCGAAGGAACCCTTGGCGAAGAGCGCGACGCTCTTGAGCGCGCTCAAGTACGTCTTCCACGTCGTCATCTGCCCCAAGCAAGTGCCGGGGGGCACTGATTAGCGCTCCCCCTCCGGGCTGGGGGCTGGGGGCTAGCGCCCTTGAGGCGATCGGGCGCGCCTCGCCAGGAGCCCTGCCTGGGGCCAGTCCATCCCCAGGTGAAGAGCGCTGGGAGTACCCCAGCCAATCACTGTCCACGACCAGACGAGAAGCCCACGGCAGGCTGGCTGGGCCCCGAGAAGGCTCCCAAAGGAAGGTCACGAGGCGCGCGGGGCCGCGTTGCGCCTTGGGGCGATTCATCTCTTCGACCGACCTCACCACAAGGGCTCTACTGCTCGAAGCGACCGGAGACGGTGGAGAAGGCGGAAGCAGGGGGGATGGCTCCTCAGTCATCTCCGTGAGCTCGGGAGGAAGGGCCCTGCGGAGCAAGGTTCAGGAAGGGCAGCAGAAGAATCTGGAGCTGGGAAGGGAGAAGGCTTACTCATCGATGGTGAAGTACATTCTACGCTTCAGCAGGCGGCAAGGGTAATCGTCGCCCAGGGCCTCCCTTCTCTTCCAAAGGGCCTCAAAGTCCACACAGAAGCGGCCCAAGA
Source organism: Triticum aestivum (assembly GCF_018294505.1). Taxonomy (NCBI): domain Eukaryota; kingdom Viridiplantae; phylum Streptophyta; class Magnoliopsida; order Poales; family Poaceae; genus Triticum; species Triticum aestivum. Next base: position 613,862,487 of record NC_057810.1, on the reverse strand, counting down.
GTTGAGCGCAGGGGTCAGCCTGCGACGAGGAGGGAACGTCAAGACGACCCGCGTCAGGGGTGTCTGCCTGATGCGCACCTCCGGTCGCCTCGCCAAGAAAAGCGGCCAGGGCCACGGAGGCCTCGGCCCCGGGAGCAGCAGGCGGCTGCTCACCGCCCTCAGCCTCGGCAGCACGGGCCTCAGGGGACGCTCCCTCTTGAGCGCTGCCCGGCGCTGTCGCCCCGGCGGGGGCACCCTCGGCCTCCGGAGGTTCATGCCTCCCTGCTCCACCACTTGAGGAAGGACCGCCTCGACCAATTGAAAGGGCGGCCACTGTCACTGGATTCTCCCGAGGCCCCTGGAGGCTGACAGGGCGTGGTCCCCATTCGTCGAAAGCAGGCATCTGATTCACAAAGTCTCTCCTGCCCGAACAGAGGTACAACAAGGCCCCCCCTTGCTGGATGCTGCCAGGGTTGGGGTCCCCGGTCAGAACCAAGAGTATCTTCCTCAATGCTTCAGGCGTCAGGTCCTCTTCTTGGAGCCTCATGCGATCCTCGCGCCCGTTGAAGGCCCACATTCGGCGAGAGTGGCGCTGGAGAGGGGCGATGCGGCGTAGCAGGAACTCCTTCACCACCTTGGGCGCCGTCACGTCAAGCAATCTCAAGCAGTTGAAGCGACGCCAGACGAAGAAGAGCTGGGGGCTTGTGAGCGTCTCCTGGCCCAGCATGAATTAGGAATAGCAGGCGAGGTCGGCTTTGACAGCAGGGGGCTGGGCACCCCCATGTCCACATACAGCCATCGCTCGCGGAACCTAGGCGTGGGCAGAGGAAGACCAAAGTCAATCCCTGAGTCCGCCGTCTCGGGTGCAGCGATGAAGCTTGCACATACCGAGCATTGGGCGGGGTCGACAAGGTGCAGAGCGAAGAAGTGGCGCAACAGGGCAACCAAAGGGATGATGCCAACCATAGCCTCGCAAACGAAGGCGAAGACCGCTAGAAGAGTAATGGAGTTAGGACCCAGATGCATCATGTGGATCTGATAATGGGAGAGCATGGCGTTGAAGAAATCCGAAAAGGGGGAAATTAGCCCCGCCCACAGGGCATCGACGAAATAAGGGACCTCGGTGATTATCCTATCGATGGAGAACCGAGACGCGGACCAGGCCGTCGTCCTCCCGCACTCATTGAAGATGGTGGCCAGGGCCGAGCTAACCTTGCCAAAGCCCTCTCGATTGACTATGATTGACCGGTCCACGGCGGGGGCCGCCAACGGTGGCGAGCAAGGCGAAGGCATGGGTCCCTTCCCTCTCCCCTTCTTTGTCGGAGCCATGGCGACGGAAGGGGGGGGAGGAAAGGTTCGAGATTGGCTTCGAAGCAGAAGCTGGAGTTCAAAAGGAGGAAGGACAGAGGGCGCACGAGCAACGAAAAGGGGAGTGGCTGTGTACAACAACAAGTCCGCCTAGCCTGGCACCAAATGAGGAGGTGTGGGGGAACAGTGCCACTCGCGTCCGATCAACCGCCACGCGACGCCCAAGGCCGCAGGCTTAGGGCCCGTGACGCTTCGCACTTGCCCTTTCGCCTCTCTGCTCGGCCAAGTCCGGGCGTGCCTTGGGGCCGGGGCTACTGTCGGCGTTCTGGGAATGGGGGTCCCCAGACTTGGCTGCCTGCGGCCTGCGGCGTGGCTCAAAGGGCGCCCCAGCATGGCCCATCTTCATCAGCACAAGCTCAAGACCCTCGCGAGGGGCCAAGCCTCGCAGGGCGGATGACAAGGAGCTTCCTCAGGCACGGCCTCGTCAGGCTAGCTCACGAGGAGGCGGAGAGTTCAAGGCGGGGTACCTCGCGAGGTGCCCATGACGCAAGCCATGACGACCAAGGGCGCCAGCCGGGCGCCAGCCCGCGCAGTGTCCTTCTTTCCTCTTTGGTGCAAGGGGAGCAAGCACAGGCGAGAGAATCAAGCAAAGGCATCCATTTCGGTGCAACAAGACCAAGACCAGTCCAACGACAGGATGGCGGTCACCGTGGAGCCCAAGTCGGCGTCACCACCAGAGCCTTTGACAGGCGAGGACCAACTTTAGTCAGGATAAGTGTACTAGATGTTCCCCTTCAAAATGGCCAATTGTTGGCGCCCTTCCCGCTCAATATTTGGGAAGAGGCCTAGGGCCTTTGCCTATAAATAGGACTAGCCACCCATAGGGTAGAGGCATCTGGATAGGAATCTGGAGATAAGATAGGCATCTAGAATCAACCCCTCCAAATGGATAACGCCACCACAAGAATAGACCCTCGCGAGGTTGTTCTTCCTTGTATTGTTCATCATCAGCCCAAGGGGCAATCCACCACGCCACACACTGGAGTAGGGTATTACACCACAATGGCGGCCTGAACCAATATAAACCCTGTGTCTCTTGTGTTGATCTTCTCGTAGTTAGATCCTAGCGATTCGGCGAGGAACAGGTAGGTAGAAGGCGAAACCTCCACGCGCACCCCAGTGTTCGAACCTCAAGGGTCTGCCGGAACCCTAAATCCGACAGCGGCATTCGCACGGCCGTACTTCCGCCAACCTCAGAGGGTGGAGATCACTGTCAGAAGACTCCCCAATAACAGCCTTAGAGTTCTTCTTTGAGCCAAACTTCCTGAAGACATACATGTTTGCGTACAATTTTTCCAAGCAACAATCCCGCGAAATAGTTTCAGAAATAGAGCTTCGAGCTAAGAGATCGAAATCCACGGGTTTGAGCTCAAGAACATGGGGGAGAGAGCAGTGGGGATTTTTTTTCTGGAGGTAAGTGATGATGTGGGCTAAAGAGATTAGTGAGGGGGGCCACGTGGGGACTAAAACCCACCAGGGCGCACCTGGGGGTCCTGGCGCGCCTAGGTGGGTTGTGCCCACCTGGTGCACCTCCCTCTGGTATTATTTGCACCAGAAATTCATAAATAATCAGGAAACAATTGTATCAGGTTTTCAGAGCATTTCGAGAACTTTTTTTTAGGTCATTTTTTATTACATGGAAAAAGCAGAAAACAGACGAAGCATTTTATTTTATTTTATTTAACTAATAAAAACAGAAAACGAAAGGTAGGGACAAAAGGTAGTGCTTACTAAATTCATCAACTTCATACCATTCAAAAATGATTCATTAATAAAGCTGATCAGGTCTTATTAACAACCACTTTCGATTAGCATGAAATCGAAGAAGTTTCGTAAATCACTAAGTTACCTCAATGGGGATATGCATTTCCCCAACAATAAGCATTTCATATTTCTTTTTGACAGTAGGTAGAGGTATTTGAAAACTTCCAATAGTGATTGTCGGAGATTTTTCAATAACATTAATACCATTCACTTGGAATTGTTTCTTTGGAAAGTGCACCGTATGCTCATTACTATTAATATGAAAAGTGATCTTGCTTTTATTGCAATCAATAAAAGCCCCTGCAGTATTCAAGAAGGGTCTACCAAGGATAATCGACATGTTGTCATCCTCGGGCATCTCAAGTATAACAAAGTCAGTCAAAATAGTAACATTAGCAACAACAACGGGCACATCCTCATAGATACCGATAGGTATGGCAGTTGATTTGTCAGCCATTTGCAAAGATATTTCAGTAGGTGTGAGTTTATTCAAGTCAAGTCTTTTATATAAAGAGAAAGGCATAACAGTAACACCAGCTCCTAAATCACACAAAGCAGTTTTCACATAATTCTTTTTGATAGAGCAAGGTATAATTGGTATACCCGGATCTCCAAGTTTTTTAGGTACTCCATCTTTAAAAGTATAGTTAGCAAGAAAAGTGGAGATTTCAGCTTCCGGTATTTTTCTCTTATTTGTGATGATATCTTTCATATACTTCACATAAGGAGGCATTTTAAGGATAACAGTCAAGCGAGTACACAAAAAGACTGGCCTCAGCATTTCAGCAAATCGTTCAAATTCTTCATCATCATTATTTTTAGTTGACTTGGGTGGAAAAGGCATAGGTTTTTGAATGCATGGTTCTCTTTCTTTACCATGTTTTCTAGCAACAAAGTCTCTTTTATCATATCTTTTATTCTTAGGTTGTGGGTTATCAAGATCGACAGGTGGCTCTATCTCAACATCATTATCTGGTTCATTATCATATTTGGTTGAGTGTCTTCATGAACCTCATCATTGTCTTTGTTATTATCACTAGGTGGATGTTCATTACTAGATTGAGTTTCAGCATCAGAGATAGAAGTTTCTTTTTCATTATTAGGAGGTTTGTCTGTTTCAGGTTCACTAGAAGCATGCAAAGTCCTATCATTTTTTTCCTTTTCTTTTTAGAAGGACTAGGTGCACTATGTTATTTCTTTGCAGATCTTGTTCAATTCTTTTTGGGTGTCCCTCAGGATAAAGTGGTTCTTGAGTCGTTTTACCTCCTCTAGTTGCAACTCTAATAGCAAAGTCATGTATATTATGATTCATTTCATCAAGTAATTCTCTTTGTGATTTAGCAACTTGTTCTAACTAGGTTTGAACCATAGAAGCATGTTTTCCAACACCTCTAACATCATTTGAGATTCTAAATAACAAGTCACTCAAGCGAGCAATCATATCAGAATTATAATTCAATTGTTTCATAACATTTGCATTGAAGTGGTCTTGTTTTCTAATGTAGTTTTCAATCTCATAAAGGCATTGGCTAGGATGCATATTGTGAGGATTATCATTTTCATTGAACTTCATAAGAGAATTTACCTCTACCACCTTAGGCAGTGGTGGTGTATCAAGCCCATGTATTTCTCCAATAGGAGGTAAATTTTTAACATCTGTCAGGACCCCGACTCAATGCCACATAGATCTAGCATGTAACACCTCATATCACTTTGCGGCCTCATGCATGGTATCCCCACGGGTGTTGCCTTACCTTTGCCTGGGACCGTTTGCGCCTTTTGGCACACGTATATGATAGTGTCGCTAGCATCCATATGATAAGGAGCCCGGGCTGACATGGCTAGTCGTAAACCCAAAGTGGCACAAACTTACAGGGACAGGCATCCATGACCCATCATCGAACGTGTCGGTCATCAGCGAGTGAATCCAGGCTGTAGCACTAGGCTAGCAGGACTCTGGTGAACCGGGCTGTAGCGGGCTAACAGGACTCCGGTATTCATCGCGTGACATTTCCCTGAAGGGACAGACACAGGAACAAAGAAGGACACATGCCGGCCAGCCTAAGTGTTCCGGAGCAGTAGCAAGCTACCATGGCTAAGTGGAAGCACAAGGAGACATTTCTCGGTAAGAGAGGCTACTAAGGATAAACAACTAGATAGTCAGATCCCACACATATCAAGCATTTCAATAACATACACACAATATGCTCGATATGTGCAAATACAACATGGCATCACAACATGACTCTACAACTCAAGTATTTATTCAATAGGCTCCGAGGAGCGAGATATTAAAAACATGGGTCTCATGAACCAACAATCAGAGCATACAAGTCAAAGCACATGCGGAAGCTTAACATGTCTGAGTACAGATAACTACAAAAGAAAAAGGCTGAGAAGCCCAACTGTCAATCAGATCCTGCCGAGGGCACAAGATCATAGCTGAGGTAACAAGCTAAACGTCGAAGTCCACGCGGTACTACTAGTGAGACTGAAGTCTCTCTGCAAAAACATAAATTAAGCAACATGAGTACAAATGTACCCAGCAAGACTTACATCAGATCTAACTACATATGCATCATTATCAACAAGGGGATGGTGGGGTTTAACTGCAGCAAGCCAGGTTTGACTCCGTGGCTATCCTGAACTATGACTGCAAGTAACTCTTTTGAGGTGGCGCACACGAGTCCACATATTCACCATATCAATACACCACTATGGATCCGCTCCCGTCTCCCTACGAGAACGCCATCCATAGCACTCATGCTTATCTTGCATATTCTAGAGTATCCACTTTCACTTGTCTATGAACTGTACAGGCAACCCAGAAGTCCTTTACCGCGGACACGACTATTCGAATAGATAATGTTAACCCTGGAGGGGTGTACTTCTTCACACACGCTCTCGCCACTTACCGCCATGTACACGTCATGTATCTCGGCAACCTTCAAGCGGAAGCCTGGCGAGGGAGTCGGCCACGACCTGACTAACCACACAAGTCTCTAGTCCAGGTTTATCGCCTATTCGGGTTCCATCCGCAAGGAGATCCGGTCGGGGTGTCGGTCACGGCCCCAAACGATGTGTGCAGGGTTCCCAAGTCCACCTTCCGGGTGCCACTTGGTACACCGGGCCACGGTGCCTAGTCTGTCCCAAGCCCACCAGTATCGGGTGCCACTTGGTAGACTACTAACACTACCTACAAACACCAGAAACTAGTTGCAACTCCTGGACAGAGATCATGTTGATTAATAAGTCGAGAGGGGTCGAGTTACCGGAACCCAATGTGTGGTAGTAACTGTTCATGGATCGCAAACACAGAACTCAGTTCCTGAGGACGGTTTCAATGAGACAACCCACCATGTACTCCTACATGGCCTCTCACCGCTACCTTTACCAAATCGTGTTCACACACTTAGCTCACACACAGTAGGACATGTTCACCACATTCCAATTCATTCCCGATGAATCAGACCTGACTCAACTCTAAGCAGTAGCAGGCATGGAAAACAAGCATGAATGAGTAGGCACATCAGGGCTCAAACAACTCCTACTCATGCTAGTGGGTTTCATCTATTTACTGTGGCAATGACAGGTCATGCAGAGGATAAAGGGGTTCAGCTACCGCAGCAAGTAACAAATATGTCGTTGTTGTCCTAATGCAGTAAAAGAGAGCAGGAGCGAGAGAGTGGGATTTTATCGGAATGAACAAGGGGGGTTTTGCTTGCCTGGCACTTCTGAAGATAGCATTGAGTCTTCATCAGTGTCAACGATCATAACGGCGGAACATCGTCTACCGAGAGGGGACAAGCACCGACAAACAAAGAAGAAACACAATCAATGCAATGCCCAATATGATGCATGATCATGACATGGCAATATGCTGTGGTTTGGGCTAATGCAACTAGCAACAAGTTAAATGAAGTTGGTTTGAACCCTAAGTTCAAATCCAAAGTCCATATGTGAAATTCCAATGTCATTTATATGATTTGTACTATACAGCAGCCTTAAGTTGTTCTAACATGCATGGAAATGGCACTGATGGATAGATTGGATTTTTCTGATCATTTTTCATATATAAATTATTTGATTTGGAGCTATGGTTGAATTTCTATGAATTTTAGAAGTTTTGGGCATTTTCTGGAATTTTCAGAATTAAATTAAATCTAGAAAATGGTTAACTGCATCAGCATTGCGTCACTATGACATCAGCGGGTCAACTGCGGTTGACCAGGTCAAATCTGACTAGTGGGGTCCACTGGTCAGTGACCCAGTGTTGTTAGTGACACTGACAGGTGGGGTCGGGTCAACGGACATGTCAGCATAGTCAACTCTGACTGGTGGGTCCCACCTTATTAACCTAATCTAAACAGAAATTAAACCTAGATTAGTTAGGGCATGGGGCCCAGGTGTCAGTGAGCTAGGGGGTTTGTTAGGGCGTAATTAGTGGCTAATGACAGCGCCACCTCGGCTTCGCCGGAGTTCTGCCGGCGGCGACCAAAACGCGGCGGAGGGCATCGGGATTTCGCTATGGGGTCCGGTTTGGCGCGCGGGGAGCATCTACGGGGAGCTGGCGGAGTGGCGCATCCAGTGGTGGAGGCGGCTGGAGCTGGGGTGGCCAACAGAGGCACCAGCGACGAGCTTTGCGGCGGCCGGAGCTCGGGGGCGTGTGGGGACGCGGTTGCGGTGGCCATGGCGATGTGCAATTAGCACCTACGGCGTCTACGTGGTGCTGTGAGTACGATGGGCGCATGCCCGGGACCAAATGGTCACCGGAGCATCACCGACGACGAGCTCGTGCGGCGGTGGGTTTCGGCCTTGACAGAAGATGCAGCTAGAGGACGCGCGGGAGTGAGGTAGTAGGGGGATAGAGAGAGAAGCTCACGACGGGGGCAACAAAGGTGACGGCGAGGTCGGGGAAGCTCTGGGGGTGGCGCATCGACGACGGGGATCTCCGGCGATCCGAGGACGAAGATGACGATGATGGCGTCGATGCAGGGCCTCCGGCGAGGCGTGGCTAGACGGGGAGGACGAGGGAGGCGTGGCGATGCTCGTGGACACGTCGGGGAGGTGAGGGGAGCGCGGAGGCTGCGTCTACGGCGTACGGCGGCGGCGAGCTCCGCTCGGGCAGAGAGGGAGAGAGAGCAGAGGAGGGGGAAGAGCACGAGAGAGAGTGAGAGGGGCCAAGGGGGCTGCGGGGTGGCGCCGAGGAGAAGACGCGAGGCATCGCGGTGGCCAGGCGACGTAGGCAGACAGCCTGGTGGCGTGGCGCCCGCGCTTGCGCCGGCACGCTCCTCTCTGCCTGCCTGGCGAGAGGAAGCAGGTGGCTGGCACGGGCCAGCACAGTGCTGGGCCGGCCAGTGGGCTGCTAGGTGGGCTGGCTGGGCTGCCAGGTGAGCGCCAGGTAAGCTCTCCCTCTCTTCTGTTTTCTAATTTGTTTTTGTTTTCTAATTATTTGCCTCTATTTTGAGCTTAGGAAAAATACCAAGGCATTTCCTAAAATCCTGAAAATATTCATGGACACTTGCTGAATTATTTCAATGGCCCAAAAATAGTTCCAACATTATTTGAACATGTCACCTCCCTGGTCCTGTTATGCACTAGGCTAGACCTCATGTGAGTATCATGTTTTAATTCAAATGAAATTTGAATTGAGGAATTTTTAAAGCCTCAGAAACCTTCTAAAAATGACCAACATTAAAATCTCCTCAAAGAAGTCCAAGAAAATGTTCCTCTTAGTCTCTGAAAATATTGCAAAGAGGTAAAACTCAAAACAATATTTTTGGTATCTCAGAGTTAATTATTTTGGGCCTTTGAATTAAATAAATAGCTATTTGCATTGGATATATATTTGATATATAAATAATATATGTCCAATAAGTACTGGAACATTTTATGTGGTTTGGTATATTTTAGTCCTAGCCACATAACTATTTCCAGGATTTTATAAAATGGTTTAGTGTCTAAAACTAAATCAAAACAAACTACAGAAAATAGAAAACAGAATTAAATAGAAATGAAAGAGAGAGAGAGAAGGACTTATCTGGCGCTCACCCGGTAGCCAGCCGTCCCAGCTCCTGTGCGGCCCAGCCCATCTCCACTCCCCCCCCCTGTCGCCTTCCTCCTCGCGCCAGTAGGCACAGGCGCGTGGCCGACGCACGCCGGCGCACGCCCCGGCCACCTCCTGCTTGCCGCTCCACCTCGACACCCCCGGACGCCTCCATGCGTGCCACGCCACCCCCCTGGAACTCCCTCACTCTCCCGAACTCTCCCCCCTCCTCTGCTTCCTCTCTCCCTCACTCGCCCGAACGGAGCCGCCGCCACCGACGAGCTCCCTCGCAGCCACCGCCACCCCCTAGCCTCGCCGATGCGCTCAAAGGCTCCGCCTCGACCCCCTCTTCCTCCCCACCGATCCACGGCCCTCCGGAAGCCCTGGATGCTGCCAGCTTCGCCGTTCCCCTCCTCGGCCACCGCGGATCGCCGCCGTCAAATCCGCCCCCGTCCGGCCTCCCTCAAGCTCGCCATCCACCTCTACAGGGTCTACGTGAGCTCTCCGTCCGTTTCCCCCTCTCTGTTTCGTCGTTCGCGCGCCGTAGCTAGGTTATCCACCGCGGCTGAGAGCTTCTCGCCGCCAGCCATGGCGTGGCCGTGGCCACAGCCACCGCAGCTCGCTCCCGAGCCCACCGTCGTGCTCACCACAACCCCAGGAGGCCGCAGCGCCCTTCCGTTTCCCCTCTTGTGCACCGTAGCGCCGTTCCCGCCAACGCCCGAGGTCCGGCAGTCGCTGAGCTCGACGCCGGCGAGGATTACGGCCGCCCTAGCTTTTCCCGTTTGCCCTGTTAGATGCGCGCGAGCCTGGGCATTCCGTAGATGCCCTCCGCCGGCCATTTGGTCGCCGGAGCAAGAAACCCGAAGGCCTCCGCCGCCTCGGCCTCGCCGGCGACTCAACGCCGGCGGGATTGAGTCGTTTGACCAGGGGTTTGACCTCCCCTGGGTCTATGACAGGTGGGCCCCCGCCATCAGGTGATTAGTTTAAGCTAATCACCACCTAAGCTAACCCCCTGACACTGACATGTGGGCCCTAGTGCCCCTAATCTTTAATTAAACTAAACTAACCCCCCCTGTCTAACCTGTGTCACTGACGTGTGGCCCCCACACGTCAGGTTTGACTCTGGGCGACCCAGTTGACCTGCTGACCTCAGCCTTACGCCATGCTGACGCAATATTCCTTTTCTGGAATTTAGTTCATTTTATAAATATTCAGGAAATTCCAGAAATTTGTAAAAACTTCTAAAAATCATAGAAATTCAACCGTAACTCCAAATTAGATAATTTATATATGAAAAATTATCAGAAAAATTCAAGGAATCCATCTGTACCATTTTCATGCATGTTAGAACACTTATAGCTGCTGTTTAGCACAAATCAATTAAATGGCATTTGAATAATCACATATGGAGTTTGAATTTGAATCTTGTATTCAAACCAACTTCATTTAATCTGTTGCTAGTTGCATTAGCCCAAAACACATTCATTTTGCCATGTCATGATCATGCATCATATTGTGCATTGCATTGATTGTGTTCCCTTCTGTGTTGCCGGTATTTGTCCCCTCTCGATAGATGTGATACCGATGATGTGATCGTTGACACTGATGAAGACTCAATGTTATCTTCAGAAGTGCCGGGCAAGCAAAACCCCCTTGTTCATTCCGATACAATCCTACTCTCTCGCTCCTGCTCTCTTTTACTGCATTAGGACAACACCGATTCATCTGTTACTTGCTGCGGTAGCTGAACCCCTTTATCCTTTGCATGACCTGTCATTGCCACAGTAAATAGATGAAACCCACTAGCATGAGTAGGAGTTGTTTGAGCCCTAATGTGCCTACTCATTCATGCTTGTTTGTCATGCCTGCTACTGCTTAGAGTTGAGTCAGGTCTGATTCATCGAGGATGAATCAGAGGTGTGTGAACACGTCCTACTATGTGTGAGCTAAGTGTGTGAACACGATTTGGTAAAAGGTGTCGGTGAGAGGCCATGTAGGAGTACATGGTGGGTTGTCTCATTGAAGCCGTCCTTAGGAACTGAGTTCTGTGTTTGTGATCCATGATTCAGCTACTACCATGCATTGGGCCCTAAAATATGACCCCGCTCGACTTCTTATTCACCCTAGTCCTCTGTCCAGGTGTTCCAAGTAGTTTCTGGTGTTTGTAGCTTACTGGAGGCCGTGGACAGCGCTGACCGTAGGGGTGGGCTGTGATGCGGTAGGTACGTGGCACGGTGTACCGGATGCCCGTTTGGTATCTCGGGAACCCCGTTCACATCGTTTGGGGCTGTGAGCAAAACTCCGGCCGGATCTCCTCATGGATGGAACCCGAATAGGCGATAAACCTGGACTAGAGACTTGAGTGTTTAGGTAGGTCGTGGTCTACACCCACGTCGGCTTTCGCTTGAAGTCTGCCGAGCACATGTCGTGTGCAGACGCTAAGTGGTGGAAACATGTATGAAGAAGTACACCCCTGCAGGGTTAACATCATCTATTCGAATAGCCGTGTCCACGGAAAAGGACTTCTGGATTGCTTATATCAGTTCATAGACAAGTGAAAGTGGATACTTTAAAATGCGCAAGATAAGCGTGAGTGCTATGGATGGCGTTCTCGTAGGGAGACGGGAGCGGATCCATAGTGGTGTATTTATATGGTGAATATGTGGACTCGTGTGCGCCACCTCAAAAGAGTCGCTTGTAGTCATAGTTTAGGATAGCCACCGAGTCAAAGCTGGCTTGCTGCAGTTAAACCCCACCATCCCCTTGTTGAAAATGATGCATATGTAGTTAGCTCTGATGTAAGTCTTGCTGGGTACATTTGTACTCACGTTTGCTTATTTTATGTTTTTGCAGAGAGACTTCGGTCTCGCTAGTAGTTCCACGTGGACTTCGACGTTTAGCTTGATACCTCAGCTACGATCTTGTGCCCTCGGCAGGATCTGATAGATAGCCAGGCTTCTCAGCCTTTTTCATTTATAGATGTCTGTACTCAGACATGATAGCTTCCGCTTGTGCTTTGACTTGTATGCTCTGAATGTTGGGTCGTGAGACCCCTGTTTGTAATATCTCGCTCCTCGGAGCCTATTGAATAAATTACTTGAGTCGTAGAGTCGTGTTGTGATGCCGTGTTGTATTTGCACATATCGAGCATATTGTGTGTATGTTATTGAAATGCTTGGTATGTGTGGGATCTGACCATCTAGTTGTTTATCTTTAGTAGCCTCTCTTACGGGGAAATGTCTCCTAGTGTTTCACTGAGCCATGGTAGCTTGCTACTGCTCCGGAACACTTAGGCTAGCCGGCATGTGTCCTTCTTCATTCCTGTGTCTGTCCCTTCGGGGAAATGTCACGCGATGATTACCGGAGTCCTGTTAGCCCGCTACAGCCCGGTTCACCGGAGTCCTGCTAGCCCAGTGCTACAGCCTGGATTCACTCGCTGATGACCGACACGTTCGATGCTGGGTCATGGATGCCTGTCCCTGTAAGTCTGTGCCACTTTGGGTTTACGACTAGCCATGTCAGCCCGGGCTCCTTATCATATGGATGCTAGCGACACTGTCATATACGTGTGCCAAAAGGCGCAAACGGTCCCGGGGAAAGGTAAGGCGACACCCGTGGGAATACCGTGCGTGACGCCACAAAGTGATATGATGTGTTACATGCTAGATCGATGTGGTACTGAGTCGGGGTCCTGACAGCGTTGGTATCAGAGCTTGACTGCCTGTAGGATTACCAAGCCAAACTGGTCGAAGTTGAGTCTAGAAATTCTTTAGTTATATGTAGGGGAATTGATTGTGGGATGGAATGTAAGGCTCTTTTTACTCCTTATACCTCATGGCCTTCTGATCTGAGTCATCATCTTCTCTTCTACGGGGATTAAGAACTAGGCTATCTCTTCTTTCTATTAGGATCACGTGTTACTAATCAGTGGACTTATAAGATTGTTGGATTTAAGTCTCAGTTCAGTTCCTACTACTTCCGTATGTTAATTGTTGATCTCGAAACCTTGATATTGTGCTTCTGAGTGGTTATGCCACCATTTTTGTGAATGTCTCAAATCTTTTCTGAGCATTTACAGCCGTTATGATGTCCGAGTCATCCCAGGTTTCTAAGTAGTTTGATGCATTTGCAAATCCTTTCTTCCCGTTTCAATGTTCCCATGGGCCAGATTAACCACACTAATCAGTGAGTTGAGGTACTCTGTTACCTTGACATATATGTTGGAGATATTATTATGACCCTAGGTGTCTTAGAGGATCATCTAGTAATTTAGCCATGATTTGTGTTCCCAGTGTGATGATTCTGGCCATCATTCTCGAAAGCATCCTGTGATGCTACTTAGTAATAGGTATTCTATTCCTGGGTTCTTGAACCCGAGATTCACTCTACCTACTTCATGTTGATAGTAATTGCTAGTGCCTTTAGGATATTAGTAACCTTTGCGATAGTCCTTGAAGTCCGTGGTATCTTCTTCTTCCAAATACCATGAACCACTTATGGCAGAAGTTCCTCGTTGAACTGAAATATCACAACAGGATTATTCTTGATGAGTTCTCCATTATATATTGTGGCTCTGCCAGTTCTACCTTTCTGCATGGGTTATCCGGAAGAAATATGTTGAACTTCGTTCGACATGCTAATCCATGCATCCACAACTCAGAAAATCATATGTTCTTTTGAGTTGTCCCATATTAGTTGTTTCCGACCCTCGCCTATCAATTGATAGTCAAGAGTATGCGTGCATTCGTTCGTCGATGCCTATTACCCTTGTGGTCCGCCAAGCCATTCTATTTCAGAATGAATAGGAGAAACAAACTCCAGAATCTCATCCATATCTAGGATTGGGTCAAAGCAATTGTATTCCGCAGATCAAAATGCCAATCCAGCTTCTGGTCTGTTCTACCTTGAAGCATTACCATCTTTATATCAGGAATATCATGGGAATTGCACACCATCTTATGAATTCTTGACGCAGTAATACTTCTGATCATCATTGATAATTTCTCGGTTTCCGTGTTATTGTAACCGGAATGCCGACAAATGAATCATGGCGTGTGAAATCAATACTGCTAGCAACTCCATTGCTTGGTAGTTAAATGGACGATAACCTCATTCTTAGCGTGTCGATTATTGAATCATCCTTCTAAGACTAATCGTGCTACCTAGTCCTTATTTCGGTGCACCCTTCGATTGATGAGTTAGGATCTTGTCAAGTCCTCACTCATTTGATCATATCGTCTTGCCCTCAAAAGCGAGATTGTTCTCGAGCTTAGTAACATACCGGTGGTTCGTGATTTTCCGAATATATTCTGGGAAGTATTACCAGGTTGTTCCCTGACTGTTATGTTGAGCTCGTGATCAAGTTGGTTTCTTGTGAACCACCTTCTCTCCAAGAATCGGTGTTAGATATCCCTGAGCTAGTTGGTTAAGCTAGACAACAACTTGGAGAATTGGAAGATAAAAGCTTGCCTAACTTAGTTCGTTCCAAAGGGATATTCTTGTGTAGTGTGTGTTGAAGAAAGATGATATCTTCATCGATTGGTCCCTGTGATCAGTTGCTGGACCTATTGTCTTATCAATCCTTTGATTTGAGTGTGGGCTATCGTCAAATCAAATCAGAACCAACGATATTCGTAATGTTGTCTTACTCGTGGTTTTTCCTCGAGCATACACCATTATATTTTTTTGATCTGACCAATACTATCACCGTGTTCACATGATGGTGGAAGTCCAGTGATATGGAAATTCCGATGAGTTGTTGTTGAGCCCATTGACAACATCCTTATCTCCTCCATGATTTTGTTGAACATTAAGCTAGTGTTGGAAACTTTTGAAAGCATTTCCTCATGCTAACTCATGAAGTATTTGTTTGATGAAAGGAGTGACTTCCTCTTATACACGTGCATTTGGTGAAAGTTGCCGCCGTGGATTTGAGAAAGTTAGTTTTGCTTCCTCTGGAATCATCCCAAGTCAGTCATGCATACGTGCGAAGTATTCTGTGGTCTGGAGACTTGCAACCTTCATTCCATATGTGTTCCGAGCACACCAAGCCACTGATTGAGTTGTTCAAAGATAAAGGAGTCTGTCCAAGGTGAACTCTTTGGACTTCCACGTGTGGAGACTTCGATGTCATTAATGATGGTTCCCCACCTGAACTCGGTAGTGTTTTATTATAAGACTACCACGTGGTCATGTTTGTCTGGGACAGTGTGTTCACATGTTTGTAGCAGAACCAGCTCATGTTTTGGAGCTTGCTATCGTAGTTCATCTCCCGAGAATCCCGCAACGTCATCTCGTCGATTTGTGTTGCAAACCTTCATTTTTCTTCCTAGACTCGATGGGTCTGGAATATTCTGACACCAACCAGATCTGAATCTCAGGCAGATATGATGGTTGGAACATTTCCCCAAGAACTATAATATTGGTTCCTCGATAACTGGTAAAGTGGATGTCGTGGCCAGCCCCACCCAGCCGAAAGACCTATTATTGTAGTATCTTGATTGAAGAAGTTGGCCACCTCCCCATAAGGATTTCGTAGGATTTACCTCCGTAACTGTTCCTTATGGATTCTTGTGCTCCCGAAGTCCGACCTTTACTTGATGTTCTAGATATCAAACCATATCTATGAATGGGTTACGCTAGCACATCAAGGAGAACATTAGAAGCGGAGTGCTAAATGTCTCTCGGTCGATCATCCAGATTTTGTTTCCTTGGCCTCGCCAAGGTGAAATCTAAGAAGGTGTTATCTTCCTTTGCATCGGCATCTTCCACCGGTATTCATCATGGTAGTAAGTTGTGTTGCCAGAATCCTTGACACGGATATTGGTAAAACCTTGATGATTATGGAAATGCTCAAGTTCTTGAGAGCACGCACAAGCGTTAGGTGTTACCATCGGCACTAGCTAGGTTTGCTCTCAACTTCCTCGGTTATGCTATAACTTCTCAACAGTGGATTCACTCTCTATTGTTGGGTTCTTCCCCAGTTACCAGAATCATTCCCAGCATTTGCATTTTGTTCCCAGCTTGCACCGCCAATGTGCCATTCTACCACGGGTCTCTTCCATCTCCGGTGATAAGCAAATTCATCCATTACGTTGTCTTCAACAAGGTAATCCACATCATCCAAGTCCGAGTATGCCATTCTACCGACCCCCGCCAATCGATTGCTGTGATTTGCCTTCGGCTGATATAGAGAGTCTCAATGATCTCTATATCAAAGGTAATTCTTTTTGCCACTTAAGGGGATATCTCTACGAGTCACCTTCCCTAAGGTGTATCGTTATGGTATCATGGCAACTCAACTCCTCGCTACGTTGACAATCGATTACCACCTTCTTAAGCATGAAATTGTGGTCTACCTAGTGAACCTTCGTCATCTGCTTCACTCCATTCCTATGGATGTGTGCTTCACCTCTCAGCTCGAGAGATGTTGCTATGTCTCATTCCGTGAGTTAATCCTGAGTTGTTCGACCTTCGAGAAGAACCATTCTTTTAGGATCTTTCCTTTCCTCTTGTTGTCATGTTAGTTGGAGTTCTCAGAGCAAGACTTCGAGACAAAGATGGTGATCGAATCAACGCTTTGATAAAGTGCACCCTGGATCGTGAAGATTGTGCTAGTTTGCGTTCCCCCTTCACCCTACCCTACGCTTGAATCTCGGGACGAGATTTTTGTTTAGTGGGGGTGAGTTGTCACATCCCTGGTCCTGTTATGCACGAGGCTAGACCTCATGTGAGTATCATGTTTTAATTCAAATGAAATTTGAATTGAGGAATTTTTAAAGCCTCAGAAACCTTCTAAAAATGATCAACATTAAAATCTCCTCAAAGAAGTCCAAGAAAATGTTCCTCTTAGTCTCTGAAAATATTGCAAAGAGGTAAAACTCAAAACAATATTTTTGGTATCTCAGAGTTAATTATTTTGGGCCTTTGAATTAAATAAATAGCTATTTGCATTGGATATATATTTGATATATAAATAATATATGTCCAATAATTACTGGAACATTTTATGTGGTTTGGTATATTTTAGTCCTAGCCACATAACTATTTCCAGGATTTTATAAAATGGTTTAGTGTCTAAAACTCAGTCAAAACAAACTACAGAAAATAGAAAACAGAATTAAATAGAAATGAAAGAGAGAGAGAGAAGGACTTATCTGGCGCTCACCCGGTAGCCAGCCGGCCCAGCTCCTGTGGGGCCCAGCCCATCTCCACTCCCCCCCCCTGTCGCCTTCCTCCTCGCACCAGTAGGCACAGGCGCGTGGCCGACGCACGCCCCGGCCACCTCCTGCTTGCCGCTCCACCTCGACACCCAGGACGCTTCCATGCGTGCCACGCCACCCCCCTGGAACTCCCTCACTCTCCC